>NC_135725.1:86009989-86309989 GCF_964656455.1 Halichoerus grypus | reverse complement strand
GGCTGAACGTAAAACAAAGGAAACCAGCCTGCGAGGGACAGGCTGCTTCTGAAGCAGGGACTCCCAGAGCGAATCCTAGCTGGAGCCTCCGAGCTGTGGGTTTGAGTCTTTCAAACCCTGCAAGCACTCCGCCACTGCTGTGGCCTGGACTGAACATCTGTCCCCGGTAAGTCTTACAATACATCCCGCAGCAAATGCTGATCACCTACCTGCCATCTGTACACAGAACTAGAGGTCTCTAATTACCAACCAACCAAGGTACTTCTAAACAAAGACGATTTTTTTTTTTAACAATGACTATTTTTTAACAATTGCTTTTATTCACCACCCACTGGCTGCACTTTCTAGGGGAAGGCAGCTGGGCAGGATGGGAGGCAGCCCAGGGCCACAGCCAGCCCACCATGCACCGTGCAGGCTCATCCCACATGCGGCTTCTCCCCTCACTACTGCCCGGGGGGAGCCATCTCTAGGCCACAGGGAGGAAAGAGGAGACAGATTGCACAGCTGCCTCTTCTGACCTTTGGAGTGAGTCCTTTTCTGGCCTGAGCATGTTATGTTTATACAAACAAGCACGCTTCTGGTGCTCCCTGGTTATGGTTCTGATGGCCCAAACCCCTGAGGTTCATCAGAGACTGCAAATGCATGAGGTAGGAGTGCAAGCTTTGAGGCCCCTGATCTGAATTACTGAATGAGACGGTCAGAGCTCAAGGAGCCTGGGGCCCTGCGATGCAGCCTCTCTGCATTCTGCACACTGTGTGCGTGTGTGTGTGGAGCGGGGGGACCTGCTCCCGGCAGAGCTGGGGCTAGAGTCCAGGCCTCGCCACTGCTCACAGGTGACTCATGTCCCGTGATTCACCAGGCCACATCTCAGCCTGGGTGGGGGTGGGGGGTCGGTGGAGCACACAAAGTCAGGTACACAGAGTGTGGCCTCATCACAGACTGCATAAGAAAGCTACGGAAAAACTAATGCTACAGTGGAGTTCCTCAGTAACCGTCTGTCACATAACAGCAGAGGAGGTTCCCAGCACATGTGAGGGATGGGAAGAGAGAGGAAGGAATGAGGACAAGAGTAAAATCTGGATAATCTACCAGATGGACACCAGGTTCCTGGGTAACAGGTAAAGGCACAAGCGTGGTGGGAGAGAGAAGACACTCTTTCAAACAGCACACTGTGTTAAGAACAAATTTTAACCCAAAGGTTCCCAGATCTCACTAAGAGACTTCAGTGCGAGAGAGGGGTATGATGACTCAATGCTAGAAAAAATCCACAGGAGAATGAAAATAAAAGCAGTTACTGAAAGAGTAACTATGAAGGGCCATTTCCCCCAGATGAACATGAGACCCGAGCTTTCCATTGGTGGCTGGAGTTCACCAAGTACACGATGGCTCGTGACCCCGTCACCCCCTAGAAATTTCCTCGAGCTGAGCGCCTGTCCTGGGAAAAAGGAATTTCTGTGTCTAACTACCACTGACGTGGAGTCTATTCTGATGCGCTCCAACGAGCCTCCCTCACGATCAGGTACCCGTGGATATCTCCACTGGACTTCTGCCTTCTTAGACATGATGGTCCCTTGAACGCCCGCGGGCCTCACTCTCAAGTTCGCACAACCCCCACACAAGCAGGAGGCCATGTGTTCCCTGCCTGGTGCCTACAAATTCACCCGGGCCAGCAGGCTTGCGTGCCATGCCTCCAGCATCCCTCAGCTTCCAGCTCCCCTGAAGGACTGGTCACAGCAGTTATGATCACTTTTGGATTAAAACCCAGGGGGCGGCACCGCCTGACCGAGCAGCAGGGGACCCGGGGCACGAGCGAGCTGGCAGGCCGGGGCCCAGAGGCTCTCGCGGCAGGGTCTGTGAAGGCAGCCCCGGACACATTTTCAATCGGTGTTAAGAACTGCAAGCATTTTCTTGTTGAAAGAAAATCAAATAAATAAACTAAAAAGGGAAAAAGAAAGAAAAAGAGTGACGGAATAATCAAAGAAAACCCTTCAGAGTGGAAGAGTTTCTTTTCTGTAATAAGCTGCTTTTACTTTGTTTCTTTGGCTCTCACTCCATTGTTGGAGCCTGATCCTCAAAAGATACCCTAGAGGACTCCCTGAAGTCGGGGTGTCTCAGGTCCATGAGAAATTTGGTGGGAGTGAGAATGTGAGTAGAACCTGCGGGAGAACAGAGTCCAGCTGACTGCTTGAACAACGGTACGTTACAGGAACATGCCAACGCAGGCCCATGTTTTATGCAGCCAATGAGGTGCGAGAAAGCAAGACGCGAGCACGCGCACATGCACACAGGCCTCAAGGACAGGCCTCAAGGACAGCCGGCATGCACAAAGCGGGTGAGGCCACGCTGCGGACGTCAGCTGTCTGCGCAAGGCCTCTCCGTGAATCTGCAGGGGCAAATTTATCTCCCTAGGGTTCCACCCCCCAACAGGGAACAGCAAGTCAGGACCAAAGTCGAAGAGGGAGATTTACACCAAAGCCTGGCTGTGACAGCTTCTGCCCAGGAAAGCTGTATTTGAGCTGAGAATTATCAGACACATGCATGCAACACATACACAAGCAGGGGGCAGAGGGAGCTTTATCACGGGGTCCACGTAAAAAAAGGAGAAAACAATACAGGGAGAAATGGCGACCAGCTAGGGAAGTTCCAAAGAATGGGGAGGGAAGGAGAGGATGTCCAGTCTCCCCACTGAATGGTGGTCTCTAGAAAGGGGGTTGACAGTGCCAGGTCCATCTTGACTCACCCAGGAATGGCCACATAGACTGGTCTGCAGAACCTGCTCACTCTGAGAGCTTAGGGGGCACTGTGACTTGGTCACCCCAAAGGGGAGGTGTAAAACGGACACAGCTCATAGAGATCAGGGGCAAGGCCAGGGCAGTATGTGCCGATAGCCTTTTGTCAGTGTCAAGAGGCAGCCCAGGAGGTGCAATCCATTTTGTCAAGGGCAAGATGGGGCAAAAGGAAGGCATCTGGAGTTCACTCTTCCCCTTCCAGCCCTAGAAACTGTGGAAGCTCCTGCAGGCATGAAAACGGAGTAAAGTCTTCTGCTGCCTTTAAGTCAGCTTAATGAGTTGCTTTCTTTCTTCTGGAAAGGAAATGCCAGAAAGGGTATGGCCGACCTACAAGTGGTAGGAACTGGAAGGGGGGGCGGGATCCCTTAGCAGAGTCCAGCAGTCAGGCCAGTATGCTTCAGGCAATATCTGCTCGCAGGCTGTGTCTGTCCATCTCCAACGGACAGGTAAAGGAGGGGGCGATAATTTACCTTCCATTCACTGAGCTTCTTCTGGATATGAGGCCCAATGCCAGGAAACAGACAAGTCCCACCTCAGGCCCAGTGCAAGGCTGTAAGTGGGTGTTCTTAACCCCGTTTGGTTGGGTAAGGAAATCGCAGCATGGAGAGGTGGAGCGCTTGCTCAAGGTGACCCACTTGGCAGTGGCCAAGCAGGGACGGGAGTCTGGGTGTGTTGGAGTCTGTGCTCGGGCGCTTCCCACCGCTTACAGCTGCCTCTCATCACGAGACAGTGCAGACACGAGGAAAGAACCCTTTGCCCCTTAGCTGCTGCTGTCCACAAACATGTCTAGAGACTAAGTTTTGCAGGGGCAATGGAGAATCGAAGACAGAATGAAACACCAAAGCATGGAATGGGTCAAAGTGCAATGAAGCAGCCCCTTCCCTCTAGAGCACATGCCCCCACTCACCTATTAGCACTTCCCACTTTCCATTGGCTTGGGTCACCTCGTAAGCACAACGCATCTCGTTCAGGCTCACGCCCCCAAGGATGAAAATAATGAGGCGGGGACCACTGCGGTACTCCCCTGGGGCCTTATTCTTATGCCAGTGCCCATAGCGGGCGCTGGGGTGGGGGTGAGAGAGGGAGGGAAGGAGGAGAGAGAGGGAAAGAGAGAGAGAGAGAGATTAATTATGTTTATCTGCACTGAAGTATTTAGCACTTCATACCTCCATGACTTATTTACACATTCATTCTGTACACCAGTGACCAAAACAGAGTAGTAGCGAGTGTTGGCCGAGCTGAACCGCTGTGCACACTATCAAGGGGTCTGGCTGCCCATGCTGTGAGCTTGTCACTCTCTTGGAAACATGAGGCGACAGGCAGGCTCGAGTTAGCTTTAAAGTCTGGCGTGTTACACCCCCCCCCCAGCTTCGCCCCTCATGGTGGTTGTCAGGCTTCTGCCCTCGAGCGTACAGGTTTCTAGGCTCGTCTGGACCCTCGGCTGGCAGTGAGCGGTGACGGCGGAGTCAAGGCCCGCCGTCAGGTCGGCACGCTGATTCATGCACCGAGCACCTCACCGGGCTATGGTCTCCCCTGGCCCCGCAGTGCCGCCCCGAGGGAGACTCAGCCGTGCCCACCGAGAGCTCGCAGTTTAACTGGGGTGGGTGGGGAGAAGGAAGCAGGTCAGAATCGTGCTACGGAGGAGCTCAGTGCTATCAGGACCCACATGGGAGGGCCTTCTAGCATCATCATCCGGGCATCACCGGAGAAGTCTTCCCAGGAGATGTGACACTGAGCTCCTCCTGAAAGACAGGCATTTCAGTGGTGGGGCAGTTCCCCCCACTGGCCCTGAGCTGCTCTTAGTAAGTCTTCACCTCGTCCTCAGAAACAATGAGAAATGGGTTGCTTCCAGGTTAAGAAAATGGGGGAAATAAAACAAAAAGCAAAACAAGGAGAGAGAGTCTCTAGTGAAATCTCTGCCCTTCTTCCTAATGACAGCATTAAAAAAAAGTCACTTTCTGATCCTGAAGGTGCCAGGGGCACATGGGGTCAACACAGAGAAAATCCTTTGACAGTCTGCCATCGTCAGCCCGCCTGTCTGGGGCACCACCGGGGATTTGGAATTTTACCCCAATGTTGGCAATCGACATTTGGCCTCCACTGGCATCAGAGGGGACGCACGATGCCACAGAGGCCACATGGGCCTGCAGCCTCGGCCCAAGAGAAGGCCTGAAAGTGAGGGTGGGGGCGCCTGGGTGGCTCAGTCCGTTAAGCGTCTGCCTTCGGCTCAGGATCCTGAGATCGAGTCCCGCCTCAGGCTCCCTGCGCAGGGAGCTTCTCCCTCTGACTCTCTCTCTCACCCTCTGTCTCTCATGAATAAATAAATAAAATCTTTAAAAACAAATAAAAGTGAGGGTAGCAGGCTGGGAGGCAAGAGAGATGGCAGGCAAAGCACGAGCAGGAAGATAAGCATGCAGAGTGTTCATCTTGGGAGCTAAATGCTACTCCAGGGCCCCGGCATGCCCTCTTTGGAGCTAGAGATGCTCCTGTTCCAAGCTCAAAGGTTCATTCAGCCTTGACTCTTCTCAGGAGCCACCCCAGGCTCTCACTGTCAAAGAAAAACAGTAGCACCCTGGCTCGGAGGCTGCCACCTCAGGAAAGGTAAGAGATGCTTCTGTGGGTCAGGGAACAGCCTGGACCACATAGACGAGGGAGGCCAAGAAGAGTCTGCAGGCGAAATACCTTCAGACATCCTCACAGAGCACAGAAGGGAAGGCTTCCCGATGCACGGCAGGAGGAGAAAAAGAGGAAACGCCTTTGAAAACAGACCCTGGAAGATATCATGAGCAACCAAGAAAATACACAGTGTTGGAGAACCCAGGGACAGAAGTATGGATTACTGTCTACTCACATCTCCAAGCTGAAATATCTGAGCATCACCAGGTACGTGGCAGAAACCCAATAAACCCAAGGCATCCACACTTCCATCAAGCATGATTCTGAGAAACGTAGCTCTATGCAGACAACATATTCATCCCCTTCAATTGATTAACCAAAAGTGAAAGCAGAATACTCTGAGCACCTACTATGTGCCAGGCTCTGTTTTAGCAACTGAGGCTAAAATAGACACACAAATCGCTGCCCTCGCGAGGCTGACATTCTAATTGGGGGAGACTGGCAGTAAGCAAGAGAAACACAAATATTCTACTACATGCTGGTATGATGTATGGAGTGAACAAAAAAAGGAAGGGGGAGAGGAGGTGTTGGGGGGTGGCTATCATTTTTTTTCTTTATTTTCTGTAACACCTTTATTGAGAGATAATTCACGTTATACGATTCCCTCATTCAGCGTGTACAATGCAGTGGTCTTTGGTATAGTCACAGAACTGTGGGCCATCACCAGTCAATTTTAGACCATTTTCATCACCCCAGAAAGAAAGTCCATACCCATTAGCAGTCGCTCCCCATTCCACCACCCCAATGCCTGCCCCCCATCCCCAGCAATCACTCATCTACTTTCTATCTCTACAGATTTGCCCACTCTGGGCATTTCATACAAATGAAATCATACAATGTGTGGACTTTTGTGACTGGCTTCTTACACCTAGTATAATGTTTCCAAGCTTCACCCATGTTATGGCACAAGTCAGTGCTTCATTCCTTTCTTAGGCTGGATAATATTCCATTGTATGAATACACTATGTTTTGTTTACCCATTTATCTGTTGATGGAAATTTGGGTTATTTCCACTTTTGAGCTATTACGAATAGCACAGCTAGGAACACTGGTGTAATGTTAAAAAGGATAGTTAGGGAAGGTGGAGGAGATAAGGGGCAAGCCACACAGATATACTGGGGACAGATCATTTCAGGCAGAGGGAAAAGCAAGTGCAAAGGTCCTGAGGCAGAAGTAAGCCTGACATTGCAAAGAAGGAAGCTAATGAGGCAGAAATGGAGAGAACAAAGGGAGGAGCAAGGAATGAGAGTGGTGGGAAGCCGGAGGGTGAAGGGCCTGCACTCTGGCTGTGATGAGAAGCAGTGGGAGGGTTCTTGTGGATACTGCTGCTTCGTAACAGGACCACCCGACAACCAACCAGAGATGGGCCCACTTCTCCCACTCACTGGCTCAGGGTTCTCACTCACCTGACCGCGGTGGTACTAAAGGAAGCAGAGGAGCGAGTAGAGATGTAAGGGTAGTGCTTGGTATCAAGTTTGTCTTCAATTGTGTCCTGGAAAGAAAAGAGACAGATATTGGGCTTTTGCCATTTGTTTGAGAAGGGCCAACAGAACCAAGGCAAGATGGTTCAAAGAACAAGTCACTTAGCACAGTGACATGGCCAAGTTTGCAACAACCAGCACCCCCCCGGCCTGCTGCCCGCTCTAAGTGCCTAGCACGGTGCTCCGCAAGGACCAGACGCCCTACGACTGGCTGGTGCGCGGAGATCAGTCTGCAGGGCTGCTTCTTTAAAAGTTAAAAAAAAAACAAACAAACAACAAACTGCAATGGGGCGCCTAGCTGGCTCAGTCCGAAGAGCACGCGACTCTTGATCTTGGGGTCCTGAGTCCAAGCCCCATGCTGGGTATAGCGATGACTAAAAAAAAAAAAAAAACTTTAACAAAACTGCATTCATTTTTCTTGCTTCCCTTCTAATTTGTTTTTTTTTTCTTCTACATTCTACGTGAGGTTATAAATGTTGCATTCTGTCCAATAAATTCCTGACACTTGCCATCAGTCTTGGAGAAACTAGGCATAGGCAGTGTCTCAGGCAAGACAAGACCTTACACCTTCAGTTTCCCAAGGGTCTAATTATCCAGGGGGCGGATTCCAGCTATGCACCTCCTGCTGTCTAGAACTCCTCCTAACAGCTACCATGGGAAGCCCACACACACACACACACACACACACACACACACACACACACACACACACACACACACGGTTCTTCAGGGGGAGGGGGAGAGGGGCAGGAAAAGGGAGCAGAGAACAAAGGAGCAAAGGAGATAGGGGGTGGGCTTTAATTACATTACAAAGAAACGTAACCGGTTCCTAGATGTTCATGTTCACCCATCCTTTTGGTTTGTGGGTTTTAAAAACAGGAAGTTGACTCACTATATATATTTAAAGTATACTTATTTTAATAAGTCCGCAGGAATACGGACTGCTTGAACTGACAAAGGAATTCTGGGAAAGTCCCCTCATTGTCAGGACCCCAGTCTTGTCCACCTACGGAGAGCAGGAGCTGGACAAGGTAGCTCCAAGACCCACCCTGAAGGTCCAGTGGGGCAGGATTCTAAGCGGGGTTTCTTGAGCTACAAGCAGAGAGCAGAGAGACACCTCACATTCACAGATACGAAAACACCTACTATGTCCAAGGCACAGTGTCAGAGGACACATGAGTTGAGGGCAGAGGTCAAGGTATAAAAAGCTGACTCCACACACTGAACAGATACGTGTATGTGAAGGGCATCCCCGACACACTACAGGAGTCTGGGGCAGCCTCTTCGGTGCTGGGAGGTCAGACAGGGGCAGTGCATGGGAACCGTCAGACCTGATGGGGACTTTGAAGGAAATCAGGGCTCAGAAGTGAAAAGGGAGAGCACCGCAGGCAAGGGATGGATGTGAACAGAAGAGCAGAGGCAGAAACATGCCTGGCAGGGTCCCTGACTGACAGGGTGTCTTAGGGAGGGACTGGCTCGGGTCGCATCCCAAAGGCCCCTCCACACACACCCGCACCCTCGGAGTGGCGCTCGTTACTCATCTGACCTATAGGCGCTAGATGTGTTTGGTCCTTTGGATACAGCACCATTGAGGGGTCTCTACTCTGGGGCTATGTCACATAGATCGTGGGGGTCTGCATTTGGTGGCCTCTGGGGACAGCTCTCCCTAAACCCTCAGGACAAGGCTATGGGGCCTAGAAGAGCCCTGAGACTGGATACAAATCCTCTGGGACAGATAACCCCAGGCTATCACCACCAGCCCACAGCAGGTGAAGCCGGAGGCCTCTGGGCCTGTAGGCAAAGAGCCCCAGGCCCTGGCTGTCCCCCCCACACCCTCACAGCCATCCCTCACTGACCTCCATGATGTCTTTAATGATTGGGGTCCACCGCGAGAGCTGGTAGGTCTGCTCGCTGATGCGCTCCTTCCGCTCTGGCTTGCTCCTGCGGCGCAGTGTGGACTGAGCGCAAACACATGTGACATTAGATGGAGTCAGGGGTCATCTGGGCCCCTGCGACTTTGCTGGCCCTTGGAAATCGCTCCTGAGGACTCCCTTCAGAGAGTCAGCACTGGCAGAGTACGAAGTGGGAGGGGTTTTCCTGGAAAAGTCCAGCGTGTGCCCCTTGGGCTTTCACCCAAGAACCTGGAGCAAACTTGGTTCTTTAAAGCCATGAAAAATGGCAAATGTGGGTCAAACATATAAGTGTCATTCAAAAAACTCCTGGTAGTGGGGTCCCTCGGTGGCTCAGTCAAGCGTCTGACTCTTGGTTTCAGCCCAGGTAATGATCTCAGGGTCATGGGATTAAGGCCTGCGTCGGGCTCTGTGCTCAGTGGGGAGTCTGCTTGAGATTCCCTCTCCTGGGACGCCTGGGTGGCTCAATCAGTTAGGTGTCTACCTTTGACTCAGGTCTTGATCCCAGGGTCCTGGGATCAAGTCCCATATCGGGCTCCTTGCTCAACGGGGGGCCTGCTTCTCCCTCTGCCTGCCACTCCCCCAGCTTGTGTGCTCGCTTGCTCTCTCTCTCTGACAAATAAATAAAATTTAAAAAAAAAAGAGAGAGAGAGAGAGATTCCCTCTCCCACTCCCTCCCCCTCTGCCCCTCCCCCCACTGGTGCATGCATTCTCTCTCTCTCCCCATCTCTCTAAAGTAAATAAATAAAATCTTAAAAAAAAAAAAAATCCTGGTAGTTAAAAACATAGTTTGCTTCAATTATAGGAGAAAAGACTGTTTTGGGTAGGACTTGGTCTTTGATTTTGCTTTGACAGTCTGGGTGCATGAGTAAACCATCTCCATTCCCATTTGGGTGCCTCTTGCGAAAAAGGGTCTAAAAACACCAAACTACCTAGGTTTGGTAGTTCTAGGTCTCTGGTCTGGGCTCAGGGACAAAGTTTTTGACTCTAAGATTCCAAAAGAAGTACATGTGCAACTCCAGCTTTATAGCACCCTTGTGTGAACAACTCCCCATAGGAAGAAAGTAGAGAGTGAGGTTCCTAGCAGAGAGATCTGAAGAGTGCTTGGGCCTCTTCCTTGAGTTCTAGAGCCCCCCGACCCCCAGCCTCTTCTAGAGTGTGCAGTGTGGTCGGGCTTCCCAGACACCCTGCCCTGGCCTGGTTCTGAATCATCACCAGTGAAGAACCAAGTGGCAAACCTGCTTGATGCTAACTAAGCATTGTGCTCTCACCCTCAGAGAAGATGCTGGACCTGGGTGTGAAAAAGCAGACCAGACTGACCTCAACACACAGAGAATGAAGCTGGCGTGACTCCTGTTTGAGGCTGGTGCAGACACAGCTCAGCTTTAATGACTCTGTGCACATCTTGGTTCTGGGAGTAACACTTCTATTTTATTATATCTCTATACCTTTATTCCTCCGATTCTATGTTTTTTCTTTCTCAATGTTGAGTGTATGTATCATAAGCCACCTTAAGTAAATCGGGAGAAAAGATAAGACACGCCAGCTTCTCTTCTGCCTCTCCCTCCCCATATGCAAGGCTGGCCCCTTACATCAGTGACGATGGGCACCCCCAGGTGCGCCATGTTGGTGATGATCTCGCTGTCCTCTGGGGGGATCTGGGCATGCTGGATCAGTTTATTCAGGTTCTCCTCAGTGATGCCTGTGAGAACAAAACCCCTGGTCACCACACCCAACCACCATGCATCACACACTCAGAAGCAGAACCAGTTGCCTGAGGGGGGACAGTGCCCCTTCTCAGGGTTAGTAGAAATGAATCTTCACCACATCAACTTTACTGTAAGATGAGGACAAAATCAGCATTTCGATTCCACTCTAGCCACTCTGTCCCAGGCTTTGATCATCAGCAACTGCCCCATTATGGTCTATATTTCCACCCGTCTCCTGCTTCTCAGCCATCCCTGCCCACCCCCACCCACATCGAAGTCAAGAGTCTCAGTGTCCATCTCCTGCACAATGGACACTTATGGGCAACTATAATGCGGGTAAAAATCAGTTATTTAAAGGCAGAGTTACCAATGTGATGCAAGTATCTGGCAGACATGCTCTCACAAACTGGCTTTGCAGTCAGTGGCCTCTCCCCGCTCCCACCCGTCCTCTTCCAGAGACGCCACACCTTTATTACCTCTAGAATTAATTGCCTCTAGTTGCAACACATTTGCTTACATTTCCCCAAATGTAAAGAGCCCCTGGGATCTCCGTATTAAATATCCTTTCCGGGGTGCCTGGGTGGCTCAGTCATTAGGCGTCTGCTTTCGGCTCAGGTCATGATCCCAGGTTCCTGGGATCGAGCCCCGCATCGGGCTCCCTGCTCTGCGGGAAGCCTGCTTCTCCCTCTCCCACTCCCCCTGCTTGTGTTCCCTCTCTCGCTGTGTCTCTCTCTGTCAAATAAATAGATAAAATCTTAAAAAATATATATATATCTTTTCCATGTCTCCTAAACACTTTTCCACTTTGTCTTCTTTCTCCCACCTGCCTCATTTGCCCAAGGAAGGGCCTCTCCCCTCTTCTCTATCCCACCATTCCTACCATTCTTCAAAAAGATGTAGAGAAGGATGATGCGGATTTTGTCGTAAGTGCTGACATTTGCATCCAGCAGAATGGGGACGATGGCTCTCATGGGGTCCTTGATCTTCTCCCCTTCAGCATCCGTGCCCATGGCCAGGTCCTGCAGAAAACACACCACACTGGCCCCATTCCTGGCGACGGTCTGGATGGATGGGAACTACTAGACAACTGGTGGTCCATAAACGGGATTTGTCGCTTGGCTGGGGAAGGTCCTATGCAGGGGCTTCTGCTCTCACAAGGCCCTGTAATCAGCACTGGTGTCATCAGCATTGTTTTATATGGCATCAGTGAGAAGTGATGACAGCCCCAGGGTTCACTTTGCAAAAACAGAAACCACCATGATTTTTTTGCCATCTTGTTTGAAGGTAGGCAGCTCCCTCCCGGTGAGTGCCCGTGTACCTGTGCTGACTCGGGTCAAGACTCAATCCTGGTGGGGCCTCTAGAGGTACAAAGCCCTGTTGAGGGATTGGGGCTGAAAGGGTTGCCTTCCCACACATGAAAAGCTTTGGCATCTTAAGGGGCCACTGCCTGGCTAGACTCTTCCCATGTGCTCCCCCTTGGTGCTGAAGGACATGTTTTTTGAGTTTTGAGCTACTCTATGTTTTTGACCTGTTTTTAATCTTCCAACCACTTTCAGGGCGAGGAGAAAAACAAGGGAAATCCAACCCAGGGAGATGAAGGAGGAGAGAGGGGCTGGCAAAAGAGGGAGGATGAGAGAGAGCACAGTGACGGCCCCCGCTTCATGACTCAGGCAAGAGTCACATCCACTGTAGAGAGACCAGAGAAGGCTGCACATCAGCCTCAGGAAACCATGAACCATTCACTCTGTTCTCAGAGACCAATGGCTGCAACCCTCCCTGGAGCGTCTGAGGGAGAGAGCCAGGAGGAAGTCACAGTGCCTTTCTGTCCTGACCTGGGATGTCCTACATCATGTCCTCCACACTCTGGGCTCGCCTGAAGGTTCCCTCCTCTAAAGACCCCATGAGTCCATAACCATCATGGTCTCGAGTTCGTGGTCTGTCCAGGCCGAGGAACGTGGGTGCCCCCAGGCCCCTTCACCTCTCAGAGCTACCACCATCCTCAACAGACTTTTGTGCAGTGGGACCTGAGTCTAATACTCTCTAAAGGTCCAATTAAATGTAACGAGTTCAACAAATACTATGGAGCACTTCTGAAAAAATGTACGCTTCCAAGGATTCATCCTGACTGCATTTTACTGATATAGGGATGCCCTATTTTCCAGACAGTCCAGTTCTTTTGGAGAGGATGCCCTGTGCTTGCCAAGATCGCCCATGAAACTAATGGACTTCTGCAGGGTCACTTCCCCTTGGAAGAGCGTCAATGAATCAGGACAAGTCTGACAAACCCAAGCTGGCCTGTCACATCACGCTGGAAGATGTAAATCTTAGCTTCACACTGCGAACCTGAGCCGTTCTTTCTCACCGCGGCTTCACACTCGCTTAATGCCCTCCCTTGCCTTGGAAGCTGACCCTAGCTGAGGAATGTTCTCACACTTGGAGAATGGAGGGCCAGGATTAGTGATTCCACACAACACTCCTGGAAAATGTGGCAGCATTGTTATTTCCTTTTGCAGATGAGGAAAATAAAGCAGAAATAGGCACATCAAACAAATCAGTGACAGAGACAGAATTCAAATCCCAAACTGCTGACTTTCAGTCCTAATCGTGATCAGGGAGGCTGTGGGTGAGTTTCTGACATGCTACTGCACTAGCTTTTCTCAGCATCTAGGTCTCCAAAGCTGGTGTGGCCACAGCAGGAGAAAAATAAACTCAGAATATAAAACTCAGCCAGCCTTGTCAGTGTAGGGCTCAGAGATCCATATATCTCTCTTCAGACGTTCCAAGGAGCCAGTAGAAAGTCAGACATGCAAAATCCAAATGACACAGCATTCCAGACCAATCTAGTCCCTACCATTGAGAGTGGAAGTGCATTGATTGGCTCCAGAGTTGAGACAACGTGATCTAGTAGACTTCTATATCCTATGATTCTGCGGGATGTTCAAGGTCAGATGTTACAATTCAGCTGGGTCAATGGGCATGGCAGAAAGAGAAGGAAAAGGTTCTACCTGTTCCACTCGGCAGAGTTTATCCACGGTGCCTTGGTAATGCTTCATGCAGTCTTCGGCCAGGTGCAGGTGAGTCGAATACTGGGAAAAAACAGAGAGTGTGTGATCAAGAAATCACTCACTCACAAGAAATCACTCATGCAACATCTACTGAGCTCCTACTACGTATAAACACTATGCAGTGCAAAAAGGAGATTCCAGCCTCATAAAGGAGATAAAACATGCATTCCAGCAGGAACACAAACATCATGACAGAAAATTCTGTGTGTCAAAAGAGAGGGACAAATTGCTTCCTAAAGGAGGCAAGTGGAGGGAGGAATCCTTTATGAGGGTAGGGTGGTACAATGGTTCTACAATGTATCCACGAATTCTTTGATACCCCTCCTTCTAGGAGGTGGAGCTTAATTCCCCCCTCCTCGAGTGTTGGTTGGATTCAGTGACTCGCTTCTAACAGAGTGTGGAGGACATGATGTAGGACATCCCAGGTCAGGACAGAAAAGGCACTGTGACTTCCTCCTGGCTCTCTCCCTCAGGTCACTCACTCTGGAGGAGGCCAGCTGCCATGTCATGAGCACATTCAAACAGCCCAGGGGAGAGGCTCATGAGGTGAGGAATTGAAGGATAAAGAGAGAAAAGATGAAGAGGAGAAAAGAAAGTCATAGGAAATAAAAGTTATCCAGACTTTCAGCTTTTCCTAATAAAACTGGAAGCTGATTAAAAACTTGTGGATTTCAATGTATCAGTCAGTACAGTGGGGCTCTGAGAGGTCTTACTGCAACTGTTTATACTCAAGATTCAAACCCATCATTTGGGATGGTCGTACCTTGCTGAGCTCTTTCTGGTACTGGGGCATCTTCTTCAGCATCTGGGACAGGTCCCGCATGGTAGTCTACAAGGGGAAGGAAAACATATGGTCTCACTCCAATGGCCCTGACCTAGGAGGCTCTGCAAGGGTGGTGGGCACAGGGCAGGACAGGAGCCAGCACCAGACTTCCAAGTGCATGCTCAGAAACTCTCGAAGCTATTAAGCCCAAGATCACCGTGGGTTTAGATTTCCAGGCCTCTGGTTCAAAAAATTATTGATCCAAATACCATAACTATCTTATAGGTGGGGAAGTGAACTCCAAAGGGTAGCAATTATGTTTTATTTATTGGACTAGAAAGTTCCTGAGAGCATAATTCTTGCCAGGAAAGAGCAATTTTTCTCCCCCGTGCGGCCTTTCTGCTTACTCAGCTCAAGCAGTCTTGAAATTGAGTTCACATTTCACCCCAGCAGAAAGGCTACAGTTGTGTAGACAGGTAGCAAGAAGGAAGAAGCTGGGAAAGGGCTGGGATGTGCATCCTGACAGGTGAAAGAGGTCTGTTTACTTGCTAACTGTGTGACCCACCTAATTCCACCCTTATCCAACAAAAATTTATTGAATTACTACTATATACCAGGTGAGGTGCTGGAGATACAAGAACAGAACAAACAAACAAAAAAGAGAGCTTCCTGCCTTTTTGTGGAGCTACCATCTAGCAGAGGAGCCATTCCGACTGAGATGATTAGTGTTCTTCGGAAAATCACAAGTGTGGATACAGAGGTGCAGAGAGGCACCTCACTAGTCTGGGGGGGGGTAGGGAAGGTTTCCCTGAGAAAATGATGCCTGAGCCAAAGGACCAGGACTTCACAAGGCAAGGCCCAGGCAAGGAACTCAGGCATGGCTGGAGCAAGGTGGTGGGTACAAGCGGGTAGGGGGCAGACCTAAGAGTCTGGGGAGCCTGATGGCCTGGTGCTATAAGGTGTGTCCATGAGTGAGTGAGACTTGATTCTACTGGGAACAGAGTCACCAAATGGTTTTAAGCAAGCTTAAAATACAGTCAGAGCTGTATTTGCCTTGACCACGATGGGTAAACCACCTCTGATGAACCCATGTCAGGGTAAGGAGAGGACCAGGCAAGTTATGAATTCTAATTCCACCACAAGCTAAAAAAGGTTTCATAGTTCTTCTGGCTTAAACTGAATTATGATCTAAAACAGTAAATATTAATCTTTAGGGTAACAAAATGAAGATCTCTATAAACATCAAAAGATGAGGGCTCCGATCTCAATCTTGAATGCAAAAATAAGACAAAATGATATCAGATGAAGAGGTGACAATAACTCATTAGTCCTGTGCCATGGAGGCATCCTGCCGACCAGCTCTCAGAAAGAAGACAGGGATTAGCCTAAAGGACATGGGAGCTCTAGTATGCATTTACCTTCTCTCCAGTATTCATTCTCTTGCTGGAAGAAAAGTCTTTCAGAGAACGGGTGACTTCCCTAGAAGACAGAAGGAGGCAGCTAAGTTTCGCAGCAACGCCTTGGGCCTCCATGTGGACGCCACAGAAGTGCTGCGAGGTTCTTCCTTCAGGAACATGTGGCAAGTCTTCCTGCCAGTAAGGTATGCATTTAAAGTGATTTTTGAAGAAGAGAGAGAGGGATACATCATTTTCCTAACTAATATTCTAAAGCAGGGTCTCCAGAGGGGGGTGTACGGGATGATTGGAGAGAAGAAATTATTAGTACATCTATTTATGTTTACTTTACTCCATCCTTAAATTTATGCTTTTGTATATACTGTAAAACATACATATTACTACAATTAACTATATAGTTAATTCATAAATAAACTTGCATATTGGAAATGTGAAGCAACATTTTCCTAAGGTTGAGTGATCCGAAAAGTTTGGGGCCACTTACCTGAACAACTGAACTATCCAAGACTGTGTTATTTTCCCACTCTTCCTTGTGAACTTACTGAGGATATCACCAACTCAATGTAGCAGACAGAATGTCTTTCTGCAAGGGGCACCTGGGTGGCTCAGTCGTTAAGTGTCTGCCTTTGGCTCAGGTCATGATCTGAGGGTCCTGGGATTGAGCCCCGCATTGGGCTCCCTGCTCGGCAGGAAGGCTGCTTCTCCCTCTTCCTGCCTGCTTCTCCCTCTCCCACTCCCCCTGCTTGTGTTCCCTCTCTCGCTGTCTCTGTCAAATAAATAAATAAAATCTTTAAAAAAAAAAAAAAAGAATGTCCTGCAAAAGCAGAATTTTTATTTATAGCTTAAAGGTCTTAGAAAAACATTCAGGTGTTAGGGGCACCTGAGTGGCTCAGTTGGTTAAGCATCTGCCTTTGGCTCAGGTCATGGTCTTGGGGGTCCTGGGGTCAAGCCCTGGTGCCAGTCTGGTGGGGCTCCCTGCTCAGTAGGGAGTCTGCTTCTCCCTCTGCCTCTGCCCCCCACCCCCAACTGTGCACTCTCTCTCTCAAATAAATAAACAAAATCTAAAAAAAAAAAAAAAAATTCAGGGTGCCTGGGTGGCTCAGTCGTTAAGCGTCTGCCTTCAGCTCAGGTCATGATCCGGGGTCCTGGGATCAAGCCCCACATCGGGCTCCCTGCTCAACGGGAAGCCTGCTTCTCCCTCTCCCACTCCCCCTGCTTGTGTTCCCTCTCTTGCTGTCTCTCTCTCTGTCAAATAAATAAAAAGATCTTTAAAAAAAAAACAAAGAAAGGGGCACCTTTCGTCTGCCTTCGGCTCAGGTTATGGTCCCAGGGTCCTGGGATTAAGCCCTGCATCGGGCTCCCTGCTCGGTGGGGAGCCTGCTTTTCCCTCTCCCATTCCCCTGCTTATGTTCCCTCTCTCGCGGTGTCCCTATCAAATAAATAAATGAAATCTTAAAAAAAAAAAATTCAGGTGTTAGAAACATTTTGAAACATCTTCAGAGCAAGGTACGGGTGCTGTATATACACGTTAGCTCTTGCTTGGAAATTTTAGGGATGACAACAGCGGAAGAAGATGACACACCGGCTATATAAAAGAAAATCGAATTGATGCAGTGTAATCTGGATCTTTCAATGGAAGGAACTGGCTTTATTTATTTATTTATTTTTAAGTAGGCTTTATGTCTAACGTGGGGCTTGAACTCACGACCCTTAGATCAAGAGTTGCGTGTTCTACTGACTGAGCCAGCCAGACGCCCCAGGCACTGGCTTTAAACATTTAGTGTTTACAAAGCATTTCCTGAGAGCTACAGATGTTTTCTAAAAATACTAAGAGCTACCTGAACACAGAGTGGATTTTCTCACTTGGCGAAGTTGGTGTCACTCGAGCTGAGATTAGAAGGGCTTCATCATCACTGGTTATCATGTGGGTGAATTCATCCACTGAGCAGCTCTGTGCAAGCTGCCCAGAGTGTGCACATGAGCGACTGCCATCTGGAGAAAGGGTTTTGCCTGCACTCTGGGGTGAGCCCTGGAGCTGGGGCGGCGGGGTGGCCGGGGTCCCTGGGGAGGGGCGGAGGCAAGGGGCTCTTACTGGGACACTTCCGCGATGTGCTTGTGGCGCAGTGCTATCCAGAGGTCGTCATCCTCGTCCAGGAGCACCTCCTTCACCCGTGCCTCTCCAATGCCACTTGTCTCGTACCTGGAGAGGAGACATCCCCACGAAGTTCATCCAGCCCCGTCCGATTTGTAACAGACGAGAGCTTACGGTCTCGGCCATCTGAGGGGTCACTGTCCGCGGCAGGGGTGCTGCATCAGCACCTGACACAGCAGCAGCTTCTCGGGCAGGGAGAGACCCAGAGTCAATGTTTTAAAATCTGCAGGGTGAGCCGGTATGTGCTCAAGTCAGGATACAGGTGGGTTCAGAGCTACTTGTAAGGGAAAGTCAGAGATCACGCTTGCTCCTTCCTGGGAAGGACCAGGATACCATCCTCAAACATGTGGTACCTAAATTTTCAGTTTTAAAATCAGGTACCTGCAACAGGTCCTCAGCATATTTTTACATGTGAAATCACGAACATCTAAGGGAAAGCAAGAATTACAAGTACCAACAGGGAGGAAAACTGACATTCAGTCACATTTTTAGAACCTTAGTTTTGAAACCACATGAGAACAATACAGTCTGTTTCCAAAAAAAGAAAAATTAGTTTTTAGAAACTGAGTTTTGGGTGATTGTTACCAAGAAAAATGTTGTTTATAATGAAGAAAACAGCTCCTTTGCAAATAAAGTTCAGTAAGAAACTTCTGTTGATATATTTTCTTATATTTCATGACCTATAAATAAGAAGTTTTAACTCTGAATAAGCTATGCACACATGTGGGTGCACAGACACACACATCCACACACCTCAAGCAGGCTCTGAGCTGAGGTGACATGAGCTGTGAACTAAAGATCTAAAGTTCTTGTTCTCCCCCAAAGGGGCACGAGCTCCTGGCTGCTAATGCCACATAGATTTGGGAACTCACAGAAAAGCTTGCAGGCTCATTAGCAAGACTCTATCAATGCACCTGCTTTCCCTAGGATGAAAGACATCCTTTTTCTCAGGTTAGAGGTGCATTTGGTTTGCTTGCAAAGCCGTACTGGGTCTGTACACTTACTTGTATACATCATTTTCAATGGGCAGCAGGTCATAGCTCATAGCCTGAAAAGTCAGTTCGTGAAGCACGGGGGAGCTGGGGTCGAAGCCGCGGTCCAGGATCAGGAGCTGGGAGCGCGCCTTGTCTGGGCCCTGGAAGGACAGACACAGGGAAGGCTTTCACAAGCCACCCATACAACTCCAGTCTCTCCCACTGGTGCAGCTGCCCCTCCTGTAAAAGCAGCCCCAGGAAGTGACCTCTGAGATAAAACCTGCTAAAATAGCACTGACTAGTCCATTTGCTGCTTGACAGGAACACCAGTAAACACCATGCAAAAATCCAGTATGCCTATTTCCTAATGAGGGTCCTTTAAAGTAGATCCAAAACTGTGGCTGGGGTCCAGAGTGAGCTTATGAAGGAGAGCACCACCTGGGTTTGCTTATAAATAGGGTGACCCACCATCCAGTCTGCCTGGGACCCAGGGGTTCCCAGGACCTGGGACTTTTAGTTTTAAAATTATGATAGTGATAGAACAGTTCTGTCCTGATTGCAGTGGGGGTTATGTGAATCTCTACATGTGATGAAATCGCACAGAACCATCCACACATGCGAGCACACGTACAAACTAGTCAAATGTGATTAAGGGCTGGAGACTGTGCCAATATCAATTTTCTGGTTTTGATACTGTACTTACTATTGAGGGTGTTCCCAGGACACAGGACTTTCAGTGCTAACCCTGGGCAAGTCCCAGCAAACAGACACAGGTTGGGCACCCTACACAGAGCAGAATCTGCATCCCCCCCCACCCAATGCTTGAGCATCTCACTGAAGGCCAGTGGCGCCCACGCACACTCTGGGAGCGACAGAACCCAGCTGTCCCCAGGACTGCCATACAAACGCTGTGCTCACTTGGCGAGAGAGCCACGTGCACCAAGTCCAGGCTTACCTCGCCCATTGTTGGGTCATCGGCTTTGTAGGCATCGAGCTTGTCCTGGATTAGCTGAGCCAGCAAAGCATTGTCCTTGTATTCCCTGACAAAGGAGGAGTGACAACAGGGTGAACTGGCCATGCACCCACCCGACGGCGCTGACTGTCCTCAGGGTGGAAGGCAGGAAGTGCAAGGAGGGTCAGGGGAGATAAGCTTCACCTGTATTGTTCTTTTACACTGAGGATATATTCATGTATTACACATACAATTTAAAATGACAAATAAAATGCTTTGCTCAGTGCCTACAACATAAATGATTTTCTAGTTCCTTTTTTTTTTTTTAAAGATTTTATTTATTTATTTGACAGAGAGAGAGTGTGCAAGAGCAGAGGGGAGGAGCAGAGGGAGAGGGAGAAGCAGGCTTCCCGCTGAGCAGGGAGCCTGATGTGGGGCTCGATCCCAGGACCCTGGGATCCTGACCTGAGCCGAAGGCAGACGCTTAATGACTGAGCCACCCAGGTGCCCCTCTAGTTCCTTTTAAAAAAAAAATCCAGGGGCACCTGGGTGGCTCAGTTGTTAAGCATCTGCCTTCAGCTCAGGTCATGATCCCAGGGTCCTGGGATGGAGCCCCGCATTGGCCTCCCTGCTCAGCGGGAAGCCTGCTTCTCCCTCTCCCGCTCCCCCTGCTTGTTCCCTCTCTCGCTGTGCCTCTCTCTGTCAAATAAATAAAATCTTAAAAAAAAAAAATCCAAATGGATATAGAGGCAGTCTTTCCCACTGGCTTCAGAAAAACCACCACACTTCAACAGAGGGTCCTGGCCATCCACTCTCCTCCCATTATCAGGTTGTCTGAGCCTCACCCACCTGATTCTCACTTCCCTCAATTCAAATCCCCTTGGGTCTTGTTTTGTGTTGCTCGCAGGTGACACTTCTGCTGGCAGAGCCAGAAAGATGTAAGTGAGAGCTGGTGGACCTCTCCCCTTGGCCAGGCCTGACAGCACTTCCTGGGGCTCCTCCCAACTGTATAGAGTGTGTGGCTGCTGCCTGTCACCTGGCCAGGCTCAGTGCTGAAGCAGCTCCATTCCCATTCCACCCCCTCCACAAATGAACTCCAAGCTCCCCCGACCCTGTCAGGAGATATGGCCTGGCCCCCATTTCTTAATTTCCACCGGGCTTTTGTCAGGGAATACCAATAATAGAGGGAGGGGCTTTTCCATGGCTGCACATTCCAGCAGACGAGGAGTCAGTAAGGACAGGCCGCCACGGTGGTCCTTGGCACCGCGAGTTCAGGCCCTTCGCTCCCCCTGCAGCGGCCACCCCCTGGGTCTCCCTGCCTCACTGCTGCTCTCACTCCCCCGTGCAAATTCCCCCCAAAGGTCCCCACTGATAACCACTAAATGACATAATCCCAAGCCTGGCCTCCAGGGCCTCCAGGAATAGCTTCAGAGTTGCCCCACTGAGTTGCCCTCCAGAGACGCCCCACAGCCCTCCACAGTCACTCTGCCAGAATGCCAATCCTTCTCAAATTTGCCCTTTGCTTTCCCAACTCCAAACTTCCATTCATCCCAACGGCAAGAGCCAACTGTCCACACAAAGTACCCTGTGCTCCTCATTGGTCTACTGAAATCCGAAACTGCCCTTTAAGACCTTGTTCAAATGTCACCTCTGGTCTGAAGCCCTTCTTGACCCCCTCAGCTCAAAGGGCTCTCTCCCGACTCTGGATGTCCAGGCCCTTGTCCTGTGCGCGGGCACTGGTCTCGCAGGCCCTGCAGTTTAGGGGTGCACACCTTATGCACACAGGTGTCGGTATGCGTGTTACCTTCCCTTCTAGATCAAGGGCTTCTAAGCGCCGGGGCTGTGTCTTCAAGATAAGTACTCTCTCCCCAGCACTAAGCACACAGCAGATAAGTAGTAAGTGAATGACTTTATAAAATCTAGGGAATATGTCCTTTGGAGAATTATCCTTGTATTTTTTCTTACTCCAGAACACCTTCTACAAAGACGGTATTTGTTTTGAAAGGTTAGAAAGAGCTAAAAAACCACAGGAAGCCTGGATTGTGGTTACACAGGGGTTCACATTTAGCTATTCAGTAATTGAATATATATATTTCATGCCCTTTTCTGGATGCATTATTATATTTCACAATAAAATTTAGAGACTATCAAAAACATTGGAAGAACGATTATAAATGCAAGATACTCAAATCTTGACCCTCTTGAGACAACTGCCAGAGGAATCTCAAGATAAAAGGAAGCTACTCGCCCGGTGGGCACATGGAGGCCGCTGAAGGCAGACTGGCATGCTGCCTTACCCCCGGTACCGCACAGCTGGGTACTCCTTCAGGGTGGCACACAGAGTTGCAATCTGCTCTGCCAGGCGTTCCAGTATAGGATTCTTCATCTGAGCCTTGTGGGGACTGTAGAAGCTCTGGAAAGAGTCTGCAGAGTCCAAGGAATACACCTGAGAAGGAAAAGAAACAAGAAAAAAAATTATATAATATATATCATGTTTGCATCCAGAATGCTGAACCGTTGGGAGTTTTCTCCAACCTTGGTAGTGAGTCTATAAACATATTCTCATTTATTCTACAAATATGTGCTGGGTGTCTGCTGCAGGCCGGTTATTGTGCTAAACACTTGGGAACTATCAGTGACCAAAACATGACTGTCCTCGAGGAGTGTGCAATCTTACAAAAGAATAACATAACCATAAACAATAAGCATAGTGAAAAGTAAACTATATGATATGTGAGAAACTGGTTTAAGTGTATGAGAACATGACAGAGCAGGGAAAGAATGCCTGGAGGGCCGCCGGGAGGGAGGACAGCAGGCCTCCTTGAGAAGGTGATGTACGAGCAAGGGCTTGAAGGAGGTGAGGAGTTTCTCACCAGCAGGAGACTTCCACATGGAGGCAATAGCTAGCGCCAAGGCCCTGGGGCAGGTATGTGCTCAGAGTGTCTGATGAACAATGAGGAGGCCAGAAGAAGAACAGGAGAGGAGATTAGTATAAGACCTTTTAGGCCATTATGAGTTTAGGTTTTTATAAGTAAGGGACAGGCTGGAAATCATCTGTGACTGGGGCAGATAAAGGAGCTTTTTATGGATTTGATAATTTCCTATCCTCAGTAATACACTGTCAGTATTTTTCTTCTTATTCTAGAAGTTTAAAATTTCCTCTTAAATTACCTAGTCTATCAGCTATCAGTAATTTCTCAGAATCTCACTTTTGTCAACTACCTTGATCTTCTAGAAAACCTGTGGTTAAAAAAAAAGTTTATTACTTTTTAAAAATATATGAAATGTAATCTGGTTGAATATACTAAAGTTGTGTTTTGTTAAATCCAGGTAGGCTCATACAGAGAAAAAAATTCCTGCCTTTAAGCTGGAAACAGGCCTGACGTTAAGTGCTGAGGGAAAGACACTGTCTTTAAGTGTTCACACTGTATGTTCTCCATCCCTCCTTACCCAAGAACAGGTCACTCTCTGATGTCTAGAAGCTGATCTATAAAGATGCCATAAGCCACAGTCAACTTTTACAAAATGCCTAAGAGTTCTGTTAGTTTTGTTTCTTATTTGCCAGGAGAAGACATGTTAACCGATCTTACAAAATGAAGATATAAATTTTGTACGCTCTCTCACAATCAGCTTCACCTTTACTGGCTTAACAGCCTAGTTTTTTTCCCAAGGGGAGAGGTTTGTCGCCACGCTCCAGCATCTGAAGTGTTAACAGCCACTGACGAAGGCTACCATCTGCTCCTCCAGCAGAGCGTGAGGGAGGTGATCTCTGCACAAAACCAGTCTCCCGTGCAGCAGATGGGTGTTGTCTGATCCCTTCCCCTGCTCTCCTTCCCTGCTCTTTCTGGACTGGCTACCTCTGGTTATTCAAGGAGTCAGCCAGTAGGAGCGAACGCTGTGAGCAAGGATGAAATGCACACAAAGAAAGGCATGAGGGCTTTAAAAAAAAAAAAAAAAGCCAGAAATAACCAGAGAGTAAGATGAGGGCCTCAGGCAGACCCGTAAGGAACACTTGTTTCCATTCCATCAACGTCCACTTATGACAGGTCATTCGGCAATTCAGAATACGATGTCTTCCTCCCCCACTCTGCTTACTGCACCTCTGTCAGGACCTGCCAGAGCTCCTGATGGAGCAGCGAGGATGCAAACTTTCTACACACTCCCCACTCAGCCTCACCTGGGACTCGTAGGGGAGAAATGCAATGTTGATTTCCGTCAGAGTTTTGATGACTTTGGCTGCCCGAGATTTCACCAGCTCATTAAACAGGGCATCTGGACAAGCTGCAAGAAGGACAAAAGACAGCAAGTTTTCCCATCCATTTCAACAGTTGCACACGTCTGGGGGATTTTCTATTTTATTAGGATTTTAAGAAGGCAACTAGAAAGTTCGTCCCATCCTAGAATATCCCCTATCTCTAGGGTACAAAAGGAATGTAAAATCACCCAAAAGGCTCTCAACATCTAATAGAGAAGCAAATGGCAAAAAAGACTGAGATACTGAGAGCTAATAAGCTAATAATACTACTTTCTGATATCAAGGAAAGGAAAAAACCCAAGGGATAAGGAAAAGGCCTGTGATACGAACAGACACGACACATCTGACATGTTTATGAAAAATACAATAAGGAAAAATGAAACCACTGGCAAGGTGGTGTAGGCATTTCTCTGGGACGCTTGCAGGAGCTCGGCTGCACAGGAGACCCACTTGATGGGGAAACTGGGACTGCCAGGGGCTCTCCTGGGCCAAACAAATGGGTTTGTGTTCTCAGAAAAGCATTTTCGGTTTATTATTACTAATGTCACCTCTCTGCTCCTTTTTTATGCATATTCAAATAGTATACAATTATTCTTTGCAAGAACCTTTCCCATTTCCTCAGTGGTGAGCTCTGTGGGGCTTTCCCTAAAGAGAAGAACGGTGGGAGCACTGCTATTGCTGACATTTTAAGTCAGCCAGCTCAACTCCTCTCTCTTGCTCTTAACAAAGATTGACCAAGATGATTCTGCACTAGGCTCCATGCGCAAAACCTCCACAAAATAAGAAAGTGAATTCCAGGACAATGATGCAGTTTCCGTCTGCTACCATCACCGCCAGACTGGACTATTTTTGTAGTTGAAAAACTGATGAAAATACAACACAGTTTATGGTGATACCTGGAAGTCTATTCAGTGAAACATCAAAGCTAGCACTGGAAAATTATTCTCAGCATTAAACCCTCTAGTCCTTAGGAGAGATGCTATTTTCCATCAGGAAGGACGGCATGACCGAGTAGGTTTGTCTTTGTATGTGTTTATTTTTGTCTCTTATGCAATTTATCTTCTGAAGAGAGTATAAAAGCTCAGGAGAAACATGGCAACAACCCATTTCTTCCCTACTGATCAGCCTTGCTGTGCAGAAATGCTAACCTGAAGGACAGGGGTGGCACCTGCCAGCTGTACTCACAGTCCGTGAAGAAGACGTGCGCAGCCCGGTACTTAGCGGTTGGTGGGTCCTTAAAGTCACCGATGAGAGAGTGGACAGACTGTAGAGAGGAAAAAAAGAGGGAACTGAATCCAGTTCTAGAAGCAAATGGGACCTATCTGAACTGGGTTAAATCCAAGCTGCTTGTGCAAAATAGCAGGGGATTTTTTAATGTATAATTCATGTTTGCCCATAACGGAGTTCTGAAGACTTAAAATTAGGATTGTTTCAGAGTTTAGATGAACAAAGCCTTCTTAGCTCATTCCGGAAGACAGAGTCTGTTCTTTGGAGCCACTATAACTTGGGTTCCTGAGAAGATATTCACAGAAGAGGAAACTGGTCAAATACTTTCCAGGAAACTCACACTGATGAAGTTCTGGCAACTTCAGATATAAGCCAGTTTTCAAAAGTGAAAAGAAAGGGACTGGAAAACTGAAGGGAATTTATACAGATTAAGAGACCTAAGAAAACTATCAACCAAATGCAAGGAGGTGCATCTTGTCTGGATACTGACTTGAACCAACCTCCCAAAATGTTAAGACAGGTAATTTTCAACACAACCTGGATATGATGATATAGACCCAAAAGTACAAAATGCCAGAGTTCTGAAGGTGGGTCACTAATTAGACACAGTGGATCTCCTCCGTAGAGAAGGAGTGCAAGAGGGGGGAATTAGACTGACCCGGGCCTGGCCTTCTGGACAGCGGTGGTATTTCAGAGAGCTTAATGCACTCTCACTCCACACTGCACCCCTCCTTCCCTGTGTGTGGATTGCACGCTTAATCAGAGCAGTGTGTTAAATGCGCGCTTAACCTAGAAACGTCAGACACCGCGCCACAGACGCCAAGCCAGCATGCGCAACCTTAGCCAAAGCTCCTCCGGGGGTGGCACTTGCCTTCTCAGACGGAGTGATGAGATACACAGCCTCCAGGCTGGGGAGCGGCTCTCTGCGCTTGTTGATGTCTTCCACGACTAGACAACAAACAGCAACCCACAATCAATAAGAAAACAGAACCAGTGATCATAGAACTAGAGACAATCTAGACAGGCCCCCTTCAGACTGCTGCAGGTGAAAATCTCTGGGGCGAGGGTTGGAAATCACTTGCCCCTTCCTTGGAGTTACCACATTCCACTGCCTCACGACGCTCAAGAGGTTAGAAAACCTGAAATTTTATCACACTAAGTATTTCCCTTTTCAGTTTAAGTAAACCCCTTGATCTCATGGTTAAAAATGGGAAAATCCTACCTCTTTCTGTCACCAACAGTCTTTTACCTCTTCCTTCGGGTTTTTTCTCATCTGTCCTAAATAATCCCAATTCCTTTAGAATTTCCAGGTGGAGTTTATCAACAATTGGATAGTTTTTATCATTTTCTTCTGTATGTCACATGAAGATATTCCAAACATGCCCTCTGTATAACACAGTCCTTCCCAATAGTTCAAAGACTAAACATATTTTGTTAAACCACAAGCATTTGGTTTGCTTGTTTCCTTTACAGTTATGTCAGCTACTTCACCTGGGAAGAAGAGCTTCCAGGATAATCCTCATCTCACCAGCCCCCCGATAAAGCTTAGGATGTGCTATCTCTGCTGTACTGTCCTCTGGTACAGAGAGAACAGTACAATCACTTGGTGCCATTCTTCCCATGCAGAGGATTTAAGCAAATATAAGTATCACTTTAGGATGATACCTTGTAACATTCATAAAGACTTTTCACCCCAAATAATGTTCAAATACCAAAATCCTTCAACCACCTACTTTACCAGTAGTTATAGATTTCTGAATTTCATATGCGAACAATACTTCCCCCAAAATGTTTTGGGGGTTCCACATAGGATTGCTTTTCAATTTTGCCAAGCAAAGAGCTTTTTTAGAACCCACCTTTGGGAGTAGGGAAAAGTCTGTGTGCAGCAGGGGAAGAGCTGAACCTTCATCTACCACAGGGAGCTAAAAGATAACATCTACCATCAATGAATCCAAAGGTAATAGGCTAAGTATTTATCTAGAAATAGCAAAAGGATAACCAGAAGAAAGAGCAGACCCTGAGGGAGAAAGGAGTGGGGGCCAGGATGCTGCTGCTTCTTCATTAGAAGTTCCTTAGCTCCATTTGGCTCTATCGCCCCTTAACTTGTGCATTTTTTGCTTTGAGATAGGAAAAAAATAGCTTTAAAAATTCAGTGAAGAGGGACGCCTAGGTGGCTCAGTTGGTTAAGTGACCAACTCAGGTTGTGATCTCAGGGTCCAGGGATGGAGCCCCTCATTGGGCTCCTCACTCAACAGGGAGTCTGTTTGGGATTGTCTCTCTCCCTCTCCCTCTGCCCCTCCCCCGGCTGTCTCTCTCTCTAAAATAAATAAATCAATGAATCTTAAAAAAAATACAATGAAGAAAATAACTTTGTAAGCTCAAAACAGGGGCAAGCCTAGTCTTTGCTCACTGAATGACAAGAAGTCACAGTAAAAACTATGTACTCTCATTTACAGGACTAGGTTTCTGGTGACAGATACACTGGATTTGGAAAAGTGTTTTTAGAAATGAAGGACTTGGGGCACCTGGGTGGCTCAGTCAGTTGGGTGACTGCCTTTGGCTCAGGTCATGATCCCAGGGTCCTGAGATCGAGCCCCACATAGGGCTCCCTGCTGAGTGGGGAGCCTTTTCTCCCTCTCCCACTCTCCCTGCTTGTGCTCACTCTCTCTCTGTCAAATAAATAAAATCTTAAAAAAAAATTTAAAGTAAAAATGAAGGACTCACATCCAAGGTGTGATTATACCCCCAAATTATTACATATACATTCATATGTATATATTTCACATAGAATTTAATCAATAAGAAAATCCATGATATATTATCACCATAATTTCACAATTTAAAAACATTTTAACACCAAATAATAGGAAAGACATAATCTTAGAATAAAGGACAAACCGTTGAATTAAATTAATTTAGCTTAATGAAATCTCAACCCTCCTAGTTCTTCCTCCCATAGTTGTGGTTTGGTAGTAATTTTGATAAAGACCAGCAACAGTCTGCAAGCCACACAGCATATGAAGTCTCCAGGGGAAAAAAATTAGGAAGTAAATTGCAACAGGTGTGTTCCACCCAACATTTTTTTTTTTTTTCAGAGGAAAAACAAAGGTTAACTTCCTTGTTTGAAACAATAGCTCAGAAGGTATTGCTTTTCAATCTTCTGAGATAACTCAGAAGAGAATGCTATTCCAAAGATTAAAATACAGGATCCCTCTTGAAAGGAGCCCCTGAGTAACACAAGAGCTACATACAAATGTGAATAAGAGCTCAAGGACAGGAGCCAGAGGTCTGAGTCCTAGTCTCAGGTGTGAGACACTGGCCAGTGACCTTGAGCAGGTGACTTAACTTTTTTAAAAAGCCTATTTGTTGTGAAATTATAACACACAGTCCAAAGAGTGAATAACACATAAACATACAAATAATTACAAAGTAAACACCTGCGTAAGTGCCTCCCCAGTTAGGAAACAGAACTGGCCAGGACTAATAGAAGTGCACTTGCCATACCCTCACTCCCCTCCCTCCAGAGAGAACCACTGTCCTGACTTGAATGAGATCACTTCTCTTCATGGTTTTACCACGTACACCTGCATTTCACAATAGCATAGCTTAGTTCTGCCTAGTTTTGAACCTTATATAAATGAAAGCACACTGTAAGTATTCTTTTGTATCTTGTTTCTTTTGCTCAACATTATGTGTATCAGATCTACCCATGTGCTTGTGAATAGCCAGAGTTCGTTCATTTTCGTTGTCTATAGTATTCTGCTATGTGACTATACCATGATTTATTTAAACAATGCTCTGTGAACATCCCTGCATGTGCATTCTGGGCACACATGCCTGAGATTGTCTAGGACACATGTCTAACCGTCTGGCTTGCAGGACACACACACCTTCAACTCTATCAGACACTGCCAGTGTTTTTCAAAGTAACCATACTAATGGACACTCTGTCATATAGGAGTTCCCATTTTTCTACATCCTATCTGTCACTTGGCATTACAGAATTTAAATATTCCAATCTGATGAGTGTATAGCAAGATCTCATTCTGGTTTTAACCAACTAACGTAGGTGGGCAATGTTTCATGGATTTCTTGGCTATTTGGATCTCTTCTTTGTTAAGTGGCCGTTCAGGTCTTTTGTGCACTGTTTCTATTGGTGGCCTGCCTTCTTCCCCTTGATTTAACCTGCCTTTCGGCACCTTTACCAGATATTTAATGATTGTCTAGTACTGTATTGGGTGCTAGGGATTTAGCGATAAACAAGAAAGCCTTGGGTCTCTCTCAAGAACTTACAGCCTTACCACCCGGGTTGTTGGAAGAATGTGAAGTCAAGTGAGATAATAATGAATAGGGAGGGGGAAAGCTCGCCAGAAAGAGGAGGCCTGAGTTTCACTCAAGGGCGGAGAGAGAGCTGCGCTCACTTGTTATCCCCTCGGTCATGATGTCTGTCATCTTACAGCAGGAAGACAGCATCCTCATGCTCAGCTGATCGACCACCAGCACCTGGAAGCAAAAAGAATAGCTTACGGCTTGCATGGGATTTGCTATGATTCTCTCATCAGCTTACTGTGTCAGACTTCAAAAAGTGCTCCAGAAAAATAGAATATTAAGTTATAAATACTTCTTATGGGCCAGAAGTTTGCTAACATACATGCTAGCTTTTCTCTCCCATGCCACACCCAAACCTAACCTTCTAGGAGTTAAGAGTTTGTTCTTGCTGACTTAATTTTATAAGCTTAAAAAATTAAAGTTTTTCCATGATGAAGAAAATGACTACTCATAAAAAAGGCAAAAAAAAGAAAAGAAAAGAAATCATCTACAGCACCCACACTCTGAGAAAACCATACTGGAAATTATTTTTTCAGAGCATAAGCTTTTTTTTTTTTTTTTTTAACAAGGAGAATGAACACTCGTGCCACACGTACGGCACGGGAGAGGAGGACTGTGTTGCCAACACCATGAGGATGTACGTGCTGTCTGGGAGCATTCTGTACCTCAGTCCAGACTGGAAGAACAAGAACACGCCAGTCCTGGTCTAAAAGCTCCAGACCCTCAATTCTTCAGCTAACCACTCCTATCTCCATTCAGCCCACATGGAGAGAAGAAGCCATTGGCTAAAACAAGGCTATTTCTCCTCCTCTTTAATGACATAAACCAAGGTAACAGGAGCTAGACGCACTGGGGACCAGAAAGCTCTAAGAACCAATTTGTTTTCATTTTATGAGGCAATTTCCTCAAGATTAGTTTAAAATTCACAAGTCCCTGGGCGCCTGGGTGGCTCAGTTGGTTAAGCAACTGCCTTCGGCTCAGGTCATGATCCCAGGGTCCTGGGATCGAGCCCTGTATCGGGCTCCCTGCTCAGCAGAGAGCCTGCTTCTCCCTCTCCCTCTGCTGCTCCCCCTTCTTGTGCTCTCTCTCTCTCTCTGTCAAATAAATAAATAAAATCTTAAAAAAAAAAAGTCTCCATTAAAAAATAAAATTGGTAAGTCCCCAAGTCTATTACTGATGGGAAGAGTAAGAGAGAAAGAGGAAGACACAAATAAAAGGAGGATGGACGTGCTGGCTAAAACAGAAGCACACAAGGCTGAGGCGGAGACCAAAACCCTTCTGTACCATGCAGCTCTGTTGTTCCTGGACCAAGTGAACTTGAAAATATGTGGGCTCTTGACTGTGGGACAACTTAGGGGCAAGAACGATTGGTACAAACCCTCCAATGACACATGGGGAAGTTCAAGTAAAACAGCGTGTTTTCCTGGCTCCAGACAACCAAGTGACTTTCTGAGTGGAGGACAGCACGCTTTCCCCCTTGAATCACCCACTCTGGTTAAGTGAGGACACAATCAATCTGACTGGCTTAAGGACTTGCGTCCAGCATTGCTCTCAATGCTCTATGAATAAACAAGCTTCCTTCTTTTGTTGTATATAGTCACAGATACATAGGGCTGGACCAGACGAGGGCTTTCCAAACTGGAGATGCTTTCGGGTCACCAGAGGGACTTCCTTCTCTCCCATAGCAAGCAGAATAATTTCACCTTCTTCCACTTCATAGAAGAGGTTCCAGGCAATATTTTGTTTGAATAAAAGAGTTCCACTGCTAAATTGTCCTACCAGATGATCTTTAAGAGAAGCTTTATGACCAAGAGATTTCTTCACCAGGACTGCATAAAATGAGGCAGAATAGATTACCTTTTATTTTGTACTCTCTGGACACAGCAAAAGTCTTGATTTCCTATTTATTCCAACTCTATTTTCTTATATTTTCACCATTTTCCTCCAACTCTATTTTCTTATATTTTCACCATTCTTATATTTTCCACATGAACTCACCTGTTAAGACCATTAATTGTGCTCTACTTACCTTCCATTCCCCCTTCTTCTTTACCTTCTTTATCACATCATGCATGATCTCTAAAAAGGAGAGAGAAAAAAAGAAAGGAAGGAAGGAGGGAAGGAAGAAAGGGAGGAAGGGAAGGAGGGAGGAAAGTTTAATGCAATGTTAACGACTTTCAACACCTGCTTATTATATTAGACTAGGTCATTTCCCCCCACAGGCTTTGTTTTCTCTGTCATACAATTCAACCAATCTGCTTACTGAGCCATAATCAAATTACCACGAACTTTTCTACTTCCTTTATTTTTTATTTTATTTTATTTTTTTTAAGTAAGCTCAAGGCCCAACTTGGGGCTTGAACTCATGACCCTAAGATCAAGAATCACATGCTCTACTGACTGAGCCAGCCAGGTGCTCCTCTTCCTGTTCCTTTAATTTGGTGGTTCTCAAACTTTTTGGTCTCAGGACTTCTTTACACTCTTAAAAATTGAGGACTCCAAAGAATGTTAAGTGGGTAAATATCTATTGATATTTAACACAGTAGAAATTAAACTGAGAGGGGCGCCAGGCTGGGTCAGTGGAGTGTGCAACTCTTGATCTCAGGGGTTGGGAGTTCAAGCCCCACACTGGGTATAGAGTTTACTTAAAAATAAAATCTTAAGGGCACCTGGGTGGCTCAGTTGGTTAAGCATCTGACTCATGATTGCGGCTCAGGTCAAGATCTCAGGGTCCTGGGATCGAGCCCCATGTCAGGCTCTCCACTCAACGGGGAGTCTGCTTGTCTCCCTCTGCCCCTCCCCCTGCTCATGCTCTCTCTGTCTCTCTCTCAAATAAACAAATCTTTAAAAAATTAAACTGAGAAATTTTTTTTTAAAAGATGTTATTTATTTATTTGACAGAAAGAGACACAGCGAGAGAGGGAACACAAGCAGGGGGAGTGGGAGAGGGAGAAGCAGGCTTCCCGCCGAGGAGGGAGCCCGATGCGGGGCTCGATCCCAGAACCTTGGGATCATATACCTGAGCCGAAGACAGACGCTTAACGACTGAGCCACCCAGGCGCCTCTAAACTGAGAAATTTTTTAAGTAATCATTAATTCACTTAAAGTAACAAGAGGAGGGGTGCCTGGATGGTTCAGTGGGGGTTAAGTGTCTGACTTTTGATCTCAGCTCAGGTCTTGAGCCTTGAGTCTTAAAAAAAAAAAAAAAAGGTGACAAAAAAATAACAAGAGGGGTGCCCAGGGATGCCTGGGTGGCTCAGTCAGTTAAGCGTCTGCCCTCAGCTCAGGTCATGATCCCAGGGTCCTGGGATCGAGTTCCGCATCCGGCTCCTTGCTCTGCAGGGAGCCTGCTTCTCCCTCTGCCTGCCGCTCCCCCTGCTTGTGTTCTCTCTCCCTGACAAATAAATAAAATCTTTTTTTTTTTTTAAAAGATTTTATTTATTTATTTGAGAGAGAGAGAATGAGAGAGAGCGAGTACATGAGAGGGGGGAGGGTCAGAGGGAGAAGCAGACTCCCTGCCGAGCAGGGAGCCCGATGCGGGACTCGATCCAGGGACTCCAGGATCATGACCTGAGCCGAAGGCAGTCGCTTAACCAACTGAGCCACCCAGGCGCCCATAAATAAAATCTTTAAAAAAAAAAAAGAAAAAAAAGAGGGGTGCCTGGCTAGCTCAGTCGGTAGAGCATGCTGACTCTTGATCTCCGGGTCATGAGTTCTAGCCTCACATTGGGCATAGAGCTTACTTTATAAATAAATAAATAAATACATACATACAAACGAGAAACTCATTATATGTTAACATAAATAGCATTTTAATTAAATGTAATTATATTTTCTACAATAAAACAATTTTTAGTGAGAATATTGGCTTTTTTAAAAAACATTTCTGCAACTCTCTTTGGCTTCATAAAAGACAGCAGATAGGGTTCTCCTATCTGCTTCTGCAATCTGTTATGAATCATATAGCATCTAGAAAACTCTAGTGTGCACTTGTGGGAGAATAAGAGTGAAGAAGGCAAATAATATCTTAGTCTTATTACAAAGACAGTTTTGTTCAGGGACTCCCCACGGGATCTCGGATTTTTGAGAACCACTGCCTTAAATTAAGTGGGTAAGAGACTATGACAATCCTCAGGCCACATGAGCCCCCTCAAGCTCCAAAAACAGATGTGAAGGGCAGTTGTGATGTCTTTCTAACCCTGAGCACAGCTGTGGGATGCTCCCAACCAAAATCACCATTTTGTTAAGCCACAGATCCTAGAAATTCCACACCACACACAGGGCTACCCAGCCATGAAGTCTTCACGGGAAATAAAACGTTTGCCACTCTTTCTAAATCCAGGTAATACAAAGGTCTGGAAGGACTCAAAGGTGAGCAGTTGCCACCAGCGAGTGTGTTTCAAACATTTAGGTCATTCTCTAGAGCATATTTCTGATTCTGCTTCTGATCATGTTCAATAATCTGATATGTCATGAAAGTTTCTTAATATCTTTAAGAACTTGGGGCACCTGGGTGGCTCAGTCAGTTAACCGTCTGCCTTCAGCTCAGGTCAGGATCCCGGGGTCCTGGGATCCAGTCCTGTGTCAGGCTCCCTGCTGAGCCTGCTTCTCCCTCTCCCTCTGCCACTATCCCCTGCTTGTGTGCTCTCTCTGTCAAATAAATATATAAAATCTTTTTAAAAAAAATCTTTAAGAACTTTTTACTTGATTAGAAAAAAAACACATGCTGCAGTAAGCATGGAAAACAGAAAAAAGTATAAAGAAGAAAATAACATGTACTACTTGTGTACATAAAAAAAAAAATTTAAAAAAATCACCTGTAATCCTGCCAACTTCAAGTACATAATTAACATTTTAGTTTATTTCCTACTAGCTTTTTCCATGCAACTCTACAGTTAAGATCATGCTGTATATATAATTTTTATTATGCTTTTTTTCATGAATAAGATCATTTTCCCCATATTAATAAAAACGCTTCCTGGTTTTAAATGCCACATAATAGTCCCTAGTTTAGTCAACAATATCCCTAATAGCCATTTAGATGACTTCCCATATTTCAGTGGTGAAAAATTGGGAACAGATACATCCAATGATAGGGTAGCACTTAAGTCAGTTAGGTTTTGTTAATATAATGGAATACAATGTACTCATTAGAAATAATGATATGTAACATATCTATTCATTCATCCACTCTCTCATTCGATAACATTTACTGAGTAACCACTGTTTACCAGTCAGTGGACCAGGCACCAGGAATGAAACATAGAAGATATGGCACAGCTCCCACAGAGTTTACAGCCTGGTGGAGGGAGCAGACGTTGAATCAAGTGCAATCTCAGCTTCTCATAAGTGCTCTCCAAGGTGAATAAACAAAGGCTATGATAGAGGAAAGAAAAAAAAAGGTATGGACAGCTACCCGAAAGGGAGGACCAGCCAAGGCCTCTCTGAGGAAGTGAACCTCATAAGGAAGATGCCAGCCATGCAAAGGCTGGAAAGGAGAAGGAGTAGGCACAAAGGCTTGGGCTGGAAAAAGAGTTGGACATCTTCTTGGAACTGGAGATCACTGTAAGCTGAGATTGGAGGCCAGATCGTTTAGGGCCTTGATTTTATCTTAAGGGCACTGGAACGCCACTGAAGGTAGGGACGTAATCTGATGTGCTGTAGAAGGGAGATTGGAGGGGATGAGAATAGAAGCAGGGTGTAGAGCTAGAAGGCCTTTGCAATCAGAAAAAAAAAAAAATCAGCATGATTGGTGGCACGGGTCATGGTGAGAAGTGGATGGATTTGAAACATATTTTGGAAGTAAAACCAACAGGGTTAGCTGCTGAATTGGATGTGGGGGCCTGGGGGGTGGGGAAGAGACAGATAACTCCTGGGTTTTTGGCTCAAGCAAAGAAATTGATGCAAAGACATTTGGAGATACATAGAGAAAAGATTTAAAGGAAGAACTGACTTGTAAGAAAATACCAAGAGGTTTTTTGTTTGTTTTTTTAATTAAAGATTGAGATGGCTGAGAGACATCTGAGGGGAGATGGAGAGCTGGTAGCTGGAAGTAGCTCTGGAGCTTGGAAGAGCGACCTCAGCTGGAGGTAAAAATTTGGACTTCAATCCTTCCTTCCTAGGTACTCCCATTCCAAAATTCTCAGGAGATATATTTGTCGTGGCTATTGTTAACAGCCAATTCCAATGCTGCCCTACATTTTTCTAATCCAATACCGAAAAGGAAACAAGGATTAGAGCCCTATTTGCATTAAGAATCAAGTAGCTTGGGCTACTTCCCCACAAATAATCCCTGGCAATCACATTTCATCTCTCTTTTAAGTCCTCTTTGTGTGGAAAGAAACAAAGTCTTCTGAGGCCGGTCCAACCAGCAGTCTTTTTTTTTTTTTTTTAAAGATTTTATTTATTTATTTGAGAGAGAGAATGAGAGACAGAGAGCACGAGAGGGAAGAGGGTCAGAGGGAGAAGCAGACCCCCCGCTGAGCAGGGAGCCCGATGCGGGACTCGATCCCGGGACTCCAGGATCATGACCTGAGCCGAAGGCAGTCGCTTAACCAACTGAGCCACCCAGGTGCCCTCAACCAGCAGTCCTATTTCTGCACACCAAACCGTGTGTATAAACAGCCAAAACGTCCATTCTACCGCCCAGCTAGTCTATATAGATAGAACAGAAGACACCAGGGCAGCTTCAACTTCTCCATAATCATGAGGACCAAAGCCCTGGTGGACTCTGCTTCCCTCATGGACAAGGGGTAAACAAGAAGGTTCCTTCTCAGCCACATGCTCTAGGTCCTGGGTGACTCCCAAACTCAACAAATCCTTCCCACGCCCTGAGAAAAATAGCACGTAGCTAAGATTATCCGGGACATCTTCACATGCACCCAATATACTAAGTGGAGTCCTAAAGGACAGGCTCTAGGGATAGCTGTAAACCCGTCCCCCCTTGGGAAGCCTTTCGCAGTGACGTGTGTCAGGACACCTAAGCCCATGGCACACCAAAACGTCTGAAATAGCATGACTAATATTAGATGGGCTGGAAGCTTGGGAGAAATGTGAGCATCACTAAAGTCCTTAAAATCCCCCCTTAAGTGAGGGATTCAAATATGCTAATGCTCTGCCCGGGTCAGATACACCAGGAGTCCCGTGCCACCAGATAGGAAGAAGTGCCTCCGTTCTACAAACAGATTTAAGGGAGTCTAAACTCAGGCCACAAATGCCCTCCTCTTTACCAATTCAGAGTACAGGGAACTTCCAGAGTCGTTCTGGCTTAATAGTGGGGAGTTCTTTGGGTGCCTGGGTGGCTCAGATGGTTGGGCATCTGCCTTCAGCTCGGGTCATGATCCCAGGTTCCTGGGATCAAGCCCCGCGTGGGGCTCCCTGCTCCTTGGGGAGCCTGCTTCTCCCTCTGCCTCTCTCTCTGTCTCTCATGAATAAATAAATAAAAAATCTTAAAAAAAATAGTGGGGAGTTCTTCTAAAAGACACCCCTTGAATATAAGGGTAGTTACTCAAGCAAAGGTCACCCCCACTCCTCATGATTAAAAAAAAAAGAAATCATGGGAAGCACTCAAGTTAGACAGACCAAGGAAAATACAGGTTCAGGCATTTGCTGACTATGTGAACTTGGGCAAGTTTAAAATGTTTTAAGCTCGGGGCGCCTGGGTGGCTCAGCTGGTTAAGCAGCTGCCTTTGGCTCAGGTCATGATCCCGGGGTCCTGGGATGGAGCCCCGCATCGGGCTCCCTGCTCAGTGGGGAGTCTGCTTCTCCGTCTCCCTTTGCTTCTGCCCCGGCTCATGCTCTCTTTCTCTTTCTCAAATAAATAAAATCTTTTAAAAAAAATAAAATGTTTTAAGCTTCAGTTTTCTTATCTGCAAAATTAAAATTCTAATACTCTAATGACCTGTTATAAAGATTAATAAAATACAATGCTTAGTCAGTGCCTGGCATTCCACAAAAGGCACCTATTGTGATGTCACTATAAACTATGTTATTCATACAGACAAGGAATTACTTCCTTATGAAAATTATGACACATCGCTTCCACCAATCAAGATTTTTAATAAAATGTAAAAACCTATTAAGAAGAAATACATATTCAAAATACAGTTTTTAAATAATCACAAGAATATTAGATAACAATCTCTACAGGTATTTCACCCAAAACCTCAAAGCTTCTCTGACCCCCCAATACACATGTAATATGTTTTTGGAATAACAGCACGAATGTGTCAATGTATACAATATAAATCTTAAATGTAAATATAAAATTGAACAGAAGATTCCTTCTACCCCTTCTGAGGAGACAAAGAGACCTTTGTTTATCTAGGAAGAGATGCATTAAAACGGAAGCACAAGTGGGGGCCCAACACAGACACACAGGACTATATTTTTAAATTGCTATTACTTAACATTCTGCAAATTGGCTTAGACAAGAAAACAAAATGACGTATAAAATTGGTAAGGAGGACGCAGAATATCTGCCTGCGGCAATCATGGGAATCACATTAAAACCCTTATGAAGGTGGCAGATACAAAATAAACACAGAAGAACCAGCAGGACGTTTACGGGGCAACCAGAACCAGATTCCAGGGAGACAGCTCCGCTGCTTACCACTGCATACCTGGCTGGGACTGCACCCCTCTCGACTCTACCTGCCACTGGCAATTCTGCTTTTAAGCAACAAGAAGTCTATTCCTCTTTCCCTGGCAGCACTTCAAATACCTGAAGATGGCAACCACATCTCTTTGTCTTGCTCTGGGCTGGAGACTCTCCTTGCTAAACAACGGCACCTCCCAGGTGGAATGAGTTTAGGGCTAAACAACACATGAGGAAATGGTTCAAATACTTGAAAACAAGACTTCCAAGTCCTGTCAAGATCTTCCCTTAGAGGGGCACCTGGGTGGCTCAGCTGGTTAAGCGGCTGCCTTCAGCTCAGGTCATTGTCCCAGGGGCCCAGGATCGAGCCCCTGCATCGGGCTCCCCGCTCAGCGATGGGTCCGATCCTCCCTTTCTCTCTCCCTGACTCTCCCCCTGCTTGTGCTCGCACGCACATGTCTCTCTCTCGAATAAATACAATCTTTAAAAAAAAAAAAAAAGGATCTTCCCTTAGAAATACCTATTTATACAGACTATTGGTAACCTAGCTACAAATCATTTACCATTTTGCCTTTACATAGTTCTTCATAATACAGAAGTAGCACATTTTTGTTGAAAAATTCAAATAGATGTATAAATACAAAATGAAATTTTCCTCCTTACTCCCACTCTTCAGGGGAAACCACCACAGACAAGTGGGCACCCTTACAGGTCCTTTTCTATGCATATACAAGTGTATTCGGGAATATACGCACATACACTCATGGCTCCTTGGCTGAGGCCTGGGGAGGTTAAGTAACTTTCCATGATTCTCCTTCTTTGGTGCTGAAGAACCCTTATGTTGGAAAGAATCTTAGAGACCATTTAAGACCAGAGTCTAGGTCCCTCGTTTTGGGATTGAAATACCCCTTGCAAAACAGAGCCTTCTGGAGTATGCAAGGCCACTAAATGGTCACTCTAGAGTGAGCAGAAATGGGTCTCTGGATCCCCATACAAATGTTCTTCCCACTACACATACTGTCTCTTGGGCTCTAGCATGGACTGGACTCTGAAATTGAAGCTGGGTGTGCTTTTCTGTTTCATTTCAATGATCACCTTGACACAGTAAAGCTAAGTGATTCAGATGCATTTTGGAGCCAGATCCTCCACTTACCAGCTGTGACCTTGGGCAAGTTATTAAATCTGTGTCAGTTTTCCCATCTATAAAATGGGAATGACCACACAGGCCCCATAGAGTTATTGTGGGGATTAAATAAGTTCATGTGTGTAAAGCACTTAGTTCAGTACTTAACACTGTTGGTTACCACCATCAATATCATCATCTATTTCAAATGGTATTTGACCTCCCTAGGATGGAAGAAGCCAAAGATTTCCGATTGGTTTCTTATTTTTTTTTTTTGAAGATTTTATTTATTTATTTGACAGAGAGAGAGATAGTGAGAGCAGGAACATAAGCAGGGGGAGTGGGAGAGGGAGAAGCAGGCTTCCTGCCGAGCAGGGAGCCCGATGCAGGGCTCGATCCCAGGACCCTGGAATCATGACCTGAGCCAAAGGCAGACACTTAACGACTGAGCCACCCAGTTGCCCCCAATTGGTTTCTTATTGTTTCTCCATGGAGTTTGTGACATCTCCTGTTTTCCAGTTTGTTTCTCTGCATGCAAATTCTTTCATCCACTCAACAATGATGACTTATTGAACACCTATATGTTAGACCTCCTTCCCAACATTGCAAAGACCACAATGAACAAGCTAAACAAGATTCCTGCTCTTAAGGTGCTTACAACTAATACGGAGGGCAGAGACAGCCAATAAACACTAGGAAGTAAACAAGATCATTCTAGAGAGTGATATGTGCTCAAAGGAAATTAAAAAGGTTAATCAACAAGAATGTGACGGGGGTTTGGGAGAAGGTCCTCTGAGGAGGTGACAGGAGGACCAACACTGTCGTTCTGGGGGCAAGAGTTTTCCAGGCATAGGAAGAGCAGGTGCAAAATCCTCAAGTCAGATCAAGAGTAGTACAGTCCAGGAATAAAGACAAAGCAATTATGGGGAGAGCCAGCAAGCTCAGTGAGGGAAAGAATGGTTCAGGATGCGCTCTGAGAGGTTGCCCCAGAGTCTCACCTTGTCTTTAAAGCAGTAACTTCTTACTGAGGACTCCACAAGTCATACATAGTATTCTGCTCCTGGAATACTAAGGCTCATTCATTCACGTTCAAACATGACAACTCCCTCCCATCCCTGTACCCTCAACTGCCACCCTGTCTCTGGCATCTGGCATAAAATAATGATCTAGCAAATGCCTGTAGAATGAATGAACCCCCGGGTGGCATAACTGAGCAGTGCTTGCTGGGAGTTAAATGAGCGGTTCTGTTCATAGTGTATCTCATGACCAAGTAAGGTGACTCCACCCAGTAGCTCACTGCAACCACCTACACACCCGCTCCCAGGGACGCCACTCTCCTGACACCCCCCAATATTCAGAACTCCCAGTTCAAAGATGACTGCCAGAAAAAAAAACAGTCTCAGGGACTCTTTCACAAGGACTGCTGGGGAGAGAGAACTCTTTATTCTTGAGGAACATGACAGGTAAACTATGGCTATTCTGGCTAGCCCCAAGTTTGCAAGCCAGAAAGATCTAGAAATGTTCTTCCCGTAACTCTCCTCACTCCAATGCAGTGAGGAGTGTGGGTATTATGTGAATATACAAATACAAATGCTCAAATCCAAAGTTTCTGCCATCTTAGCATTGCTCTATTAATTGTTAAACAGTGTCTGAGATATCACAACCTAGCCTAAATACTTCCAAAAACTCATATTAAAGAAAAAGCTCAATCAGGGGCACCTGGGTGGCTCAGTTGGTTAAGCGTCTGCCTTCGGCTCAGGTCATGATCCCAGGGTCCTGGGAACGATCCCCGCATCAGGCTCCTTGCTTAGCGGGGAGCCTGCTTCTCCCTTTCCCTCTGCCCCCTCCCTGCTTGTGCTTGTGCTCTCTCTCTCTCTCTCTAATAAGTAAAAATAAAACCTTTTAAGAAAAAGCTCAATCAGGGGCGCCTGGGTGGCTCAGTTGTTAAGCATCTGCCTTCAGCTCAGGTCATGATCCCGAGGTCCTGGGATCGAGCCCTGCATCGGGCTCCCTGCTCCGCGGGAAGCCTGCTTCTCCCTCTCCCACTCCCCCTGCTTATGTTCCCTCTCTCACTGTGTCTCTCTCTGTCAAATAAATAAATAAAATCTTAAAAAAAAAAGAAAAAGCTCAATCAATAATTCAGTCTTAATTTTTTAAAAGTGCCCACAATAGTAGTAGCATCTAACATTTATTGAAGAGTTACTATCTGGAATACCTTGTCCTATACATTTTACATGAATCATCTCACTGTGACCCTCCAAGATTAAGTATTATAATCACTCCCATTTTTATTTTTAAATATTTTATTTATTTATCTGAGAGAGAGAGACATAGATAGCGAGAGAGAGCACGAGCGAGGAGGAGAGGGAGAAGCAGGCTCCTATTTAGCAGGGAACCTAATGTGGGGCTCGATCCCAGGACCCCGGGATCATAACCTGAGCCGAAGGCAGATGCTTCACCGACTGAGCCACCCAGGCGCCCCTAACCACTCCCATTTTACAAAGAAGGAAACTGAGACCAAGAGAAGTGAAGTATCTAGCACCTGCACTATAAAACGCACATAACCATAGGATGGAGAATATATTGTTTTAAGTATAAATCAATTCTTGACCTCAAGGAACTTACAGTCTATTTGGGGAAACAAGACAGTACACCTGAAGCATGAACTAAAAGTCATCAGAACCCTCCTGCACTGCTAGTGGGAATGTAAAATGGTGTAGCCGCTTTGGAAAACAGTCTTGTGGCTCCTTAAACAGCTACAAGTAGAATTACCATATGATCCAGCAATTCCACTCCTAGGTATATACCCAAGATAAATGAAAACAGAGGTCCACACAAAAGCTTACACGTAAATGTTCATAGCAGCATTATTCATAATAGCCAAAAAAGTAGAAACAACCCATATGTCCATCACCCAATGAACAGACAAATAAATGTGGTATATCCAGACTACAGAATGTTCAGCCATAAAAAGGAATGGAGTACTGATACATGCTACAACATGGATGAATCTTTAAAACATGCTAAGTCAAAGAAGCCAGTTACAAAGGACCACAAATCCAGTGAATTCCATTTATACAAAATGGCCAGAATTGGCAAAGCCGTAGATATAGAACATAGATCTATCAGTAGTTTCCTACTACTGATGGAAGGGGAATAGAAGAGTTGGGGATGATGTAAAGGGAGTATGGAACTTCTTTTGGGGGTAATGAAAGTGTCCTAAATTTGACTGTGACAATGGATGCATAATTCTGTGAATATACTAAAAGCCATTGAAATGCACACTTTAAATGGGCGAACGGTATGGTGTATGAATAATATCTCATGAAAGCTGTTTTTAAAAAGTTATCAGGGGCGCCTGAGTGGCTCAGTGGGTTAAGTGGCTGCCTTCAGCTCAGGTCATGATCCCAGGGTCCTGGGATGGAGCCCCGCATCAGGCTCCCTGCTCTGCGGGGAGTCTGCTTCTTCCTCTCCCTCTGCCCTCCCCCTGCTAGTGCACACTCTCTCTCTCTGTCTGAAATAAATAAATAAAATCTTAAAATATATATATATATATGCATATATATATATACATCAGAGAAGGGCACCTGGATGGTGCAGTTGGTTGGGTGACCGACTCTTGGTTTCTTTTTTTTTTTAATTAAAGATTTTATTTATTTATTTATTTGATAGAGAGAGATATAGCGAGAGCAGGAACACAAGCAGGGGGAGTGGGAGAGGGAGAAGCAGGCTTCCCGCCGAGCAGGGAGCCTGATGTGGGAGGACCCTGGGATCATGACCTGAGCCGAAGGCAGACGCTTAACGACCGAGCCACCCAGGCACCCCCGACTCTTGGTTTCTGCTCAGGTCATGATCTCAGAGTCTTGAGATTGAGCCCCACATCAGGCTCCGCGCTCAGCGTGCAGTGTGCTTGGAGTGTCTCTCTCCCTCTCCCCCTCTCCCTCTCCCTCTGCTCCTCCCCCTTTCACATGTGCACGCTCCCTCCCTCTCTCTCTCAAATAAATAAATCTTAAAAAAAAAGTCATCAGAGAGTTTTAGATGAAAATTTCAAACTCAAAAAACAAATGCCATTTTGGTTATTATGGAATTGTTCCACAGTGTCTTCATCTAAAGACAGGTACCCTGGCTCACTCCTGTAAAACATCAGTTACCTAAAATTATAATTTATTATAATTTTGTATCTGAACTGTACTTTGTAAAAGTGAGAGACCAAAACAGAAATCACAAATTGTCAGCCACAGGGCAAGGACGAGGTACCGCTCCCTGTAATTGTTCAATGACAACTGCCTAACCTGGGAATGTTCTTTTTTAGGTTTACTTTTTGGGTGGTGGGGAGTGGGAGGGAAGGGAGTGGCCAATTGTTGGAGTTGTCACAAGCTTTAGAACATTCAGAGACTGGTGAACAATGACTTGATTACGCTGCCCTTGTAAGCACACCCACAGATTACATAAGACTCAAATGCCCAACGTTATGACATCCAACACTTGGGCTGCTGAGAGCATGACAAATAAATGCCTGATGTCCGAGAGACCAAATCCTAACCTCAGGCCCATAAAGATGCCAGATGTAGTTACAGGGAGGACTATTTACTGTCTCTTTTACAGGAGATTCTCATTTCCCATCTAATTTTCCCCACTCCACTTCCTAAGGTTTAGAGCCAAAAGGTTAAGGAGCTACTCTCTAAAGCAAAGCCTCACAGACCCTGGAATTTTATATTAGTAGAAAGGAAATCTCAAAGTGAGGACAAAACGAGATTAGAAATAGGAGTTCCTGGTAGCACTTTAGATGCAGTCTAAAAAAGCTACAGCTCCAAAGAAGCAATTTTCTTCTTCCTAAGGTTGCTTTCCACATAATATCCCTGGGATTAAAGGAGCTGTGAAATCACCAAATACACATAAATAGAAAAATCAATTAAAAATAGAAACTTAGGGGGCGCCTGGGTGGCTCAGTCGCTAAGCGTCTGCTTTTGGCTCAGGTCATGATCTCAGGGTCCTGGGATTGAGCCCTGCGTTGGGCTCCCTGCTCCGCGGGAAGCCTGCTTCTCCCTCTCCCACTCCCCCTGCTTGTGTTCCCTCTCTCGCTGTGTCTCTCTCTGTCAAATAAATAAATACAATCTTAAAAATAAATAAATAAATAACATAAAAATAAAAATGGAAACTGAAACAATTTCTATCTTCTTAAGGGGCGCCTGGGTGGCTCAGTCATTAAGCATCTGCTTTTGGCTCAGGTTATGATCCCAGGGTCCTGGGATCGAGCCCCACATCGGGCTCCCTGCTCAGTAGGAAGCCTGCTTTTCCCTCTCCCCCTTCCCCTGCTTGTGTCCCCTCTCTCGCTGTGTCTCTGTCAAATAAATAAATAAAATCTTAAAAAAAAAAATCAACAGCTTATAGTAGTAAATATTATTTAGTTATATTAATGTTTTGCACAAAAAGACCAAAGACACAAAATGGTGAAATGGAGATAAATATTCTAGGACAGACAGGACTACTATTATCTCATAAGCATTGTTGAATAAGACATTTTTAAAAGGACTCAAGAATGAGGGCCATTTTTATACAAGATAGTGATACTATCATGCAGTTATTTGGGAAGCATTTTGCATTGGCTAAAGAAAAGGAAGGAAGGAAAGAAAGAAAGAGAAAGAGAAAGAAAGGGGGAGAGAGAGAAAGAAAGAAAAGAAAGAAAGAAAGAAAGAAAGAAAGAAAGAAAGAAAGAAAGAAAGAAAGAAAGAAGGAAAGAAGGAAGGAAAGAAGGAAGGAAAGAAAGAAAGAAAGAAAACACACTGCCCATATACATCACCAACAGCAGCAGACCTCATCTGTTAATGTCCCATTTGGGTTGCCAGCCTGTATCTGTTTTTCTGCAAAATGCTTGTCCTCAGGGCACCTGGGTGGCACAGTCAGTTAAGCATCCGACTCTTGGTTTTGGCTCAGGTCCTGATCTCAGGGTCATGAGATTGAGCCCCAAGTCAGGCTCCATGCTGAGCACGGAGTCTGCTGAAATTTCTTTCCCTCTACCCCTCCCTGCCTCTCTCTCTCTCTCTCAAATAAATAAATCTTAAACAAACAAAAAAACAGCTTGTCCTCCTCCTAGTACAGACTATGATGCCTGCAGTAATTCCTCCTTGAACTGCAAGGACCTAGAACAGGTATCTAGCTTGATCTTGGCCGGAACACAAGATGTGGCCAGTATCTTAAATTTGTAGATGTAGCATTTAATGGCTTCAAATCACATTTCCTGACTTAAGTGGGAGTTTTCCTCCCTTTAAGTACTAAGGATTAGAGAAAATGTACTTTGGAAAGAGGGAGAAAGAATGGGATGTTTCATATAATTCCAGAAACCCAGAGCAGACAAAAGATCTAGCCTGGTGGTTTTTAGTGGGGGAGTGATTATGCGCCCCCAAGTAGGACATTCAGCAATGTCTGGAGACATTTCTGATTACCACGACTGGAGGATGCTATGGGCATCTAGTGGGGAGAGGCCAGGGATGCTGCCAAACATCCTACAATGCACAGGCTCTTACAGCCCAAAATGTCAATAGTGCTAAGGCTGAGAAACCCTGATCCAGTCCATTTTATAAAGAAAATGAACCCAAGAGAGATAAGTGACTTGTCTGTGACAGTGGTAGTAGGAATCATCTTATTTTCAAGTCCAAGATTCTCACCAGCCCAATTTGTTCTGTTCTAAGATTTAATCAGGTCTGAGATGCTAAAAAATATTTAATCTTACACAGCATGGCAAGGCCATAAGCTCAAGCTCCTTCTGGAACCAACAATTCAGCTATTGCAGAGATGTCAAACTGACGGAAGACAAAAGCCTCAGGGAAGCTTCCAGAAGGAGGAAATGCTTCCCCCACCACCACTCCCAGCCCCCAACACATAAAAAGGTCTAATTCCAGGAGGGCTGCTTCCTTTTCCCAAATCCATGTAACTGGTTACAATTATATATACCAGGAAAAGAAAACATCCTCCAGGGATTTGAGCCCATGATCAAGCATGGGAAGAAGGTGAAGCTCTGGGAAGACTGAAAATCCAGAAGCAGCTGAGTTTGCACTAACTTTTACTGAATATGCAGGCTGGGTGCTTTCCTCAAGCCAGTCTTCCATACCCTATAGAAAAGACGCTGCTGTTTACTACAGAGAGTTGGTTTCTTGTCCTCTCTGCAAGAAAGGGGCGGGGGGGGGGAAGTGGCCAAAAGGGCCAGTCATTTTGTTATATTAAGAATCTAGGGTGTGGTGGTCCCCAGCTTCTGGCTGCTGGCCACTCCCCTCCTTCCTTCCTAGAATGCAGTTCTTATAAATGATAAAGTCTTACTTTCTACAGTAGATGTGTGGTAAGTGACTTAGCAAGCCTAGGAAAGCTGAATCCATCTGAAGTGGAATCCTAAGCCAACAGTAGGGAACACTGAAAACCAACCAAATGCACATAAAAGTATTCTCAACAGTTTCAAGAACTGGAAGCACCAGGTACCTCTGGAACTTAAAAGAATGTGGGGGGGGGGCGGGGGAGGGGGGGGCGTGTGACGAGTATGAGGCATGTTGGTAGAAAGGTATTTGGGAAACAGTTATATCCTAGATCCCTTCTATCACTTCCCATCACTGGGTGACTGTCCTTCTCCCAGCATGGCAGAACACCGAAAGTTTCCTCTCCAGAGAGTGTAGAGCATGCAGGTCCCTGGACTGTGAGACCCAAGGCATAGTTCGGGGCCTGAGTCTAATACTGAAAACAGAGGGACTAAATGACCATGTGTACAGATTGTTGAGAACTACCCTCCATACCTCTGGTCCTCTTCATCCATTCAGCTACCAGAATTCTGGCAGCCAGACCTTTATCTCCCAAGCAGGAGACAGACTTCTCTCAGGAATCAAGCCCAGGAAGAAAAATCCAAAGACACTGACACTGGGGATTCCCCAACAAACAGCCCACCTTCTTCAGCCCCATCCACAAGGCCAGAGCTCCAATCAGCGTTTAAGTCTCTCATCATAAGCAGCCAGACCCATCTAAAGAAAGTTCCTACGTGGAAAATAGAGACCAAAACAACAACAAAACCTGGAGGAAATAGACTATGCGATAATTTTTTATTTTTATATTTTTTTTAAAGAGAGAGACATAAAGGAAGATACCACATTCATGAAACAAGAATAGGAGGCTACAAAAAAATTAAAATGAGCTATTAGAAATTTTTAAAGAACATGACAGCAGAAATTTAAAATTAAATAGAAGGATTGAAAAATAAAGTTGAGGAAATCTGGAAAACACAGCAAAGAGTCAAAGAGAGAAATAACTGAAAAGATAAGAAAATTAGAGGACTAGTCCCAAGAGCTTCAACATCTAAATAGTACTAATTCCATAAAGAAAAAACTCAGGAGAGGAAGTCATTGTGAAATTATTTTTTTTTAAAGATTTTATTTATTGGGGTGGCTGGGTGGCTCAGTCGGTAAAGCGTCTGCCTTCAGCTCAGGTCATGATCCCAGAGTCCTGGGATCCAGTCTGGTATCAGGCTCCCTGCTCAGCAGGGAGTCTGCTTCTCCCTCTCCCTCTGCCTCTCCGTGCTGTTTGTGCTCTCTCTCTCTCTCTTGCTCTCTCATATAAATAAATAAAATCGTCAAGGGAGAGAGAGAGCGGGATGGGATGGGAGGGGCAGACGGAGAGGGAAAGAGAATCTTCAGCAGACTCCACGCTGAGCATGGAGCCCAACTTGGGGCTCCATCTCACAACCTTGAGATCACAACCTGAGCCGAAACCAAGAGTTGGATGCTTAACCAACTGAGCCACCCCAGGTGCCCCTGTGAAATTATTTTTGAAATGTTCCCAGAAGTAAACAGCATAAGTTGCCAGACGGAAAGGCCCACTGAATGTCTAGTACAGGGATCAGCAAACTATGGCCTGTGGGCCAAATTCAGTCTGCAGTCTGTTTTTGTACAGACCTTAAGCTAAGAATGGCTTTTACACTTTTAAAGGGGCGGGGAAAAAGGAACAAGATGTGGTAGAGATCGTATATGAACCACAAAAACCAAAGTATTTACTACATGACCTTTTAAAGAAAAAGTTTTCTGACCCTTGTCCAGCACAATGGATGACGGACATATACCACAGCAAATCACTATTAAAGTCCAGAATATTGAGGACAGAGTGGAAGTTTCAGAGGGGACGAAATGAGACATACTAAAGGATCAAGAATCAAATGCCTTCAAACTTCTCAAAGGCAAAACTGGAACAAGACAATGGAGCAGTCTTTTTTTTTTTTTTTTAAGATTTTATTTATTTATTTGACAGAGAGAGACAGGGAGAGCGGGAACACAAGCAGGGGGAGTGGGAGAGGGAGAAGCAGGCTCCCCACTGAGCAGGGAGCCCGATGCGGGGCTCGATCCCAGGACCCTGGGATCATGACCTGAGCCAAAGGCAGACGCCCAATGACTGAGCCACCCAGGCGCCCCGACAATGGAGCAGTCTTCAAAATTTTGCAGGAAACCAATTTCCAACATAAAATTCTATGTTCCTCCAAACTAACAATTAAGTATGAGAGTAAAATAAAGATATTTTCTGACACATAAGGTCTCCAAAAATCTACCTCCCTTTTTCCAGAAGCTCCTGGAAAGTGAACTCCACCAAAACAGGAGAGAGTAAACCAAGAAAAGAAGATACGAAATACAGAAGACGGGATGATTCAAAATGTAAGAGGTGGGGCGCCTGGGTGGCTCAGTCAGTAGATCATGCAACTCTTGCTCTTGGGGTCATTGAGTTTGAGGCCCACATTGGGTGCAGAGATTACTTTAATTAGTTAATTAATCAATCAATTAATTAATTAAAAAACAAATGAGGTGAAAAAAATCCCAGGAGGATGGTGAATAGATGGAGGTCCCAAGTAACAGTGGTGCACTAGAGGGAAGACCACCAGTCTCAGCATGTGGCTTTATATCCACCCACACAGTCATCGTGTCTGGTGCCCTGCATTCCATTGTGTAGATGCAGGTTCCCCTGTGGTATTATTTCACCTAGTGCAGGTCTGCCGCTGATGGTTCTTTCAACGTTTTTTGTTTTTGTTTTTTTAATGTCTGAAAGTGTTTCTTTGGCTTTGTTACTGAAGGATACAGTATATTCTCTGGGGTTTAGCATTCTAGGTTAATATTTTGTATCTCTCAGTCCTTCAAAGTTCCTGCTCTACTAACTTTCAGCTTACATTGTTCCCGGCAAGAAATCTGCACCATCTTTATCTCTGCTCTGTATATAATGTGTCTTTTCTCTCTGGTTAATTAAAAAATTTCTTTTTATAACTGCTTTTAAGCAATTTGGTTATGATGTGCCTTGGTGCAGAGTTCCTCATGTTGCTTATGTTTGGGGTTCACTGAACTTCTTGGATCTAAGAGTTTATAGTTTTCATCAAATTTGGAAAGAGTTCAGCCAATATTTCTTCAAATACTGTTTCTGCACGCCGTACCCCCCCCCCCAATTCTTCTCTCCTTTAGGGACTCCAATTATATATCCTGGGCCCTTTGAAGTTGTCCTACAGCTCACTGATGTTTTTTGGTTTTTTTCTCCAGTCTTTTTTCTATGTTTCACTTTGGATAGTTTTTATTGCTATATCTTCAAGTTCACTATTTTTTTTTTCTTCTGCAATGTCTAACCCCTAACTCTAACTCTTCAGTAAAAAGAGAGAAAAACGAAGATAGCAAGAGGTTAACAATTGTTAAATCTATAGATTTAATCTAAATTAATCTAAAACTTAGATTCTAAAACTTAGAAGGTAAGTAGGTGATATTATACTACTCTCAATTTTTCAGTGTATTGGACTTTTTTTTTTTTTTAAGATTTTATTTACTTGACAGAAAGACAGCGAGAGCAGGAACACAAGCAGGGGGAGTGGGAGAGGGAGAAGCAGGCTTCCCGGTGAGCAGGGAGCCTGATGCAGGGCTCGAGCCCAGGACCCTGGGATCACAACCTGAGCCGAAGGCAGACACTTAACGACTGAGCCACCTAGGCGTCCCAAGTATTTTGGACATTTTTAGTAAGATTGGGGGCAGGGAAAGAATGGGTATTACCACTGTATGAGAAACTGACCAGATCTTTCAGTCTCATTTAAAGCCTGAAAAAAACTTATGACTTGAATTTCAAAGTTCCTTAAAGGATAAGTAGGAAGGGTGAGATGACACAGAGGGAGAGACACCCCACCACATAACCAAAACAGTAAAGTTCAAAGTAACTCACCCTAGGATTATCTGAGGGAAAACTGGAAACTCTCAGCAGCCACATGATTGCCTCATCTTAAAATCCTGAAGGACTTTTACCCAAAACATGATTAGGTCTGCAGACCGAGTAATTTTTAACGGGTCAGCCTCACAGCAGTCTATTGTGGAAAGCCTAGAATGTGAAATGAACAGAGCAGAGGGCAACTCTTGCTCAGCTGCAATGTTTTATTTTCCTCAAATCCCTAGCAACTAGTCCCAGCAATATTGATGTGTCTGGACACCAGCGAGAGGCCTCTTTCCTTCCTCTCCTAGGGCTACACCTAGGACTCAAGAAGATGGGTGAAAAAGGCACTATGAGAGCAGGGGCCAAGCTCTGCTTCGCTGTATCACTCAGTACGGGGGCTCTGAAAACCATCTAAGCCTAAAAGGTCTTCCTTCCCCCCCTCAGCTGCCAAACAGAAGCAGCTTTGTTCCTACTGCCATTAAAGGAAGTTCATGAGGATCATCTGTGACTGGATTAGAATCAACTGGAAAGTCCTGAGCTACATCTAAGCACAGTAGAAGTGGCCTTTCCTCCCTCACTACTGTAACACTGCTAGTAGCTTATACCTGTCACTGTGAAAATCTACAGTGGCACAGACATGAAAATAATACTTTGTCCCCAACAGCCACAGAGAAGGGAAAAAAACCTGCCACCGTGTTTCATCCAACAGACTAGTACAATCTGACTTCCTGCTCTGGGTGGGAGTCTGGACTAGACACTTCTAAGATCGTTCCCAGAGCCAAGATTCTATACTTTGATGCCACCTTGACATAGTATAAATCCCAAATCCTCAGAGCTTTACAACTATATCCTCATTTCCTCCAACAATCCTGAACAATGAAGTTCATACAGACTTTAAGACACAGAGAGAGGGGCGCCTGGGTGGCTCAGTCGTTAAGCGTCTGCCTTCGGCTCGGGTCGTGACCCCAGGGTCCTGGGATTGAGCCCCGCATCGGGCTCCCTGCTCCGCGGGAAGCCTGCTTCTCCCTGTCCCACTCCCCCTGCTTGTGTTCCCTCTCTTGCTGTGTCTCTCTCTCTGTCAAATAAATAAATAAAATTTTAAAAAAAGAGAGAGAGAAAAACTCTGGAAAAGTACCCAAGTGCCAAGCCTCCCAGCTTGGAGAGCAAAGACTCACTCTTAAACGAGCAGTCTGGGTTGCCGGCTCAAGCTTGCTTTCAGACAGTTTGAAGATGGGTCCGGTGAGTCACAAAATCATAGACACTGCTCTGCTAGATTCACCTTCTTGACTCTGACTCTCAAGGTGGCTGGCTACTCTTCCTATGTCCATCCGAAATGCTGGTGTCCCTTGGGGGGAAACCCAGGCCGTCTTCTGGCCTACACCCTCTCCTCTGTGATCTGATCTGATCTCACAGGTTCAGTGACCTGATGACGCCCCAATCCAAATCTCCAGCCCAGACCTTCTGGGCACATCTGCAAACCTGTTTCTTCTCCTTTCATATCTCAGTGAATGGCACAACCTTACAACTGGCTGCCCAAGCCAGAAAATGGAATCTTTCCCAACTCCTTTTCCTCATCCTGCACATCCAAGCATTCATGATGACCCCACCCTTCTACCTCCAATGACCCCTTCATGTCAGCCTTCTCTCCAGCCACTGCTACTTCTCCATCCCTGGCAGAGCTTCTGCCTGGGTCACCACAGGAGCTTCCTAATGGGATCCTCTGCGCTCAGTCTCCCTCCCTCCCACCAGCCTCCATGCAGCAACCAAAGATCTTTCTAAATTAAAAAAAAATTTTTTTAAATTTTTAAGTAGCTCCACGCCCAATGTGGGGCCTGAACTCATGACCCTGAGATCAAGAGTCAGATGCTCTACTGACTGAGCCAGCCAGGCACCCCCTAAACTAAATTCTAACCATGTCTCCTCCTGACTTAAAACCGTCAGTGGTATTCTACTGTTCCTGGAATAAAGATAAAAGTCCTTCACAAGGGTAAGAAAGCCCCAAGCACCTCTCCAACTTCTCTCTGCACACTCCCTCACCCCATAGCTCCAGCCACATTGAACTTTTCTTTCTCATTCTCTTGCCAAGCTGGGACATTCATCTACTTGACTGACTCTCCCCCGGGCCCCACCAACACCATCCTTCTGGCTAACTCCTCTCATCCTCCAGGTCTCCCTCAGCCTCCCTCATTCCCCAGCCTTGTCGGAGGCTCCCCCATATGCTCCAATATCATCACACCATCGTGCCCCTCTCAGGGCACTTACCCCGATGTGCTACCATTGCCTGTCTGAATCCCACTAGGACCAGATCTACTTATATGCCATTATATCTGCTGCCCTTAGCACAGCTTCTGGCACAGAGGAGACTGCATAAATACTGGTTGAATGAATGGAAACACTTGGTCCCAGAACCCTCTGAAGCATGCTGAAATGGAAACAAGCTGTGATATATGGTTGGGGTTTCTCTGACATCTCAGAAATCCTCCAAACAAGGAGTGACTGTTGGAAAGTCTGACTCAAATCTGTTATCTTCACAGCTAGGCTCCAGGAATTTTTTAAAAATTTGTTTGTTTTTCTCTACTTTTCTCCATCTCTCTCTAATTTTGTTGTTGTTGCTCTTCCCAAGATTGAAATGGGTTTTCCTAGTGTGATAAATACTTAATATCTCGTTCACTTCCTACAAGGTCAGCTTTTAGGCCAAATAATTAGTAGAGATTTAAAGTGAAACATCATGGGGCACCGGCTGGCTCAGTTGGTAGAGCATGAGACTCTTGATCTTGGGGTTGTGAGTTCGAGCTCCACAATGGATGTAGAGTTTACTTAAAAATAAATAAATAAAGTGAAATATCAGTGGCATATGAGAAACAGAAAAAAAAAAAGGGAAACTGGAAATCTGCCCTCTGAGAGCTTGCAATTTGAGCCATCAGTAGTTACTCCTGCTTCAGAGCCCCAGAGACACATATTAAGATCAGATCAGTGTATATCAGAAGCAAATTGCTTTGTTTTAAGCAATGCAAACTCTCCCAAAGGGCATCAGAATGGACAACAGCTAGCTGTTGTCTAGTGATTATTAGATCCTGTGTCTATCAAAAGCATAGTGATTCATTTCCTTGACTCTTCTAATAACTTATTCACTAACCTTGAGCAATAAACTAATCTCTGGAATTTTATCTGTAAAGTAATAAAGCTCCTTATAGTGACTCTTTATTGTCTTCCAAGCAATTTTTTGTATATTATTTAATGTGAGCCTTGAAAGAATTGTGTGATGCTGAGATCAGCATTCCCAATTAAAAAAGAGGTTTAATAAAAAGAGGTGTCCAGGTCACCTAGCCACTAAGTGTGAGAACTGGGACTGTCAGCTGGATATTCTGATTTCTGGTCCAGAATTTTTTCCACTTACCCAATACTGCTTCTCATTAAAAAAAAATACACACACACACACACACACTCCAAAAAATGCATAGAGGGGAAAAAGGTAAGTAAAACTCTTATATGTTGAAATTCAGGTGAAGTCTTAGACACCTCACCCTAACTTTAGTGCTAGGAACAGCCCTGCACAGCAGCAAGTAACTTGTTGAAGCAATCAAAAAGATCAAGCTAGGGATTCTCCAAGCATTTCTCATATAGGTGAGCCATGGGACTAGGGTTCAAATTTTATGGCTGTTGAATTGCTAGTGATGACTATAAAATTTGACCTGACTGCTCCACTAAAGAAAAGATACTTCATTAGCTGCCAAACACCTGTTTTGTCTAAGAGGTGCTACATGCCAAAAAAGCCAGAGAAAATATCTTTCAGTGCACATTCAATAAGCCCTTTATAGATCCTGTGGCAGATACATGCTCTTACATCTGATGGGTAACACATGTTACCTGAGTCCCAAACCACCTCTTAGGGAATTTTGCCCCAATTTAAACTGCTAAAAAAGAGGCGGGGAACACGCTTGGATGGCTCAGTCAGTTAAGCCTCTGACTCTTTTTTTTTTTTTTTAAGATTTTATTTATTTATTTGAGAGAGAGCATGAGAGGGGGGAGAGTCAGAGGGAGAAGCAGACTCCCTGCTGAGCAGGGAGCCCAACACGGGACTCAATCCTGGGACTCCAGAATCACAACCCGAGCCAAAGGCAGTCGCTTAACCAACTGAGCCACCCAGGCACCCAAGTCTCTGACTCTTGATTTCAGCTCAGGTCATGATCTCAGGGTGGTGAGATCGAGGAGCCCCGTGTCAGGCTCCGTGCTGGGCGTGGAGCTTGCTTAAGATTCTCTCTCTCCCCCTCTGCCCTCCCTACCTCTTGTGTGCTCTAAAATAAACAAACAAACAAATTAAAAAATGGCAAGCCAAAGCTGTACTCAGATGAAAATTCATATCCTTTGATACTTTGTGAGGAAAAAAATTAACCAATCATTTGATTCAAGAAATTAGAATAAGAACACATATGCACACAACATAGAAGGAAAAAACTGTTTTTTTAAAAAACACAAGGGGGGCACTTGGGTGGCTCAGTCAGTTAAGTGCCTGCCTTCAGCTCAGGTCATGATCCCAGGGTCCAGGGACTGAGCCCCACATTGGGCCCCTGCTCAGCAGGGAGTCTGCTTCTCCCTCTCCCTCTGCCCCTACCCTGCTCATGCTCTCTCTCTCTCTCAAATAAATAAAGTCTTTAAAAAAATAAATTAAAAAATAATAATAATAAAAAAAAAGACAATTAAGGGGCGCCTGGGTGGCATAGTCATTAAGTGTCTGACTCTTGGTTTCATCTCAGGATCGTGGGATCGACTTTTTTTTTAAAGAATTTAAAGATTTTATGTATTTATTTGACAACATCATTCCCAACATGGGAATATAATTGAAATGATCCAAGAATAGCCAGAGGGCTCCAATATTAATATATATGCAAAAATAATAAGTAGAATTTAACAATACAGAAAAAGGATTATACATGACAACAAAGTAAACTTTGTTTCAGAAATGCAATGATATCCAATATTATAATTAATTTGATTACATTAATAGATTAAATAAGAAAAAGCATATGATCATTTCAAAAGAAACTGAAATAGTTAATACTATTTAAAAAACGAACTCTTAGTAAGCTGGAACTAAACGGAAGTAGTTCAAATATCACTTCCTCAGGGAAGCTTTCTCTAACCTTCCCTGACTTATGCCAGGCCTCCCTGTTAAATGTGTTCATAGTGTCCTGTACCATTTCTTTGTAATTCTTATCACAATTGTAACTATTTTTTGTAGTATCTGTAAGACAACAATGTTAGAATCCCTTAAAAAAGGAAGGAGTTTAGGGGCACCTGGCTGGCTCAGTCAGTAGAGCATGTGACTCTTGGAGTCATGAGTTCAAGCCCCATGTTGGGCATGGAGCCTACTAAAAATAAAATATAACGTAATATAATATAAATAAATAAGGAGGTTTTAAAAAATTAATCAATTAATTTATTTATGTATGTATTTATTTTAGAAAAGGGGGAGGGGCAGAGGGAGAAAGAATCTTAAGCAGATTCCATGCTAAGGGTGGAGCCCAATGCTGGGCTGGATCCCACAACCCTGAGACCTTGAGCTGAAACCAAGAGTTGGACACTTAACTGACTGTGCCACCCAGGCGCACCAGGAGGTTGGTTTTTTTTTTTAAGACTTTATTTATGTATTTATTTATTTATTTGAAAGAGAGAGAGACAGTGCACCCGTGCACACAGGTGATGGGAGGGGCAGAGAGGGAGGGAGAGGGAAAGAATCTGAAGTAGACTCCGTGCTGAGCTGGGAGGCCCACTCAGGGCTCCAATCCCAGATCCCTGAGATTATGACCAGAGCTGAAATCAAGAGTCAGACGCTCAAGTAACTGAGCCACCAAGGCGCCCTTAAATAAGGAATTTTAAAAATATACTTATAATTAATAAACTGGAAATAAAGACAAAATGGGACCACTCAGCAACAATAACTTTTAAATTTTAAATGAATTGTCTAAAAGGACCGAATCACAACCACTACAAGAAAAAGTTGGGGTTTTTGTGTTTTTAAAGACTTTATTTATTTAAGAGAGAGAGCATGATTGCGCTTGCACACAAGTGGGGGGAAGGGGCAGAGGGAGAGGAGAAACAGACTCCCTGCTGAGTGGGGAGCCCAATACAGGGCCAATCCTAGGACCCTGAGATCGTGACCTGAGCTGAAGTCAGACGCTTAATGGACTGAGCCACCCAGGTGCCCCAAGAAAAAGTTGTTTTGAGTCAAAAGTATACAGAAAAAAGATAAAAGGTAGAAGATTAATGAAATAGATAACTGGTTAGATTTAAGTACATACCGTTTATTGAAGCTTTCCACTTTTACATTTAAAAGACAGAGTAAAAATAATAACTTCAAATGAAAATAATATGTAGATTAAAAATGTAATTTTAACAATCTAATTTAAAAATGGGCAAAGAAGGGCCCCTGGGTGGCTCAGTCCGTTGGGCATCTGCCTTTGGCTCAGGTCATGGTCCCAGGGTCCTGGGATTGAGCCCCACATTGGGCTCCCTGCTCAGCAGGGAGTCTGCTCCTCCCTCTCCCTCTGCTCCTCCCCCTGCTCCTTCTCTCACTCACTCTCTCTCTGTCAAATAAATAAAATCTTTAAAAAAAAAATGGGCAAAGGAGGGACACCTGGGTGGCTCAGCCAGTTAAGTGTCTGACTCTTGATTTTGGTTCAGACCATGATCTCAGGATTGTGAGATTGAGCCCTGCATGGGGTTCCACACTGGGTGTGAAGCCTGCTTAGGATTCTCTCTCCCTCTGTCCCTCCCCCCTTCTAAAAATTAAACATAATAAATACATAAATAAAAATGGGCAAAGGATCTGTGTAGACATCTTTTCAAAGAAGATATACAAATGGCCAATAAACACATGAATAAAATGCTTATCACTAGCCATCAGGGAAATGCAAATTAAAACCACAATGGAATACCACTCCATACCCACAAGGATGGCTGTAACAAAAAGACAGATAATAACAAGTGTTGGCAAGGACGTTATGAAATTGGAATCTTGGGGCGCCTGGGTGGCTCAGTCATTAAGTGTCTGCCTTCGGCTCAGGTCATGATCCCAGGGTCCTGGGATCGAGCCCCACATCGGACTCCCTGCTCGGCGGGAAGCCTACTTCTCCCTCTCCCTCTCCCCCTGCTTGCGTTCCCTCTCTCGCTGTGTCTCTGTCAAATAAATAAATAAAATCTTTAAAAAAAAAAAAAAGAAATTGGAATCTTTATACACTGCTGGCGGGAATGTGCAGCCACTTTGGGAAAGGAAATGGTAACTCTTTCCTCAAAGAGTTAAATATAGTTACTATATGACCCAGCAATTCTATTCCTAGGTACCCACCCAAGAGAATTGAAAAGACATATTTAAAAAAATAAAAATAAGATAAAAATAAATGTAACATAAATTCTTCATTCCATGAATATGGTATATCACTTCATTTATTTAAGCCTTCTTTGATTTCTTTCATCAGTGTTTTATAGCTTTCAGCATATAGATCTAGAACATATTCCATTAGATTTATACTAAATATCTCATTTTTTTCATTCTACTGTAAATGGTACTATTTTAAATTTCAATTTCTATATAGATTTTTGTAAACTGACTTTGTATTCCACAACTTTGCTAAACTATATGCAATTCTCTTCATAGGGCTGCTCCCTTATTTGTGAAGCTGAAGAATTATGATTTTCACATTGCAATATACCTAAGAAACTAAAATATTAAAAGTAAATTTGTTAAAATGTCAATTCTTCCCAAACTGATCTATAGATTCAACACAATTCCAATCAAAACCCCAGAAAGATTTTTTAAATAGAAATAGATATGCTGATTCTTTTTTTCTTTTAAAGATTTTATTTATTTACTTGTCAGAGAGAGAGAGCACAAGCAGGGGGAGCGGCAGGCTGAGGGAGAAGCAGGAGCCCCGCTGAGCAAGGAGTCCACCAGATGTGGGACTCAATCCCAGGACTCCGGAATCATGACCTGAGCTGAAGGCAGATGCTTAACCGACTGAGCCACCCAGGCATCCCAGATATGCTGATTCTATAATTTATATGGAAAAGCAAATGAACCGAAACAATTATGAAAAAGAAAAACAAAGCTGGAGAACTCACAATACCTGGTTTCCAGTCTTACTTTAAAGCTACAGTAATTGGCACAGAGTGGATGTTGGTGAAAGCATACATATAGATCAATGAAACAGAACAGTGAGTCTAGAAATGGATCCACCCATATATGGCCAACTGATTTTCAACAAAGAATAAAGACAATTTAATGGGAAAATGGATAGTCTTTTCAACAAATGGGGCTAGAACTGGACACTCACATACAAAAAAAATTCATACACACACAAATGAACCTCCTAAATCACACAACACAAAAAAATTAACTCAAAATGGATCAAAGATTAAATATAAGGCCTAAAACTATAAAACTTCTAGAAGAAAACACAAAAAATTTATAAAACACAAAAGCTTTGTGAATTTGGGCTGGGCAAGGATTTCTTAGATAGGATACCAAAAACACAATCCATAAAAGAAACTGATAAATTAGAACTTCTTCTCTGAAAAATACTGTTCACAGAATGAAAAGACAAGACACAACTGTGAGAAAAGATCTGTAAATCATATAACTGATAAAGGACTTGCACCTAGAATTATAAAGATCTCTTAAAACTCAGTCATAAGAAAATAACCCAATAAAAAATATGCAAAACATTTGGACATTTCACCAAAGATATACAGATGACACTAAATACATGGAAAAATGCTTCTCTTCACCATCAGTCATTAGCAAAAGGCAAATTAAAACCATCATACAGAGGAACCTGGGTAGCTCAGTGGGTTAAGCATCTGCCTTCGGCTCAGGTCATGATCCCAGACTCCTGGGATGGAGCCCTCGAATCAGGCTTCCTGCTCAGCAGGGAGCCTGCTTCTCTCCCTCTCTCTCTCAAATAAATAAATAAATAAATCTTAAAAAAAAAAAAAAAAACCATCATACCAATACCTATCAGAATGGCTTTATTTATTTATTTATTTAGAGTAGGCTCCACGCCCAGCATGGAGGCCAACGCTGGGCTTGAACTCACCACCCTGAGATCAAAACCTGAGCTGAGATCAAGAGTCGGATGCTTAACCAACTTGAGCCACCCAGGCTCCCCGGAATGGCTAAAATTTTTAAAACATATAATAGCATGTACTAACAAGGATGCTGGTAGGAATGTAAAATGGCTTTGGAAAACAATTTGACAGTTTCTTATAAAGTTAAACATACACTTATCATATGACCCATTAATTCCACTCCTAGATATTTACATATCCAAATGATCTGTTCACACAGAAACCTGTGTGTGAATGCAATTGTCCAAATGCAAATAACTAACTAGAAGTGGCAAAGTGCTGGCAAAGTGATAACCCAAGTAGTGCATCCACACAAAAGAACAGCAGTCAACAAAAAAGGAACAAACTATAGACACATGCAACATGATGACTCTCAAGCACATCATACTAAGGTTAAAGAGGTCATATTCAAAAAGGTACATACTGTATGATTCCATTGATGTGACATTCTGGAAGAGGCAAAACTATAGGGACAGAAAACAGCTCAGTGTTTGCCCCGGTCTGGGGGTGGAAGGAGAGGTTGACTAGAAAGGGCAGCACAAGGGAATTTGAGGGGGTAATGACATTGTTCTGAATTTTGGGTATTGTGGTGGTTACATAACTGTATGTAATGGCTGAAATGTGAAGAGCTGTTCACTAAAAAGGGTGAATTTTACTGTATGCAAATTATACCTAGATTTTAAAATTGGAAAAAATACAGTATGTATGTAATATATTTCAAAAAATACTTGTTATATGTATGCTAACCAAAGTTTCTACAGAAAAAAGAGAAGTGTAAGAATGAATGAAGACTGCTTCTATCTAGGTGTCCTCTCAATTTCTGACACATCCTATGAATCATGGACCCATCTGAAAAAGGTATGTGCTTAATGTGCAAATCGAAACTGCATTCTTTTCCAGAGGAATGTGATTCTTACAAACAAACATGAGGAGAAATTGCTAGCAGCTAGGAAACAACAAGAAAGACAAATAGTACATTTTGAACTCCTTGCATCATTGTAACACACTGAAAAAACTTCAAGGAACAGAAATAAACTCTGGATTACAACATGGGATTTACATACCGAAACGTCATCTATTAACATAAAATAGATATAAAACGCCACAGAAAATGAAATCCACCTTTCCCTTATAATCTCTTCATAGAGAGCAGAAAACAAATACATCTTATAGAAAGAAAATAAAGAAGAAAGGGTAAAGATAAAGAGTAGAACTGGAAATAGAAGTTGGGTCAGATTGCAATTTGTCCATAGGTTCTTCAGGCCAACTCTCCCATTTTCCAGTTCATTTGCACCTCTGTCAAGAAAATTTTTTTAAAGATTTTGTTTATTTATTTGAGAGAGAGCACAAGCAGGGAGGAGGAGCTGAGGGAGAGGGAGAAGCAGGCTCCCCACTGAGCAGGGAGCCTGATGCAGGACTCGATCCCAGGACCTGAGCCTAAGGCAGACACTTAACCAACTGAGCCACCCAGGTGCCCATTTCAAGACGAAATTTATCTGAGACTCCTTTCTCCCCCAAAACTCTGGCCCCAGAGGGCAGAGCTAGTCTATCTTGTGCTCAAAATCCTCTAACACGTGCTGACCCTTTTTGTGGATCTTTTCATGATGGTAATATTTACTGAATTTACTGTGTGCTAAGAACTATACTAAGTGCTGCACTATCTCAAACACTCATAGAAGCCCACAAGGTAGGTGCTATTACTCATTTTACAGTTTAAGAAATTGAGGTGCAAAAAGGTTCCCTTATTTGCCAAAGTCACATGGCTAATAGGTGGTGAGCCAGAATTTTATCCTAGATAGTCTAATTCCAAGAGCCCATTCTCTGAATTGCTGTACATAAAGATTAAGTCATTCATTCAATATCTACTGAGTCCCAAGCACTAATTCAAACACTAAGGATAGACAAAAGAGTAAGGCAAAGTTCTATTCTCCCCTGAAGGAACTTCTGGTCTAGCTGGGCAAGACTAACAAAGACGTGCAATATATCGAGTATATCCTGTGTCGGGGAAGTGGAAGAGGGGGTGACAGGGAAAACTTGGGAGTAACAGAGAAAGCCCCTCAGGATTGTCTATGTCTATCACAACAGTATGAGTGTCCCATATTTTAGTCTCCCATAGTTCCTAGCAGGCTGTGAACAAACACTGCTGAATGAACAGCTTAAAGCTGACCTACCTCCTCTACTTCTGTTGTGTCTGCACCTACTGCCACTCTAAAACGCAAATCAGAAAGATGTGACAAGTAGCTGAAAACTACATTTATCTTGCTCTCCATTGTATGCTTCATTCATTGACATTCAGTAAATATTTATTGATGGCTGAGGGAGTCAGCCACTGTTCTTAGCATGGAGTACAGTGGTTAACATGCCACTTAAAGACCCTGTTCTCGTTCAAGTGGATGAAACAATCAAAGTAATACCAAAATAAACAAACAAACAAAAAACAACCACAAAAACAAAACAAGCCTGAACAAGATCATTTCAGTTAATTTGAAATGCTACAAAGAAAATAAAATGAGGAAACACAATCAACAGTGACTATCAGGTGTTAATTTAGATTGGGAAGACCAGGCGGCACAGGGGACATTTAAATTGGTGTGTGTTGGTTAAAAAATTCTTTATTTTACTTTTATTTTTAGAGAAAGAAAGGAAAAACTAGAAACCCTGGCCAAAATTAGGAGCCAGAATTAACCTGTGTCATGGACAAAGACTTGCAATAATATTTTTTCCCAAAATTTATACATAACTCAAATGTTATCAGAACAGATGCTGTTCACACATTCACCAATTTTATGTAAAACTGATTTGCTTTCCATAAACAGTGGTCTTGCTTTATTTCAGAAAAGAAATTTTGGCCATATTGCATTATTGATTTTTTTTTTTTAACCTTTATGATGGCTTCTAAAAAGGCAGGGGAGTGGGGTATTAAGGAGCTACCACATCAACAAGGGTCCTGGCAAAAGGATGCAAAAACTTATTTCTATAACACTTAAGGTTTTTATTTTAAAGATACAATATTCAAATATAACATCTGAAAGAATGTAACATGTAACACAACATTCCATATTTCAAAACGCTTTAAAAAGGCTACTGAAAGGAAATGGTGTATATAGAATAATGAAGAAAGTGGTTTGTTTTTTTTTTTACTAATATTGCAAGGAAATGGATATCAGGTTTTAAAAAATTAATTAACACGGATTTTGGCAAGTCATTTAACTGCTATGAGCCTCCATTTCTTTCCCACAGGTAAAATGACATTAGAGGATCCCTCATGGGTCCTTCCAGCCCTAAACGCCTTGATTCTCCTAAGAAAATAGAAGGTAAATGATTCAGAAACTTCACTGCATGAGGAGGGCAGGTGTTATTGTGGGCACTTTTAAAAACTTGCTCATTTGGGCTTCAGTTTTTATGACAATTTTCTTCTGGTGCAATAGGTCAGGAAATGTTGTACAAGTGGGAATATTTCCTATATATTAACAGAAAAACTGGGGAAGAAAAACAGTTGTGATGCTCAAAAGGAACGCTACACCACTAAAAAACATTTGATGAGAGAGGGCTATAATAACAGAATCACTGGAAAGGAAACAGTCATTTCCACCACTTTTATTCTATTTCCTTTCTTATCCTCTCCTGCAAAGAAAAACCCAGTTTTAATTTTTTCCTAAATCCGAAAGAGGTAGCAAAAGCCACAGAAATCCTCACACGTTTTTTATTAAAGAAATCGCCATAATATTGAAGAGGCACTATGTGTCTACACCTATTACCAATCTTACTTAGCACCGAGGACACCGTTTCCAAATATTATCGCCAACAGCCCTCACTCCGCTGCAGCCGACACTCACCCCCACTCATTTTTAAAAATCCATTTACGCTGAGCCTTTCATCCAAACCCATCAACGACCATTTCCTCCCTGCAACAGTGGTTTCGACTGCCCGAAACGTCCAGCCAAGCCAGGGCTGAGTCCTGCCAACAGGGAGACTGCAGACTGCGGTGCTGGGCAGGGCAGGGCCGCTCCTGCCGCCGCACGCTAAAGCTTTCCGCCTCCTCCCGAGTGATTTAAGACGGTTCGGGACCCAGATAAGACCCCGCCCTTGCAGCCACGACCCCGGAACGGGAGGAGGAGAGAGGCGGCCTCAGCTTAGCAGAGCCAAGCCTTTGGAAAAACAGGCTGCTCCTCCCCAGCGGCCAGCAGCGGCCCGGGCAGGGCGAGCGGCGCGTCGCGGCCGGTGCGCGCCGAGCGGCTCCCAGGTGGGTCTCCGCAGCCGGGGACCGCGGCTCGGGCTCCCCGAGGGGGTGGGGGGGGCGGCGCGGGCCGCGATCTCGCTCGTCACGATTCACCAAGCAGAGTGGGAAAGAGGGAGGGACTGGAGGCAGAAAACGGAACGGAATCAGGGAGCTCGGGGAATAAAGAAGGCAAGGAAGGGGAGAGGGGAAGGGGGGGGAAGGTGATAGGAGTGAAGAAGAATGGAGGTGCAGGGGAGGGTGATGGGTGCAGAAGGGGTGGGTGATAGGCTGCAGGCGATAAAGGCGAGGTGAAGGGGAGGGATGGGGTGCTGGGGGCTCGTGAAGGGGGAGGAAGAAGGAATGGCGTGAAGGGGGGATGGGGTGAGGGGGAGAGAAATGGGGGTGAGGAGGGAGCGATGGGGTGGTAAAGAGGGAAGAGCGGGAGGAGGATGCAGGGGAGGGATGGGTGAAGGAGGATGGGGTGAAGAGGGGAGGGGTGGGATGCAGGGGGAGGAATGCGGGAAGGGGAGAGCGGGGGAAGCAGGGAAGCGGGCGCCGGCCGCAGGAGGCCGGGAGGGACTTCCCTGCGAGGAGGGCGGCGCCGGAATAACGGGACCCTCCCAGCCCCGAGCCCCCCGGCCGGGCGGGGCGAGTAGCCCGCGCGGAGGCCGGGGCGCCGCGGGCAGGTACGGCGCCCCGCTCCTGCCGGGCAGCCGCAGCCCTCGCCCGCGGGAAGATCCCCCACTCCACTTACTCTCTCCGACCACGGCTTTGAGGCCAATGGGGGCCATCGTGCTGCGCGAGTCTCGGGCTCCGAGTCTCCTCAGGCGACGCCCGTGGCACGGCTACCTCCCCGGGTCAGCGCGCTCTGCCGGGCACAGCCCTCCGCTCCGCAACCGCGCTCGGGCTCAACTGACGCGCGGACTCGCCGCGGAGGCGCGGCGCGAGCCAGAGCGAGGCTGCCGACCTGCCGGCGCGCGCGCGGGCGGGGCTGGCCGGGGGCGGGGCCTTGTGCCAGCCGTCAGCGTCACCCGCGCGCCTCCGCCAATCGCACTGCGGCCCGGGAGCTCGGCCCCGCCCGCCGAGATGCGGCTGGACGCGAGGCGGTCCCTGGCTGGCGCGAAAGCCGCGCCCTCCCCCTCACCTCACGCGCAGCGCGCACCCTGCTGCCAGTCGCGCGCTCCTGGGGCGCAGGGTCCTAAAGACCCCTCCGCCGCCTCCGCACCTGGCCACAGGCTACTGACAAGCTCCCTCTTCCTGAAACCACATTATGTCCTGTCTTTCCTCTTCCTGGGAACCCTCCATTTTTCGCCTGCCCACATAAGGAACTCAGAGACTCCTAACCACAACATAACTGGAGGTTGATCGACATCATCTCTCTCTCTGGGCACCTATATCCTCATACCCGCCATTCACTGAGCTCTTATGTGTCAGGCTCCACGCTAAGCGCTTTACTGCATCATCTCATTAAATCCTCACAGTAATTAAGAATTGTTTTTAATCTCCATTTTCCGATAAAAAAAAAAAACACCGAGGCTCAGAGAATTGAGCACTAGAGTTGCTCTCAGGCTGTGTAACATTCATTAGCAAATATTGAGTGGTCTCCCACTACTCTATGCAAGCTACTATTCTGGGCATTGGAGCTACAGCCATGTACAAGGCAGACTCGGATCTGAGTCTTTGGGCACTCAAAAGGCTAGAAATTTCGAAGTCCCAAGTCTGATAGGAATATGCTGTAGGACAACTCAGGTCTCAGCATCTCCTTACAGGAGTCCACATTACCAAAGTGGTCCCAAGTCAGTTTTTGATGGACTTTTTTTTTTTTAAGATTTTATTTATTGGGGCACCTGAGTGGCTCGGTTTAGCGACTGCCTTGGGCTCGGGTCATGATCCCGGGGTCCTGGGATCCAGCCCCGCATTGGGCTCCCTGCTCTGCCAGGAGCCTGCTTCTCCCTCTCCCTTTGCCTGCCACTCCCTCTGCTTGTGCTCTCTCTCTCTCCCTCTGTCAAATAAATAAATAAAATCTTTATTATTTATTAAGGAGAGGGAGGCAGGATCCCAGGACTCTGGGATCATGACCTGAGCTGAAGACAGACGCTTAGCTGACTGAGCCACCCAGCTGGTGCACCTCTGATGGACTTTCTTTATTAATGAGGGATGTTACTTTTGAAATATGGCACAGGACTCACCTCTGGCTTCAAAGAAAAGCAAATGAGTTGAGCCAATTAAAAACTAAAAAGGACAGGAGAGCTAGAAGTCATAAAATCAGTGAATACTCATTAAAATTTTGGAACAACTCTGTGAGTTAAGTCCTCTTTTCTTTCTTTCTTTTTCTTTTTTCTTTTCTTTTTTTTTTTTTAGATTTTATTTATTTGTCAGAGAGAGAGAGAGCACAAGCAAGGGAGAAGCAGGCTTCCTGCCGAGCAAGGAGCCCAGTGTGGGACTCTATCCCAGGACCCTGGGATCAGGACCTGAGCTGAAGGCAGATGCTTAACCAACTGAGCCACCCAAGTGTCCCTAAGTCCTCTTTTCTTAACATTATTAAGAAATGTAATAATATTTACAGATGAAAAAACTGAGATTCAGAGAGGATAAGAGCTTTGCTAGTGACAAAGGAAAGATCCAATTCCAGAATCTGAATTCTGAATCATTATTTTACACTGAGCAGTTAAAGAAGCTGAGGCCTACAGGAGGACTTTCCAAAGGTCGCACACAATGAAGAATGGCAGAGCCAGGACAAGAGGCCACATGTCCTAGTTCAGCTACCAGCCCCAGGGCAGGAAGATTTGACCATCTTCTTGCCCCCACCCCAATCTACCCCAACAGAACTTTCACATGGCTTCACAGGGAGAGTAAGTGTTTGTCTATCATTTCACGTCTGGGCTCTGCCTTTTACCCAAGGAAGGTATTGATAGTCTCAGGGTGCATTTGGGGAAGGAGGAGATAATTTGTAAATGTGAGGGAACCTAGGATGCACTTGTAATGCTGCATGCTCCCCCCTTAGCCAGCAGAGACTACCCTCAAGGAGCCAGTATTCTAGCTGAGAAGACAGACAGGAATCAAGGAGTCAGACACAGCATTGAGTTACTGTCCTAATAAGTGCTAAAGCAGGACAGGGGCTGTGAGAGTGAGTGACGGAGCACTTGACCCAGTGGACCTGGTGAGGTATAGTCAGGGCAGGTAGCAAGAGGGGTCTGGGAGAGTGTCCCAGGCAGATATACAGAAAATGCAAAGAACAAGTGCCAGAAAGGAGTTTGGCTTTTCCAGGAACGGAGAGGGGGTCAGTGTGGCTGGAGGAGAGTCTGAGGGGCAGATAGAGAGGAAAGCCCCCAGAGGTAGGCCTCACTGCAAGGCTCCAGGACATTTTGGTAGCCTGGAATCTGTATGAGGACTTCCTCAAAGGTCACAGGCAAATAAAATATAGCAGCTTGTTATTTTCTGCAGAGGAAAGGACAAAAAAAGAAATATTTGCCTGTGGATGTGTACCTGAGATGTTCACTAGGGATGGCAAAAATCAGAACGGGTGTTATTCTAAATAGGATGGCTGAAAAAGCAAGTGGGGTGACAGACTGTGAACTCACTCAGGAACCCCTGACTCTGGAGTGGCGGATTGGAATCTTCCTGCTTGGGGAATCCAAGACTGGCTTGAGACCTCCTGACATCTCTGAGCCTTGATTTCCACATCTGTGAAACAAGGACAATAGAGGAGACAGTCAGATGACCTACACCTTAAGGTAAAATCCTGCGTCAGTCATCATGCCTATTACCCTTTGCTCTGTATTCTTTTTTTTTTTTTAATATTTTAATTATTTATTTGACACAGAGAGAGATACTGAGAGCAGGAACACAGCAGGGGGATTGGGAGAGGGAGAAGCAGGCTTCCCCGCCAAGCAGGGAGCCAGATGCGGGGCTGGATCCCATGATCCCTGGGATCATGACCTGAGCCTAAGGCACACACTTAACGACTGAGCCACCCAGGCGCCCCTGCTCTGTATTCTTTATTTGCATATACGTTTGATACACCCCAAGCACCACACAAAGGGCCGTCATGAATTTTCACTGAATTCTTACTACAGCCCCAGGAGGTCAGTGCTATTATTAATTTTCCTGCTGCGCAGGGAGGTCAAGTCACTTGCCCAAGGTCACATGGCTCTAAGCGCAGACCGGGGACTCAAGCTCTGACTTTCTGATGCCCTGGGGAGAACATCCAACGCCCAGGCGCAGCCCCAGTGCCCTGACCCTCTCCTTAGAGAGGTCTGGCTGTGTGGACTGCTAGCTGGGGGCATATCAACAACCAGAACCTGGACCTCTTGAGAATTCGTGCCCAGGCGAGCCCTCAGCGCGGCGCCCCAGCCCGGCCAGAGCGCGGGGCGGGGCTGCGGCCGCAGGATGCGTTGGGCTGGTCCGCGGCTGGGCAGGTGCGCTTGCAGCTGCGCATGCGCGGCCTGCAGCCTCTGCAGAGCCCTGGTGCCGAGTAGCCGCTGGGGGTAGGAAGAGTCCTGTGATTTACGCACGGGTCATGTGACGGCGGGGAGCCTGCTTGTGGCTTGGCCGCTGCACTTCCAGGAGACAGGCAGGTGAGGGGGGCGCGGGGGATGGATGCAGAGCAGAGCAGGGAGAAACTGGAGGTCTGAGCATAAGGGCTGTGAGCAGCGTGGAGGGACCAAGAGAGGGGAGAGAGGGACAGATGAGCCTGAATTGGCAATGGAGCTGACCAAGTTGAGACAGAAGCAACGACTATAGTTGTTGCCACCAAACCTACTGATACTGTGGACCCACTGGCTTGGGTCCCGTGCACACCCAGGGCCTGTTGGAGAGCCCTTCTCCCACAGTCTCGGGCTTGCTCCTACCTCCTCTGCTTTAAAGTCGCATCATCAACTGCATTTTTCCATGTTCACCTCCACCCCTTCCCATGGCCACTGGACATTTAGATTCTGCTACATTCTTTTAGAAGCAGTTTCTAAAGAATTCAACAAGATAATATTTATAAGATTCTTTACCTAGTACTGGGTACCTAGTAAGGACCCAATGAACGTTAGCTTATTAATATCATTAAAAATAACAGCAGGCTGTGTCCTGCCTTTATTGACGCTGTAGATTCTTGGCAGAGGATGAAAAAGTAATTGTCTCCATCACAGCCACCCACAGTCCCCAAACCTACAAAGAGCTGCTGGGCCTGGAGTCCTTGAGTTTGGTACATCTTTGCCCCCAAGAGTGAGTTAACAGATTTTCGTATTTGAGGTCAGAATATAATATCAAAAGGGCTTTGTTTGCAAAGTCTAGCCAGGGTCTCAAATTCAAAAGACTGTGGAGGCCATGTGGAGGTAACAACCACAGATGTGGCCAACTGCAGACTACATGCCTTGCCCAGAGGGGCAGTCCTTACTCAGCTCTAATCAATAGTTTCCACGCAGCGGCCAAGGATCTTGATGGTAAGAATTGTGACATCTCCCAATGGTTAAGTATTGCTATGGACTAAAAAAATTTTTTTAGTAACACCACCACTGGCCAAACAAAACACATCTGAGGGCCACATCCAGCTCCCAAGGCACCTGCTTGCAAAACTCTGGGGGACCAAAGGGAAAGGTTGGATTCCCCCATTGAGCAGGCTCCCAGAGAGGCCCTGACTTTTACCCAACTCACATAGAGCCCCATTGTGGGCAGGGCTCTGGACAGGTGTAGTGGTAGTGTGAATACCTGGCATCAACCACCAAAACCTTTCCCACTCAGCCCTGAGAGCCAGGAAAGAGTCCCTTTGCTCAGCCTGGCTCTGGGGCAGAGATTAGGGCCAGCCACTTTCGAATGGACTAGTGAACACTGTAGTGGAAGCCTCCGCAGATAGCTGATGTGGGCAGTTCAGATTTGCCTGGACTGTGAAAATCCCAAGAATAAGGAAAGAGCTACCCCCAAATGCCAGATACTAGAAGTCTCAGTGACCTCAGCCAGTGGGGGCTTAAAGCTGGGTTTTTTTGTTTTTGTTTTGTTTTTAAAAGATTTTTATTTATTTGACACAGAGAGAGGGAGAGCAAGCACAAGCAGGGAGAGCAGCAGGCAGAGGGAGAGGGAGAAACAGGCTCCCTGTGGAGCAGGGAGCCCAAAGTGGGGCTCGATCCCAGAACCCTGGGATCAAGACCCAAGCCCAAGGCAAATGCTCAACCGACCAAGCCACCCAGGCGCCCTCTTAAAGCTGCTTTTATTTGATTCAGAAAAATAAAGGGGTGCCTGGGTGGCTCAGGCCTTAAGCGTCTGCCTTCGGCTCAGGTCATGATCCCAGGCTCCTGGGATGGAGCCCTGCATCAGGCTCCCTGCTCCGCGGGAAGCCTGCTTCTCCCTCTCCCACTCCATCTGCTTGTGTTCCCTCTCTCGCTGTGTCTCTCTCTGTCAAATAAATAAATAAAATCTTTAAAAAAGAAATATGACGTTTTTTACACTGTGGGTATCAGAGAACAATTTGTGTCTTTTACACTTTACATTAAATTGTTATAAGATCCCAGAGGAAGGAATTTTCATTCCAACTAGGGAAATAGTTTTGTTTAGATGTGTTTTGCTTCTGGCCAGTTTGGTTAGAAAGATTCATGGAAGAAAGTGGCAGTTGAGCTGAGCCCAGAAGCTGAGAAGCGAGACATCAAATCCAATCAAGAAAAGAGCATAGTGGCGCCTGGGTGGCTCAGTCAGTTAAGCGTCTGCCTTCTGCTCAGGTCATGATCTTGGGGGCCTGGGATCGAGCCCCGCATTGGGCTCCTTGCTCAGTGGGGAGCCTGCTTTTTCCTCACCCTCTGCCATCCCCCCCACTTGTGCTCTCTGGCTCTCTCTGTCAAATAAATAAATAAAATCTTAAAAAACAAAACAAAACAAAAAAAAGAGCATAGACCCATGGTTCCCAAACTATGTGCTGAGGCACCCTGAGGTGCCACAGCAAATTAACAGGAGCATAGCAAAATATTTTAAATTTTGGAGAGAAACAATGATATCATCTGTTGGACACTGAAAACTAGTAGCTGGAAGTAGTTCACAGTTTCAACATCAGAATTTCCTACATTCCTTTCTGTGACATTACATCTTTGTAAAGCTGGGTTTTCATCAATTGATGTGACAAGAAGCAAATAACTCATGCAAATCAATGTGGAACAGGAAATGAGAGAGTCAATGTCTGATGTGATTCCAAGGTCTGAGAAGATGCACCTACACCATTAGTAAGTAATGGTGGTTACTTAAGAATTATTTTAGGGGCACCTGAGTGGCTTAGTCGTTAAGTGTCTGCTTTTGGCTCAGGTCATGATCTCAGGATCCTGGGATCAAGCCCCGCATTGGGCTCCCTGCTCCACGGGAAGCCTGCTTTTCCCTCTCTGTCTCCCACTCCCCCTGCTTGTGTTCCCTCTCTCTCTCTGTGTCTCTCTCTGCCAAATGAATAAATAAAATCTTAAAAAAAAAAAAAAAGAATTATTTTAAAATATCTTTTCTTTCAATTTATGGGCATTATTTTTTCTTTCCTTTTTTTAAAGATTATTTATTTAAGTCATCTCTACACCCAACGTGGGGCTCGAACTCATGACCCCAAGATGAAGAGTTGCACACTCTCCCAACTGAGCCAACCAGGCTCCCCTTATTTTTTCAAATGGCTATTAAGTAGTTAGGACTAAACAACTGGTAGTTAGCTACCAACAAAGCTGATAGGTATTTCTTTTAGTCTGGGATGCTATGAAAAAAATGACAGAGAGGCTACCATGCTTGGGAACCTCTGGCATAGGCCAAGTGTAGTGGTATTCATCAATGCAGCAATATTTATTGAGCACCTACTATGTTCCAGACAGCATCCTAGACACTGGAGATGCAGCAATGAACAGGAAAGAAAATTCCCATTGGTTATGAAGCTGACATCCTAGAGGGAGAAACATAATAAATAAGTAAATAATAAACTATATAGTGTGTTAGAAAGTGATAAGTGCTATGATAAAAATAGTAGGGTGAGGGACATCTGGGTGGCTCAGTCGGTTAAGCGTCTGCCTTCAGCACGGGTCATGATCCCAGGGTCCTGGGATCGAGATCTGCGTCTGGCTCCTGGCTCAGCAGGGAGTCTGCTTCTCCCTCTGCCTGCTGCTCCCCCTGCTTGTGCTCTCTCTGACAAATAAATAAATAATATTTTAAAAACATAGTAGGGTGATCAGGAGTAGACCTGGAGAAGGGCAGGGAATAGTTTTGCATTTTATTTATTTTATTTTATTATTATTTTCTAAGTGGGCTCCATGCTGGGCAGGGTCCAACGCAGGGTCAAACTCACAACTGTGAGATCAAGACCTGAGCCAAGATCAAGAGCTGGACACTTAACTTACTGAGCCACTCAGGCACCCCTAGTTTTGCATTTTAAAGGGGAGAGACAGGCAGGGTGGGCTTCAATGAGAAGCCATTGGATGTGAGTTCAAAAGTCAGAAGCCAGATCTGGTGTCCCTCTCAGCACATAGGCTATGGATGACACCAGCAATAGTGACTGGGATGACCCAGGGTTGGTTATGTGAAGGACACTGGGAAACACTCAGTTTAAGGTTGAGCAGAAGGAGCAGACACCAGAAGGAGGCAGGAGGGAAATGGCCAGAGAAGTACAGGGGAGCCAGGGGTGCACAGAGAGAGGATAGCAGAAGAACAGCTAGATGAAAACCACAGATCAGGATCAAGGGCACTTTTTTGAATAGGGGAGAACCTCTCTTTTTTTTAAAACAAAACATTTTAAAAACACAGCAAAGCAATAAAGCAAATTCCCGTATGCCCCCTCCCCAAAAATAAATCAATGTTTTGCTTTAGAATTTTGTTTGTTTGTTTTTAGAATTTTGTTGGTTGATAGAAAAATAGATCTGGTTATATAATGTGGAATCCTTTTCCTCCTGAAACCCTGCTCAAGCAATAGCAGGGGAATTATAAGAAGTTTAAATCCATAAGGACACAAAGAACGGGGGCATCTGACTGGCTCAGTCGGTAGAGCATGTGACTCTTGATCTCAGGGACATGAGTTTGAGCCCCACATTGGGCATGGAGCCTACTTTAAAAAAAAGTTGCAAAAAACAAAACAAAACACAAAGAACAGAAAAAGGAGGGAATGGGAGATGAGAGATAGTGACAAAACTCTGGAAGATGAGCAGCATGTGGCTGAGGGTTAATGATTGCATAGAGAAGAGGAGGTAGAAACACAAATCTTCAAAAAGAGACCAGACTCAACCACAGAACCTTGGAGGAAGCTCAGGATTCGTTGGTACCAGGTACTTTGGAAGATGGGAGTGAAGGATAGGGCTGAGTAAACAAAGGACTCTTAAAGAAAAGGAGTCCTGCCGCCAGGTCCAGGTCCCTGTCCTCATCCCGCAGAGCCAGGTGACTGCCCCTCCCCCAGCAGAATAGTGATGATGACGAGGAGGATATTGCGGACAACAAGCATGTGTGGGACATACTATGTGTCAGTCACTATTCCAAGTTACATATATCGATCCATTTAACCCTAATGGTCACCTATGAGTTATTTACTATTATTATCCCCATTTTACAGATGAGGAAACCAAGCCATTTGTCCAAGGGCTCACAGCCAACAAAAGGAAGGACCAGGATCCACACCGTGCCACGTGGGAGGTGAGGCTGGACGGTAGAACATGGTGCTCTGTGGTTTGGACTTTATTTCTCTCTCCATGAGAAGCCATGGAAGGTTTTCAAGTATGGACGTGACATTTATTTATTTATCCATTTAACATTTAATAAATATTCATCAGGTGTCTGCAGTATGCTGGGCCCTCTGCCAGGTGCTGAGCACTCCAGGGTGAGCATATAGACACAGTGCAGGGTTGAGCCAGGGCAGGAACAGGGAGCCAGGAAGGCCTGAGGAGGGGCACCCAGTCCAGCCAGGGATCTGGAAGGGACTCTTGGGAAACGCAAAGTTGAGACTTTTTTTTTTTTAAAGATTTTATTTGACAGAGAGAGACACAGCGAGAGAGGGAACACAAGCAGGGGGAGTGGGAGAGGGCGAAGCAGGCTTCCCGCTGAGCAGCAAGCCCTATGTGGGGCTCGATCCCAGGACCCCAGGATCAAGACCCGAGCCGAAGGCAGACGCTTAACGACTGAGCCACCCAGGCGCCCCAAAGTTGAGACTTTGAAGCTTAGCTGAGTTTGCATGGGAAAGAGGAGTGGGGGTGAAGGGGCATATCCTGAACAGAAGCAACAGCATGGGTGAAGGCCCAGTGACCCATCTGTGGCCATGTTGGCACAGCCCACTTAGCAGCCCAGACTGGAGGCTGGATCAGAGAAGAAGGCACCAAGGGAGGCTAGGGTAATAGTTCAGGTCAGAGCTGTGGAGTCTCTGGGATTCTTCTGTGGTGGGCGTGGGAGGGGCTGAACATAATTAAGGTGAATCAAAATAGCACCTGCCACTTCCTGGGCACCCTTGTTTACCAAATGCTTCAAGCACAATATCTCATTTAAGCCCCCTCGAAATACTATCAAGTAGGTATGATGATTTATATGCTTTACAGATGCAGACACTGAGACACAGCACGTCCTGGGGCACATAGCGAATTCCTGGCCAAACCAGGATTTGAACCAGACGTATGTGAGCCCAAAGCCTGAACTCTTAACCACACAGCTCTTTTTTTTTTTTTTTTAAGATTTTATTTATTCATTTGAGAGAAAGAGAGCACGCAAGCGAGCATGAGAGCAGGGAGGGTCAGAGGGAGAGAGAGAAAAAAATCTGAAGCAGACTGCACTGAGCACAGAGCCCGACAGGGGGCTCAATCCCACAACCATGTGATCATGACCGGAGCTGAAACCAAGACACCAAGAGTTGGAAGCCACCCAGGTGCCCCTTAACCACACAGTTCTGTTGCACCTCCAGATTTCAGAGCTTCTTTGAGCCAGACACAGAAGGATACACTACGATTCCATGCATATAAAGCTTCAAGAACCGTCCAATTGATGATGATAGAGCTCAGTTTAATGACTATCACATGAGGGTGGAGGGCGAGGATACTGACTGGGAAGAGAGATGAGAGGGCCCCTGGGGCTCTGGAAATGTTCTGTGTCTTATGTGTTGACCTGGGTGGTGGTAACAAGGGTGCATATTTGTATAAAAGTTCACCAGGCTGCTCACTTAATTATGTACTTTGTCGGATATATGTTATACTTCCAATTTTTATTTTTTTAAGATTTTTTATTTTTATTTTTTTAAAAGATTTTATTCATTTATTTGACAGAGAGAGACACAGCGAGAGAGGGAACACAAGCAGGTGGAGTGGGAGAGGGAGAAGCAGGCCTCCCACGGAGCAGGGAGCCCGATGCAGGGCTCGATCCCAGGACCCTGGGATCATGACCTGAGCCAAAGGCAGACGCTTAATGACTGAGCCACCCAGGCGCCCCTTTTTAAGATTTTTTAAAAAGATCTTATTTATTTGACAGACAGAGAGAGAGAGAGCACGTACAAGCTGGGGGAGGGAGAGGGATAAGCAGGCTCCACACTGAGCGTGGAGCCCAACGTAGGGCTCAATCCTACAACCCTGAGATCATGACCTGAGCCAAAATCAAGAGTCGGACACCCAACTGACTGAGCCACCCAGGCGCTCCAGTTCAATTTTTAAAGATTTTTTTTTTTTTAAAGTAATCTCCCACCCAATGTGGGGCTTGAACTCATGACCTGAGATCCAGTCACATGCTCTTCCAACTGGAAGGCACCCCATGTTATACTTCAATTTTTTTAAAACAGGGCTTCCTGGAGGAAGTGCCATTTGAAGTGAAATGGAATCATTTTGGATGATTATTACAAGCATAAACCAAACGCTTATGGCGTATCAGGCATACTATTTATTGAGTCCTTGTGATATGTCGGGCACTGTACTAAGTGCTCTACATGTTATTATTTGGTTTAATCTTTACTGTGGTCCTGAGGAGAGAAATATTATCCTGCCCATGTTACAGATGAGAAAATTGAGGTTTCACCAAGTCCGTGCTCTTGGCACCACCCGTTCCCACCTCCCCCTAGGGGAGAGGTGGGCCTTGGGTTACAGAGGATGAAGCAGGAGACACCAGAGAAGGCTCTGAGCACATTGGAGGTGCTGTGAAGCCAGGCCCCTTTCAAGGTTCCATACCTAACTTCATTTTTGTAATTGTGTTTTCTCTTTCTTAAAGAGAGCACTCCCCTCCCCCCCCCCCCCCCCCCCCCCCGCCGCCCCATTCTGTCGAAGCTTCAGGCTTCTACCTGCAAAACCTGGACCTGCCCTGGCTCTGAGGGTGGTTGGGGGAATGGCTGCTCCATCCTGAGACTCGAGAGTGTTACTTCTCCATACCTTAACCCCTGCTCCAGCTAATGACAGGGCACTCTGGCATCCTCATCACAGGCCACCTCCCACACCAGTGTCTTGTAAAGCAGACCCTGAAAATCTCTCATAGCCTAAAAAAAGCAGGGATGCCCGTCCTTCCCAACTCAGATGAAACACAGGCTGTCTTTCCGGGCCCCTCCAGCTTCCTGCCTCCTCTCCACGTCCCTACTCCCTCTCCTCTCTTTGTCTACTGTCTTCCCACCTCCGCTTTTCCCTACTCACCCCTCTCCCTGACAGCAGCCGCCTTCCCACCTTACCCTACAGAGAGTCAGGGCCCAGAGCCCTCCCCACCCTGCTTCAGACCCAGCACGACTCTCAGCTTCGGGGGAGCCAGGAGTCCAGCACTCAGAGTCTGGTCCTGCCATGTTGAGTGGCCCAGGCCTGGCACTTTTTCTCCCTGGTGTCAGTTTCCCTCCCTCCCATTTATGCATAAGCTGGGCCCTGGGCTCCTTGTCTTGAGTCACACTGAGTGTTTCCTGCTCTCTCCTGAGTCAGGAAGCAGGTAGCCAAAGGGGTGCATCTGGGGGACCTGGCTCCCCTCCTCACCAGCTGGCCACCCCAGAGGGGTCTCAGGGGCCTGTCATTGGGCAAGCAGGTGAGGCAGGCTTTGGGTCCTGGGTCTGATTGTCCACAAGCTCAGGGATCACTGCCCAGACCTTTGGGACATCCCCGTGTGGGGTCCCTGGTGGGGTCTTCTTGACCCCCAACTCCCTCCCTCTCTTCCTTCCAAGCAGTGACCCTTCCCCTAGCTGTGGATAAGCACCCCCTTAAACACATCACAGCCACACCCCAATACAGGAGGAGCTATTTGAGCAGATGTTTAATATACAAAACAAAAATAACAGTTATTTTGTTGAATGGATTGCCAACAATCGAAGCCATCTGTTTTCGACATCCCACCCTAGGGCCTAAAAATGCAAATACCTCCTTCCAGGGCAAAAGCACGACCACCCAAGAGCTGTTTGAGCATATTTATAAGTAGTTCTCTGCCTGGATTCACTGGAAGACTACAAATAGTCCCCCACACCCCCAACCTTCCCTCTGATGGGACCTCATGAAGGAGGAGGCAGAGCTTGGCATTCTGCATTATGGGTTATGGCTTGCTTTTTTTTTTCCCTTGGTGTTTTCTTTGACTGCTTAAACAAACAAACAAACCTATTTTACTCTCAAGATGAATCTCTTGCCATTTACAGTTTTTCTATGAGACCCATATCTTGCTACCCCCCCCCCCCCCACTGCTGACCCAGCTTCTGAAGCTTGTGCTGAAAGAGAGCTCATCTCCAAATCCTCTGCTATGGCTGTGCCCATCACCATTCCTGATCCCTGCATTTTCTCCTCTCACAGCAGCAGAGAAATCCTGGAATGATGTCATTGGACTATGTGTATTTTTTTTCTTCACTTTTCATTACACAAGTAAGACAGTACACCTCTATTGTTAAAAATATCTCAAAAAGGAAATAAAAAGAATTCTTTACACTAAACCCCCATGGGACACAGTTAAAGTTGTACTCAGATGAACATTAGCAGTCTTAAATGCTTTTATTTATAAAAGACTCAAAGTAAGTGAAACAAGGACTAAGAAATTAGAAAAACGAGTTAAAAGGAGAGAGAACAAAAAGATGAAAGGGAACACCAATGAAATGGGAAAAACATACTAAGAATAAATAAAATTTGTTTGAAAAGAAAAAAGATCAGTTTGAAGAGACAAATAAAATGGGAGAAATCTTAACTAAAGGTAAGTCCAAAGAAAGAAAGCAAAGAGAGAAAGTAAAAATATGCAACATTAGGAATGAGGAAGGTAATACAAATGCAGATATGGATGTTATTAATTATTTTTAAATATTATGGTAATAAATTGGAATAACAAAAAGAAATAGGTTATTTTTTAACAATACATAAATTATCAAAATTGACTTAAGCAATAGAAATAACGGACTAAGAACCATGGAAGAGATTAGAAAGACAAAGAGATTGCATCCCAAAAGACTCTGGGGGCAATAATAGGACAAACTGGGGCACCTGGCTGGCTCAGTAGGTAGAGCATGTGACTTTTGATCTCTGGGCTGTGAGTTTGAGCCCCATGTTGGGTGCAGAGATTACTTAAAAATAAAATCTTAAAAAAAATAAGACAGGGCATCTGGGTGGCTCAGTTGGTTGAGCGTCTGCCTTTGGCTCAGGTCATGATCCCAGTGTCCTGGGGTAGAGCCCCACATTGGGCTCTTTGCTCAGTGGGGAGCCTGCTTCTCCCTCTCCCTCTGCCTGCCGCTCCCCCTGCTTGTGCCCTCTCTATCAAACAAATAAAATCTTTAAAAAAATTAAAGTCATGAAAGAGAGGAAAAAAGAGACAGAACTATTCCAGATTCAAAAATTAAAGAAACATTGGGGCACCTGAGTGGCTCAATCAGTTAAGGGTCTGACTCTTGGTTTTGGCTCAGGTTATGATCTCAGGGTTGTGAGATCAAGCCCAAGTTGGCTCTGAGTTCAGATTCCCTCCTTCTCCCTCTGCCCCTCCCCCTATCTAAAATAAATGAATAAATCTTTTTTAAAAAATTTATTTATTTATTTATTTATTTATTTATTTTTTAAGATTTTATTTATTTATTTGACAGAGAGAGAGAGAGATAGCAAGAGCAGGAACACAAGCAGGGGGAGCAGGAGAGGGAGAAGCAGGCTTCCCGCCGAGCAGGGAGCCCGATGTGGGACTCGATCCCAGGACCCTGGGATCATGACCTGAGCCGAAGGCAGACGCTTAACGACTGAGCCACTCAGGCGCCCCCTTTTTTAAAAAATTTAAAGAAATATGACAACCAAATGCACTGGAAGCTTCTTGATTAGATTCTGGAGTTAAAAAGAAAAAAAAAAACATCTATAAAGACATTATTGGGACAGAGAAATCTGAATATAGACAGTGTGCTAGATACTATTATTACATTCAGTTCCTGCTGGATGGATAATGGAATTTTCTTGGTTGGGATAATGGGATTTTGTTTACGTAGAAGAATGTCTTAAATCTTAGGAGACACATTTTTTTAAATGTGCTAAGGAATAGTGTTTGATGTTTGCATTTCGCCTTTCAAATAGTTGAGCAAAAAAATTTTAAATGTGGTGTGTGTGTGTGTGTGTGTGTGTGTGTGTGAAGAGCAGGGCCACTATGAGTGACGTGGAGTAATAGACTTCATGCGCTGTGGGGGCTGGTGCACAGACTGCGAGGCCTTTGTACCTGTTGGTAGCTGGAGAGATGCCAGGGACCTGCGTGAGGGCAAGGACAGTAGAGCCCACATCTGTCTCTCACCCTCTTCAGCCTCAGTGACACAGACGACCTGCAGGAGTACTGGTGTCCTTTGCCATGGCTGCACACCTACCTGATCCCAGTACTCAGACAAGTCAAAGGAGAAGACCTGGCAGGAACCAGGGAGGCTACAGGCCCAGGGTGCCCAGAATCAACAAGGTAAGTTAGCAGATCGGCGACAGCCACGTGCCGGCTCCAGCAAGAACCTCAGGCCTTCCATCAAACCTCAGAGCACAAAAAATGGCTGCTCCTTCCAAATCTTGAGCAAATTGATTCTGTGGCCAACCCAACTTGGAACCACACAGGGGAAAGAATTCCAGGAAACTTGGTTCCAGCTAAGTCGACACAGGACAAAGTAGAGCATAAGTGTGTGTGTGTGTGTGTGTGTGTGTGTGTGTGAGAGAGAGAGAGAGAGAGAGAGAATGCACAAATGTGGCAAAATGTTAACAATTGGTGAATGTAGGTGAAGAGTGCTCAACTTTTCTATAGGTTTGAAATTTGTTTAAAGACTTTATTTATTTATTTGACAGAGAGAGACAGCGAGAGAGGGAACACAAGAAGGGGGAGTGGAAGAGGAAGAAGCAGGCTTCCCGCTGAGCAGGGAGCCCGATGCAGGGCTCCATTCCAGGACCCCGGGATCATGACCTGAGCCGAAAGCAGACACTTAATGACTGAGCCATCCAGGTGCCCCTAGAGTTGAAATTTTTAATAAAAAGTTAGAGGAGGGAAAAGGCACCAGGCCCAGATGGTTTTGCAACTGAATTTTATCTAGCCTTTAAAGATCAGATTATTCTTAGGTTATGTAAACTATTCTAAACCACAGGAAAAATATGGAGAGTTCATAATCCATTTTACTAACATTACCTTAGTACTAAAACACAATTTAAAAAAAAAGAAGAGGGGCACCTGGGTGACTCAGTTGGTTAAGCGTCTGCCTTTGGCTCAGGTCCTGATCTCAGGGTCCTGGGATCAAGCCCCACATCAGGCTCCCTGCTCAGTGGGGAGTCTGCTTCTCCCTCTCCCACTGCCCCTCTCCCCTGCTTGTGCTCTCTCTCTCAAGTAAATAAATAAAATCTTTAAAAACAAACAAACAAACAAAAAAGCAGCAGAAGAAAACTGTAGATCATTTTCACTTTTGGGTCCCAACCCCCACCCTCGGGAATAAGAGGTTTCATCACTAGGAACATATAGTCAATTTATTACATAAATAAACTAAAGAAGAAAAAACACAAATAACTTTCTAACCAGAAAAACATGTTATTTAAGCATTGCATGAGCTCCCATACCAAGCTCTCCACATTGGGAAGGCTGTAATGGTTTGTACAGTGGAGCTTCTGCCCTTCAGAAAAGTCGCAGGTTTCCTGTAGTTGAGCGTTCAATCAACCAGAGGAAGATAAAAGAGAGACCACAACTGGGTTCTAAATTGAAAACAATGACATTCCAAATGGCATGGCAAGAAGAGTGAGGGTGAAGGAGAACCCAGGGCTGATGAGCTAGAAATGAAATTTGAGCTCCTAGGCATTTACAGATAGGAAAATGGAGGTCCAGAGAAGGGACGGGCCTTACCCAGTTTCATAGAATGCCCATCCAGCCAGGTCAGCATGGACTTCAAGCACCAGTTCCACAGATCCAGAAAGCAAAAGCCAAGCAAAGACTATTTTCTAAAACGAAGCTGACCCTACCACCTGCAGGTCGACGGGAGGAACAGCAGGATCCTGAGAGCCAGGACTAGGGTAGTGGGATTGGTACTTTTCCTCTTGCCTCAGGTCCTGGTTTTGTTTAAATGTTTGATATTTTGTTCATCATGGAACTTTTGGCATTAATTTTTAATTAAAAATACTTCATCAGGGACACCTGGGTGGCTCAGTTGGTTAAGCGTCTGCCTTCGGCTCAGATCATGATCCTGGGGTCCTGGGATCGAGTCCCACATTGGGCTCCTTGCTCAGCGAGGAGCCTGCTTCTCCCTCTGCCTGCTGCTTCCCCTGCTTGTGCTCTCTCTCTCTGACAAATAAATAAATAAAATCTTTAAAAAAATACTTCATTAATGGGGTGCCTGGGTGGCTCAGTCACTTAGGTGTCTGATTTCAGCTCAGGTCGTGATCTCGGGGTCCTGGGATGGAGCCCCACATCGGGCTCCCCACTCAGCATGGATTCTGCTTCTCCCTCTCCGTTCCCTTCTGTCCCTCCTCCTGCTTGTGCTCTCTCTGTCTCTCTCTCACATAAATAAATAAAATCTTGGGGTGCTTGGGTGGCTCAGTTGGTTAAGTGTCCAGCTCTTGGTTTTGGCTCAGGTCATGATCTCAGGGTTGTGAGATCGTCGAGCCCCAAATCGGGCTCCATGCTCAGCAGGGAGTCTGCTTGAGGATTCTCTCCCTCTCTCTCTACCCCTCCCCCCACTCTCCTCTCTCTAAAATAAATAAATCTTAAAAAAATAAAATCTTAAAAAAATACTTCATTAAACTATTATTTATCTTGATTACTGAGATTTTTGGCACATACACCCCCCCACCCTTAAATTTTGCACCCTAGACTAGTACCTCACTTGTTTCCCATTCCCATTACCTTATACTCTAAAACCTGGAATCTTCATTCCTATTCTCATTCCCTCCCCCAACCCAGCACTGGCATCTCATCAGAGGATCTCATCTCTTTTGTAGTAAGAACACAGGCAGAAACACTCCTCCTCTCCCTCCCTTCCTCCCTCCCTCCTTCCTTCCCTCCCTGCCTTCTCTAGCTCCTCGTTTCAGGTGCTGTGTTAAGTAGACAGAGGGCCTTTGCCCTTAGGCAGTTATCAAGTAAGGAGGCATCTAGAAAATGCAGTAAAGTGTTATAAGAGATTTAAATGGTCAAGAGAAGGATTGCATCTGGGATCATGGGAAGAGGAGGGTCTAGATGGGTTCCATCCTATTTCCCATCCATACCTGCTGCTTCATCTATGTCGGAACCACAAATAACAAGTTATTAAGCACTTACTATGTGCTCAGCAATAGTCTAGAAGCTCTAGCTCATCAGATCAATGGCTCCCTTGTGGTAGAGGTAGAGGCTCAGAAATGAAAAGTCTTTACTCAAATCTCCACAACTGGTAAGGAGGAGAGCACTGATTCAGTCTGAGGTCTGCCTGACTCAGAGCTGATTCTTGTAATCATTATTTGTCATATTTGGCATTCAGCAAAACTGGTGCCTGCCTACTATGTGATAGGACTGGTTTTAGGGGCGGGGGATACAGGAGTGAAGAAAATGGTTAAAAATTCCTGCCCCCGTGTGGCATTCACTCTGGTGAGGAGGACCGGCAATAACCATGTAATTAAATAAACAAGATAATTTCAGATAATAACAAGTGTCGTGAAAAAAACTAAAGCAGGATGATGGGATAAAGAATCTGTGTTGTCAGGCAGCCTCTCTGAAGATGGAGCATTTGAGATGAGACTTGAACCTAAGGAATCTACTGTGTGGATATTGGGAGAAGGAAACAGGAAGTGCAGAGGTCCTGGGGTAGGGTTAACCAAGGCACATTTGTGGAACAGACCAATTGGTGTGGTTGGCACATAGCAAACAAGGAAGAGCGAGGGAGGCTATGAGGTGTGAGGCCGTGTCACACAGTTGGGCTGTGATAAAGAGCTTGGATTTTATTCCGAGAGCAATGGAAAGCCATGGAGGGATTTCAGCAGGAAGGTGATGAGATGTAATTCCTGTTTTTTAAAGGATCACTCTAGTATATGGTTTGACAACCCATTGATATTTTAGGCCAGACGATTCTTTGTTGTAGGGGGGCTGTCCTGTGCATTGTAGGATGTTTATCAGCATCCCTGCCCTCTACCCACTAGATGCCAGTAGTACACTCCTAGTCGTGACTACCCAAAGTGTCTCCAGACATTGTCAGATGTGCCCTGGAGGGCAAAAGTCGCTCCCAATTGAGAATGACTGCTGTAGTCATAAAAGCAAAGAAGGGCCATGGGATGTTCTCAGTTGAAAAAGCCTGCAAAAACCTGATAGCTACGTGCAATGCCTGATCTCAGACTGGATCCCGCATGGTAAGGGGAGAATGCAAGGTGCTGCTGACACAGTAAGAATGTGAGTAGTTGGGGCACCTGGGTGGTGCAGTCAGTTGAGGGGGTGACTTTTGGTTTCGGCTCAGGTCGTGATCTTGGGGTCGTGGGGTCAAGCCCTGTGTCAGGCTCCATGCTCAGAGTAGAGTCTGCTTGAGATTCTCTCTCCCTCTACCCCTCCTGCTTGTTTGTGCTCTCTCTCTCTCTCAAATAAATAAATAAATCTTAAAAAAAAGAATGTGAGTGGTGGATTAAATAAAACTATTGAATCAACATTAATTCCACCGATGTTGCTAACTGTACTATTGTTATGTAGGAGAATATCCTTATGCTTAGAAAATACACACTGGAGTCTTTATGTATAAAGAACCATGAGGTATAAAGTCTATGCTTAAATCAGTCAGGACAAGTTATATACAAGCATATATACATACCCATGCATGTGTGAATGTTATAACATATAACACACATACATATATAATCCTACGTTATGTGTTTCTATCTATACATTCTTGTGATATGCATGCAAATGGTTGTTTGTATATAGATATATATATCTCCCCATGATATGAAATAATAATTTTATTTGAGCAAAGGGTGTACAAGTGGGCTGTTTGTACTACTGTCATTCTTGCAACTTTTCTGTGAGCTTAAAATCATTTCCAAATAAAAAGTTCAAAAAATTGCTCTCGTTTCCTACCTGACGAGTGGACTGGGGATTGGTTGGTCCGTCTGCTTCCCGAAATTATTTGGCTAAACCTCTGCCTGCCCAGCGACCCAGCGGCTCCACCTCGGGGCATGTACCTAATTGATATGAGTGTTTATGTCAACCTAAGACTTGTGCCGGAAGGTACACAGCCGTTTATTCTTACTCGCCTCAAATGGGAAACAACCCTAATGCTAAATACACACAACACCACGGTTAAACCTCAAAGCTGTAACACTGAGTGTAACAAGTGAGACACAGAAGAGTGCCCATTATATGGTCACTCCTTTTCTTTGCAGTTTGACAAACCTGCCAAATGGATCTGTAGTGGTCGCGATCTGTGGGGGGAGGGGGACCAGGTGGGTTTCCGGAGCTGGAAATGTTCTGTATCTTGATCTGGGTGGGTGTTACATGTGTGATTACATACATAAAAATTGATCAAGCTATGCACTTAGGATTTGTACAATTTATTGTATATAACTTTTATTTAATAATAATAAAAAAGACCACTCTGGCTTCTGTGTAGAGACTAGAGTAGTGGTGACTGGGGGAGCCACAGGGGGAGAAGAGCAAAGAGGAAGTGAAATGAAAGAGGGGGCTCAAGAGTGAACCCCAGGTGAACACCTGGGGGAGCGGGGGTTGCTGCTGACTGAGATGGGAGATCTGGGGGAGGAGTGGGACCCCTGGACCCCTCCCTGTCCTCCCTTTCCCCAGGCTCTGGAGAAGTCGGATTTCCCTCCACATCTGTGTCCCAGTCACCGCCAGGGGGCAATGGGGTCCTTCCTGACTGACAAGGCAGCCTGGAGCCCGCAGCAGGAGCATCTGCAGCTGGGGACAGCTGTGGAGCTGTTGCCTGGGTGGCCTCCAAGTCACCGGGACACTGTGCTCCTTGCAGAAGAATCTTGTAGGATGGGAATGGAAGGAAATTAAAACCTAAAGCCCTGGAATCTGAAAATCATGACTCCAGCCCTTACTGCTCAGGATGGGGCCAGACTCCTTAAGGTGGCCATGAGCTCGCTGCTGGCATTCCCCACCTCACCTGCCTCCACTCAATCCCCACCCCGCCTTAGGGAAGAGCTGGGCTCCCTGCTGGTGCACCCTCTTGCATGTGTGCTGTTTCTGAAGCCTGACCCCCTCTCCTGTGGGCATCTGACACATCCCTTAGGAGTCACTCCAGGACCCTTTCTTGACCCAAAATGTGGGTCAGACTGGCCCCCTCTACATCTCCCATCATACTCCTTTCTCCATAAATTACATTAGTTCGGGGCGCCTGGGTGGCTCAGTTGTTAAGCGTCTGCCTTCAGCTCAGGTCATGATCCCAGGGTCCTGGGATTGAGCCCCGCATCGGGCTCTCTGCTCTACAGGAAGCCTGCTTCTCCCTCTCCCACTCCCCCTGCTTGTATTCCCTCTCTCGCTGTGTCTCTCTCTGTCAAATAAATAAATAAAATCTTAAAAAAACCCCACATAAATTACATTAGTTAATCTACCTGATTCTTCAGCTCATCTGTGGCTCTGAGAGGCGTGGGAGTGCCTGGCATAGGCTCTAAGAATACTTTTTGGATGAATAAAAAGACAAATAAATGAGTGAGTGAATCTAAGGTTGGAAGAGGATAGCACCTCAGTTAATCCACCTGGGGTTTTGAAGTTAGAGACCTGGGTTCAAGTACAAACAATGACACTTATGAGCTGTGTGACCTTGGCAACTGTCTTAACCTCTCTGGGCCCCAGTCTCCTCTTCCAATTATCATACTTACTATACAGTTTCAGTGATATGATGCATGTCAGTCCCTTAGCCTAAAATTTGCACATAGTATATGCTTGATAAAATGAGGATTTTTGGTGTATATGTGTGGTTTAAAAATGTAAGGGTGTGTGTGTGTGTGTGTGTGTGTGTATACAATTATATCTGTTTGTGTAGGCCATATAATAAACTGTTAGCTAATGATAGAGAGTGAAATTGGGAGAATGAGGTAAAATTTTCTTTTTGTGCTTTATATACTTCTGTGGTTGAATGTCTTATGTTAAGCATGTTTCGTAATCACACAGCCTTTAAATGAAAAATGAAATCCAATATCACATGAAAGAATGCCCAACATCATTAGTCATAAGGGAAATGCAAAACAAAACCACCATGAGATACCACCACTCACCAGTTGAAAGGCTAAAATCAAAAGGCTTGGGGCGTTAAGTGTCTGCCTTTGGCTCGGGTCATGATCCCAGAGTTGGGGCTCCCTGCTCAGCAAGGAGTCTGCTTCTCCCTCTGCCCTCTGCCCCTTCCCCCACTCATGCTCACTCATGCATGCGCGTTCTCTCTCTCAAATACATAAATAAAATCTTTAAAAAAAATCAAATCAAAAGGTTTAACAATACCAAATATTGGCAAGAAAGTGGAGCAACTGGAACTCTCTTACACTGTTGGTGCGGGTATGAAATGGGACAACTATTTTGAAAAAAATGTAAGTATGTAAAACATGTAAGAAGCATACTTGCCCTATAATCAGAAATTCCACTCCTAGCTATGACTCAGGCACCAGGAAGACAGGGAATATGTGTCTGCAAAAAGACTATACACAAATGTTCATCGCATCTTTATTTATAATAGCCAAAACCTGGGAGTAGCCCACACGTCCATCAACAGGAGGATGTGATAAACTCTTTGTGGTGTGTCCACACAGCGGGATACTGCACGCAGGAAAAGGGCATGAACTACAGCTATGGGGGACAGCACAGGGTAATCTCAGAAACATGATGTTAAGCAAAAGAAACCAGACACAAAGGAAAACGTACTGCATTGTTGTTTAATTCCATTTATATGAAGCTCTAGGACAAACAGAATGGATTTATGGTGAAAGTCAGAACAGCGATCACTTTTTGGGGAGTATTGCCTGGTGTAAGAGAACTTCTGGGGTGCTGGAAATGCTTCATATCTCGATCCAGGTGATAGTTGCCCACATGCACCCATAGATAAAACTCATCAAGCGGGGTGCCTGGGTGGCTCAGTCGGTTAAGTGTCCACCTCTTGATTTCGGCTCTGGTCGTGATCTCGGGGTCCTGAGATCTAGCCCGTCTGTGGGCTCCATGCTCATTGGGGAGTCTGCTTGAGATTCTCTCCCTCTCCCTCTGCCCCTCCCCCTGCTCACGTGCACTCTTTCTCTGTCTCATATAAATAAATAAATCATAAAAAAAAAAAACCTCGGGGCGCCTGGGTGGCTCAGTTGTTGGGCGTCTGCCTTCAGCTCGGGTCGTGATCCCAGGGTCCTGGATCGAGCCCTGTGTTGGGCTCCCTGCTCTGCCGGAGGCCTGCTTCTCCCTCTCCCACTCCCCCTGCTTGTGTTCCCTCTCTCGCTGTGTCTCTCTCTGTCAAATAAATAAAATCTTTAAAAAAAAAAAAACCTCATCAAGCCATGCACAATTGTTCACAGCAGCTTTATGATACCTCAAAGCTGAAACAACTCAAATGGCCATCAGTAGGCAAATGGATGAAGACAATGTGGTACAATCTTACTGCATAATGTAAGCCAGCAATAAAAAGGAGTAAACTACTAATGCAACACCATGGATGAATCTCAAAATTATGATACTGAGTTTTAAGGGGCGCCGATGGAGCATGCGACTCTTGATCTCAGGGTTGTGAGTTCGAGCCCCACGTTGGGTGTAGAGATTCCTTAAAAATAAAATCTTTTAAATTATGATATGAGTTTTTTAAAAAGTCAGACAAAAAAGAATAGTGTATGATTCCATTTATATAAAATTCTAGAAAATGTAAACTCATCTATAGTGATGGGAATCAGATCAGTGGCTGCCTCCATGTGAGGTGGGTGGGAGAGAGGAAGGAGAATTACGAAGGGCCAGGAGGAAACGCTGGGGGGATATGGGTATGTTTCTTACCTTTATTGTGGAGCTGGTTCTACAAATGTATTCATATGTTCCAAATCATCAAATCTACACTTTATATTTTTTTAAACCGTTTTTAAAAAGATTTTATTTATTTATTTGAGAGAGCGAGTGAGAGGCAGAACACAAGCAGGGGCAGAGGGAGAGGGGAGAAGCAGTCTCCCCTGCTGAGCAGGGAGCCCAACTCGGGGCTCGATCCCAGGACCCTGGGATCATGACCTGAGCCGAAGGCAGACACTCAACTGACTGAGCTACCCCAGCACCCCAGATCTACAGTTTTAAATATGTGCAGTTTATTATATGTCAATTATACGTCAATAAAGCAGCAAAAACATTTTTTAAAAAACTCATTGTTCAGGGACGCCTGGGTGGCTCAGATGGTTAAGCGTCTGCCTTCGGCTCAGGTCACGATCCCAGGGTCCTGGGATCGAGTCCCGCATCGGGCTCCCTGCTAGGTGGGGAGCCTGCTTCTCCCTCTGCCGCTGTCTCTCTCTATCTCTCTCTCTGACTCTCATGAATAAATAAATAAAACAAACAAACAAAAATTAAAAAAAATAAAAAACTCATTGTGCATTTGATATATGTAAATTAGGCTTCAACAAATAAAAGAAAAAGAAAAGAAAGAAACTGTTTTCCTGACCCTGTTTCCCCGCTCGGTACTTCCAGCCTTGTCCATGCCCCACAGGGTCCTTTCTTCTCACCTGGAGCACCCCAAGAGAAAGTCTACAAATTAGCAAGTCTACAAATCAGCGCTCTGCAGCTCAGCTGGTGCACCTGGGACCCATGGCTTCCTTTTTTTTTTTTTTAAGATTTTATTTATTTATTTGACAGAGAGAGACACAGCGAGAGAGAGAACACAAGCAGGGGGAGTGGGAGAGGGAGAAGCAGGCTTCCCCCCCGAGCAGGGAGCCTGATGCGGGGCTCGATCCCAGGACCCTGGGATCAGTGACCTGAGCCAAAGGCAGACGCTTAACGACTGAGCCACCCAGGCGCCCCCCCCATGGCTTCTTTATAACAACCATATTCCAGCTCTCACAGCCCAGCTCAAGCACCACCTCCTACGAAGCCACCTTGCTTCGTGCCACACCCTCCCAGCTCAGGGCTCCCAGGATCCTTGGCTCAAACCTCTATCCTGGCATCTTCCACTATTCACCTTGTATTATCCGTGTAGACCCACCTGTCTTCCACACTCGATGCTAACAGTCATCGTGAGAACAGCTACTATTTAATGGCCCTGGGCCAAGAGCTGTACATGGTTGATTTCATTGCCTCTCTACATCAACTAGGAGGACAGGGATTATTAGTTCCCTTTTGCGAAAGCCGAGGCCCAGGATGGGGACAGCCAGTGGGACCTAGTCCCCACGGCCATAGGAAGGTTAAAGAACATTCAAACGCCACTCTGGCTCACTTTGAGAGCAGCCAGGGCCTTTTTCAGTGGGCAGAAAGGAAGGATTTAGCATCTCTGGAGTTCTTCAGAGTTGTAGAAAGATACCTTACAGGTGGAAAGGTGAGTCACTTTAGGTGAAAGGAATTGCCTACAAGTTTCCAGAGCAGGAAGAACGTGGAGAAATTAGGCAGCATGGGTAGAGGACAGGCTCGAGGAAGGTCTCTCCTCAGGGTTTTTTATTCTTATTAAATGGCTCCACATTTGCAGATGAGGCCCTTGGCACAGGGCTGGAGAGGGAAGACTCGTGATTAGTGGGTTCAGAGACCTTGGTTCTGGTTTTGCCAGTGGCCAGTTGGGGAGCCATGAAAACGTCTGTCTGTCCGTTTCCTCATCTGTCCTACCGGCAGGGGTAGGGCTTTGCAGTGAGGTAAACCTGGGTTGAAAAACTGGCTTCCTGACTTGCCACCCTGTGACTGACCTTGCCTCTCTGAGCTTGCGTTTCCTCATCTGCAAAATGGGGATAATAATAGTGCAGCCCTCGTGGGACCATCAGGAAGATAACACGTCCAAGGGCCTGGCCCTGTGCCCAGCACGTGCCATACCCATGTCCTTACCATCATTATTCCTAGAAGACGGATAAGAACATCAGCTGTAGTCCCTGCCCGGGCAAGGTGCAAGCCCAGGGACACGGGGTATCTCAAAAGCACTTCGAACACTGGATGAACTTCTATAGTAGGCACGATCCTCTCCACAAGGGAACGGGGCCGCAGAGGGGTCTCAGCCTTGGGTTTCGGGGTGGGGGAAGGATTTTGTGCCTGGGCAGGACTGGCCAGCTCAGCAGAATGCTTAGCATCGCTGACCTTCAGGCACTAGATGCCAATAGCACCTCCTCCCCCACCCCACAGACAGCAGACATAGTGATAATTAAGAACACCCCCCTACACACATTTCCAAATGCCCCCCCGGGAGGGGCTCCCTGCACACGTGCACAGTTCAAACCCTCTCCGAAGGCGTCCGGTGGGCTGGGTGACAGGGGTTGAATCTAGACCATGCTGCACTTGCCAAGCCAGCTGGGGCCCTGATGCGAGACTGCCCCAGCCTGTTGTCACTGACTTTGCTACTTCTCATGGATGCACCATATATGGGGTAGGACAGTGCGGTCCTTGCAAGCTCCCTGCTCCTGGGTCCCTACCTGGTCCTCGTGGTCCTCACTCAGCGGCCCACGCCCATCCTGATGCCTAGCTCTGGACTCTCCCCACTGCTTCTCTCTCCCTGTCCACCTCCCCCCTTCCCCCTTCCTCTTGGGCCTCTTCTCTGTTCCTCCCCATGCCATGGCTTCTGTCCTTCAGGCTGGGCCCCCCAGGGGTGTGGGAACCAGGTCTCAGTCACCCTGGCCCACTCAGGCACTCAGAACCCAGGATTATTCTCATTCTATTCAGAAGGACCGGAGGACAGAGAGTAGGAAGACTTAAGGGAGAGAGGAAGGAGGACCAGGCTGGGGTGGAGGTGGCCCCACCTCGAGAGGCCCAGCCCAGCCTTACCGCAAGTTTAGTCACACGGAGGGCTGGGTAGACCCGGCCAGCACTGCCATCCTGGCCAGGCTCTGAGTCACCAGCTGCAGCCTGGCGGGAAACCACGCCTGACATGGAAGTGGCGCACTCGGGTTGGTGAGGCCTGAACCCCCTCCTGGCTGGCCCTGGAGGAACTGGGAGTGACTAGCAACACTGGCTGGGCAAAAACATCTCTCTGGGACTTGCCAGGAAGTCAGGAACCCAGTGAGGCTTGAGGTCTCTGCTCTTGCTGGGGGGTGGTCTCTCACTCTGGAGGGTGGGGTGAGGTGAGAGGTAAGACTTGTGCATAAATCACCATGATGCACAGGGTTCTTGACAAGGACCTAGGACAGGCATAAGGCCAGGGCCAGGGGAATGAATGCCTGCTACAATCCTTTCATCATCCTTTCATTGGGGCAATTTGTCGCTACGTATCAAAAACCTCAAAAGATGGTTTCTACCAGCCATTCTTCTTCTAGAAATTGATCCTCGTAAAACAATTGAGAAAATAAGCGTCCGGTCATAGGCAAATAGTTTAATGCAGCCACACAATGGACTATCACACAGCCGTGAAAAATCAGTAGAATTAAAAATTCCTTAGCATGGAAAGATGTTCATAGCATATTGCCAAGTGAAAATCCAAAATGGGTGAGCAGACAGTGGGCATAGCAGAGAATCCCCTTTCTTGTTTGAAAACTAGATGAACACATGAGTTTGGGTCTCTGGAAGGATGGTGGTGTGTTGCGGGATGTTGCGGCTCAGTGTGTGGCTCTTACTTTCACCTCTTCCTTGCCGTGTGACCTTGGATGGGTCACTTAACCTCACTGAGCCTCAGTTACCTCTCCTATAATATGAATGTCACTTGAGCTATGGTGAAGATTGATTAAGGCAGAGGATGTAAAGCCCACAGCTGAGAACAGCAATGTTGTTTCTATTTCTCACTCCCTGCCTGTTTGCTGGCACCATGATACTCCCTTGTCTGACTTTGGTAATGTTGGGCCCAATGTGGAATCATGACCTGGGCAGGTGGTGAGCACCCCCTTCCTGGAGGTATGCAAGCAGAGGCTCCGAATGGCAGGGACCCGGTAGAACAGACTTTGCTATCAGACGGGGACTGAGGTGGGTGTGGCCACCTCAGGCATGAGCATAGGCAGGTCTAGGAACAAGGTGGCCTAGTCCCAGGGATCAGGTGGGTGTCCCTGTCATGTTCCTCTCCAGTGCCCTGGACAGCGTTCTGCGCATCACCCAAGCTCCATCATGTCATGTTGAATGAAGACAGTCCTGGCATCAGAGAGGAAGATCTATTTCAACAAATAACTGCACACAAAATACAGTAATTATGCACGTGCTGATTGTGATGAAGGAGGGGTATAAGGCACTAGGAGAAGGGGCAGACAGGAAAGGCTTCTCTGACAAAAGGTCATCTTAGCTGAGGTCTGGAGGATGGATGGTGCTTGGTGGGGCAAAATTGGAAAAGAAAATCAGCATGTGTGTAAGCCCTCATGTAGCTGGAGCAAGGCTAGTCTGAGCGTATGAGAGGTCAGTGTGGCAAGAGAAGGGCCAGGGGAAGAGGGGCAAAGGGGAGCCTGGCAGGAGCCTTGAAGGCTCCTGAGGACAGTGGGAGCCATAGAAGGTTTGAAGCTGGGGAACGACGTGGTCATATTTGTGTTTTAGAACAATCCAGCTGGCTGTCCACTGCAGAATAAATGGGAGGCAGGAGGTGGGGAGGCCACTAAAGCGTTGGGTTGTCAGTTGGAGGGCAGTCATGGGGCCTGGACTTGGGTGTGGTGGTGGAGCTGGCCACAAGAGGAGCAAGAAGGGGGCTGGGCAGCCAGAGTCCAGGTGACAGATGGAATAGCTGTGAGCTGGGTCTCCTTCCACTACCCTACGGTTAATAAAGAAGGGAGGTCCAGGCAAGGTGCCAGGGTCCTTCCGCACCAGGGGCCATGCCAACCGGGTAAACAGCAGTGGACACATGATATTCCTTAAAAACAAAATCCTGATTCATTCACATTCCCTGTTGTTTACCCAAGGTGTTTGTTTTTTTTCTCCTGGGCTATTTCAGGTCTGACAGGTTTGTGGGGAGAGCAGAGCTGGGACTCAGAGCCAACTGGGAGGGAGAGGGACCAATGGGGCAAGGAATGGCCCATGCTCCTCCTTACAAAGCCAGGAAGGGTCCTGGCCTGGGCCCCTATTGTATGTTCTGGGGCAAATCCCTTCCCTTCTCCAGACTGCTGTCCAAGCTCTGGACCCTTCTGGACCCTTCCTTTCAAAGTAAAGTATTATTAGTCTTTACCTTTGGGTCCTAGTTTCTAAATGTGCTTTAGGGTGGGGTGGGGCGGGGCAGCCCCGCAGGGAGGGAGTTCGGCAGAAGCCACTTCCTGACAAAGGACGGATGAATCAGGGGCTGTAGGTGGCATTCTCTGCCTGGGAGGGGGCAGGCCCAGCAAGTGGGCATGGGGAGCCTTCCCTCTCTGCTCCAGATCTGGAACATTCATTCCTCTCCTTTGTCCACATGCCTGGTATCTTCCACCGGGCTCCAGGGCCTGGGCCAAGGGAAGAGTGTGGGAGAGCTGGTGGATAGATATGATATCCAGAGCCCTAGGAAAAAAAAGCAGAGACACCCCCCACCCCCACCCCACCCAACCTTGCTGTGTTGAGAAGTTCCTTTTTTTTTTTTTTTTTAAGATCTTATTTATTTATTTGAGAGAGAGAGGGACAGAGAAATCACCAGCAGGGCGGGCGGAAGGGGGCAGAGGGAAAGGGAGAAGCAGGCTCCCCGTTGAGCAGGGAGCCCGAGCAGGGCTTGATCCCTGGGATCATGACCTGAGCAGAAGGCAGACGTTTAACCAACTGAGCCACCCAGGCACCCCGAGAAATTCTTCCTTATAGAAAGAGCTCTTAAAAACCAATAAGAAAAAAGATATACATTCTTCACAAAAGCAGGCAGAAGATATGAATAGGAAAAACCACAGAGCCAAGAAATGTATGAAAACATGCTTTAATTTATTCAAAACTAAAAACTGAATAGTAAAACAGCTTCAAGTGTAGGGGTAGGGGTGCCTAGCTTTTCAGAGTTGAGAAATTCTCCTGATGTCTAATTTCCTGAAATCTTTTCCTCTTCCTCATACAGTACTGATGACTATATTCATTTTTCTTTCCTTTAAAAAAATAAGTCCTTCTTCCTCCACCCAAAGATCACAGCTGGCCTGATTTATTAACATAAAGTAGTGGAGAGCCGAGAACTTTTTTTTTTTAAGATTTACTTATTTATTTGAGAGAGAGAGAGAGGGGCAGAGGGAGAGGGAGAGAGAGAATCTCAAGCATGGGGAGCCCGACATGGGGCTCGATCCCATGACCCTGAGATCACGACCTGAGCTGAAAGCAAGAGTTGGGACGTCTAACCAACTGAGTCACTCAGGCGCCCTGAGAGATGAGAACTTTTTTTTTTTTAAGATTTTATTTATTTATTTGACAGAGAGAGACACAGCGAGAGAGGGAACACAAGCAGGGGGAGTGGGAAAGGGAGAAGCAGGCTTCCCGCGGAGCAGGGACCCCGATGCGGGGCTCAATCCCAGGACCCTGGGATCATGACCTGAGCCAAAGGCAGACGCTCAACGCCTGAGCCACCCAGGTGCCCCCGAGAATGTTTTTTTTTAAGATTTATTATTTATTAGAGAGAGAGAGAGCGCGTGCCCGACTAGCAGGGGGAGGGACAGAGGGAGAGAGATCAGGGAAGCCGACTTCCCGCTGAACAGGGAGCCCGACTTGGGGCTCCATCTCAGGACGCTGAGATCATGACCTGAGCTGAAACCACGAGTTGGATGCTTAACTGACTGAGCCACCCAGGTGCCCAGAGAACTTTTAAAGAAGTTTACAATAGTCTCAGAATAAAGTAAAAAACCCTATGTTCTGGACACTCGAGGAGCCTCCCATCTGGTCCCACCTGTCCATGGCAGGGGCCCCTCTCTCCTCTTCCCTTGGACTAACCCCTGCACCAGTCAGGACTCATCTCCCTTGCCTTTGTTCATACTGACACCTTTACTTGGCGTGCCCTCTCCAGGCCTACCTACCCAGCATTGAAGTAAGGGTTGCTATGTGCATCCAATGGAATATTATCTTTTGAAAATCCTTACAATTGGTAATTCTTCCAATAAAGTAGTTGTTAGGGCTGTCGGATGAGGTAGGGAATGCCTTTGGCATGATACCTGGCAGGTGGCATGAGGTCCATGAATGGTGGCTATCCCTGGATCTTCATCGAATAGGCTTCTTCTCGCCAATCAGATCTCCAAGTGTCATCTCCCAGACTGCCTTCCTAGGTGGCACCCCCACTCCCGTCACTTTAATCCCTCATCCTATTTTATCTTAATGCTTATCCTTTCTGAATCATCTTATGTACTGCCTTTCTCCCTCCAGCAGGAGAACATAGCTTCTGCAGGGGCAGGAATCTTCACTACCTGGTATACTGATACATCCCCAATACCTGCAACAGTGCCTGACGCACAGCTGGAGCTCCATATATTCACTTATCATTTCAAAATCAACTTTACTGGGGCGCCTGGGTGGCTCAGTCCGTTCAACGTCCGACTTCGGCTCCGTTCATGATCCCAAGTCGGACTCCTTGCTCAGCAGGGAGTCTGCTTCTCCCTCTCCCTCTGCCCCTCCTCCATGCTTGTGCTCTCTCTCAAATAAGTAAATAAAGCCTTTAAAGAAAATAAACTTTATTGAAGTATAATTTACAGGCCACAAAATGCATCCATTTAAAGTTTTATAGTTTGGTGAGTTTTTTTGTTTTTGTTTTGTTCTGTTTTTAAGTTTTATTGAATCCAGTTGATTTTTTTTTTTTTAGTATATGTGCTGCCGAAGCGAGCACGATTTTTTCTTTTTTTTTAAGTAAGCTCTACGCCCATCGTGAGGCTTGAACTCAGGACCCCAAGATGAAGAGTCACACCGTCTACTGACTGAGCCAGCCAGGCGCCCCTAGTTTGGTGAGTTCTGACAAACATGTACTCCTACATTACCAGCACCCCAGTCAAAGCATAGACCATTTCCAACCTCCCTCAAAGTTCCCCTCTGACTTTTTTTTTGCAGTCAATTCCCCTCCACTCCACCCCTAGGTAAAATGTGTGTGTGTGTGTGTGTGTGTGTGTGTGTAAACTGAATGAATTTTGAATTGGGACTGGCCCCAAGGTCTGGGGGGAGCTATTCACATGTGCACACAGCATTCTATAGTTTACAATGCCTTTCTACTTTCATGATCTCATTTGCTTTTCACATACGAGGCCATGGATGCTCAGACAGACTAGGTGACATGTGACAGAGGGTCTCCAAAGCCAAGAAGTAGGGGGCAGGGCTGGGCTAGGGGCCTGGCATCCTGGGCAGTTTGTGGGTATTCCAGGCTGAGAGGCCCAGGTGTACCATAAAGGCTGGCAAAAGGCTGCTCGTGGTCCCCACCTCTATCCCAACTGGCCCAGGCGTCCAGTCTGACTAAGATGCCCTGGGGTGTCCAGATGCCAGTTGTACACCCGGGGCAAGGAAGCCTTTCCAGTCCCTATAGTTTGGGCCGTGGGGAAAAATGAAACGAGGCTAGCAGCCTCTCTTGTTTCTGATTACTTCTGTCTGGTTGCTCAAAGAGAACAGACGGACACTGGGTGTCAGGAGACTTGACTTCTGGCTGGGTTCTGCCTCTGCCTTGCTGTGTTACTTTGGCAAGTCATTTTCCTTCTCTGGGCCTCAGTCTCCATCTCTGTAGAGGAAACAAGTCATCCCTGCCAGCCTGACTTCAACTCCACCTGATGACTCTGTTGCGTGAATCTGTCCTCCTCTTCAAAGACTGGCCTATGCCTGTGCTCTCTCCACTCCCTGGAATGCTGTTCTCCAATGTTTGCTGTCAAAATTCTGGTTTTTCTACTTGTAGTTCAGGTGCTCATCCCTCTGTGATTTTCCCCAAAATGGAATGTTCTGCTCCTTTCTCTAGTTTCTATATGCTCTTGAGGGCAGGGACTGTGATTAACAATGAGAGAATGGTGGGTTCTATTTATTGAGATGACCAATCTTGTGCCACGCACTGTGTCGGTCACTTTGTTATGTGCTTTAATCCTCACAACAAAGTGTCATTATTCTCATTTGACAGATAAGGAAACTGAGGTTCAGAATAGTGCCACTTGTCCTGGGTCACAGAGCCAGTAAGACGGCTTGGGCAACTTCTCTTTCCCCAACCCCAGCATTTTTTTTAAGTTTTCTTTAAGTACTCTACACCCCAGGTGGGGCTCAAACTCAGGACCCAGGATTAAGAGTCCTCCGCGAGTCCTCCGCTAGTGGGACTGAGCCAGCCAGCCAGCCACCCTGCCCCCACCCCCGCATCTTGCAGAGGGCCTAGCAAGCAGGTATTTATCACCTGTATGCTGAATGACCAGTAAGCCACTGACTGCCTGAATCAGTGCCAGTATCACATTAATCAACTTCAAACCTACCTCTGGTAGTGTGGACAGGACTGAAGTACCTGTGCTCAGTAATGCTAACTTTTATTACCACCATTCTTTGCCTTTGTCACACCTACAGTGAAAACTGCCCAATTATAGGGTGGGATACATGCGTGGTGAGTACTCGGTCACCAGGGTAAGCAAGCAGAAACTGGGTGACCTTTGGGATGCAGTAAGGGGAAGTCTGAGCATCAGCAGCCAAGGAAGGCCTCCACCACCCCCATCCATGATTTTGGGGATCCCAGTTGGTAACCTGTTTCCCCTCCTGGCTTGGGAGGTGGCGAGGGTAGGACTGGAACACATTCCTGTGGTACCAGGACCCACCCATGCTCAGCCCCGCAGGCCCGATTGATACCCACAGACCATGCAGGCCCGTGGGTTTTGAATCTTTTACAAACTGGAAAGTTCTATTGTTTATTCCATTCCTGACCTGCCCTGTCCCACAAGCCACCTCCCGAGTCAACTACCCATATGCTGGGCCTGAGGAATGTCCGCCTGGCCCTGGCACCGGGGGTGCCTTCTGGGCCCCCGAGCCCTCCTTGCCACCTCCCCTTTCCGTGCACTATTGTGCAAGACAGGCGGGCACACCTTCTGGGGCAGGTCGGATCAAGGCCAGGAACTTCCTGAAAGCGGGAGGCGGCGGGCGGGGCGGGAGGAGTGCGGTGCGAACGCCGAGTTCCCGCACTTCGGCCTCGGCGTCCCCTACCAGTTCCCCACGACCTGCTCGGCGTGATTCTCTTCCCGCGCGGAGAGGGGAGGAGGTGACCCCAGGCTGGAGCCCCCCCAGGGCACTCCCCGTTCTTTGAGATGCCCCCACCAGCCCCATCTCTTTCTTCGGTTCGGTCTGGGTCCGGTGCGCCCCTCAGTGCGTCACTCCTCGCTCTCCCTCTCTCCGACTGGTCTTTGTCCGGGTCTCGCCCGCAGTCCCGGCGTCCCCGGCCCCCCCCTTCCCTCCCGCCCGCGGCCGCGGCGGGGGCGGGGCTCGGCTCGGGGGCGGGGCGGGGCGGGGCGGGGCGCGGCGGGGCCGCTGAGCCGCGGGCTGGGGCGCGGGGCGGAGGCGGCCCGCGGGACAGACGCGGCCCGGGCTTGGAGCGCGGGCAGAGCGGAGGCCGCAGCGAGGGGCGTCGGGAGCGGGCCGGGCCCGGCTGCATGGCGCCAGCGGCGTCCTCCTGAGCGGCGCGGGCAGCGACGGGCGGCGGGCGGATCGGGCCGCGGCTCTTCCTCGCCATGGGGGACGTGCTGTCCACGCACCTGGACGACGCCCGGCGCCAGCACATCGCAGGTGAGTCCCGCGCGGTGCAGCGCTCCGGGGGTCCAGCGGGGAGCCCCCGGGCCACGCCCCCAACCCGGTCGGCCGGCGGCGCCGGGCCCGGGTCTCGGGGGAATCAGGCCCGGGGCAAGGCGGGAGTGGCCGGGGACCAAGTCCTGCGTCTAGCTTGTTCCCTCCACGTTTGGGCGTTCCTTCCTGCCCCTTATGAGCTCGCCCTTCCCCCTCCTGAGGGAAGTCGAACCTCCCCCTCCTCTACTGGAACCCCCTCCGAGCCGGTCCCTTCGAATGCCCCCCAACACACTACCCTGATGAAGTTGTGGCCCACTCGGCCAGCGTGTCCTGATCGTCCTCCCTCACTGTCCCGGTCCCCGCCTCATCCTGGCCCCAGCCCTAGTACACGTGGCTGAGGCTTCTAGGGACAGGCCCATCCATACCTGGACTGAGCCTGGGGAGTAGGGCTAGGGATAGATGGGGTGCACGGGAGGAGTAGGTCAGAACCCCTGCCCTTTGACTCAGGCTCAAGCAGGGTGCTCCTGCTGGCAGACATGTCCAGGGGGCTGGTCAGGGCCGGAGCCCAGCCTCCTCAGCCCCCTCCTTCAGCCATCCCTGCTCCCAGCCTGTCACTGCACAGTGGCCACTTCTCAGAAGGGTGACTGACCCCAGGCTTCCTGGGGAAGCCCCAGGGTAGCAGCGGGGTCCGGGGCCCCTCCTCCCCCTACCCTGGAGAACGGAGAGGTGGGGTGAGAATCTCAGACTGCCTGGGAAACTTCAATTTTGTGGTTCACCTCTCCCGCCCTGGGTGAGGCTGCCTGGGTGGAATCCCAGCATCTGTTTCCCAGCCGTTAGGTCTTAGAGAAGTCTCTTCATGGCCTGGCACCTCAGTTTTCTCCTCTCTGAAACGGGGTGAATAATTTCTTATTAATGAGTTGTTGAGAGACTCATTGTTTCCTGTAGCTTGCTTAGCACAGGGCCTGGTAGAGGAGGCACCCATGCATGGGGTGCTGGTCCATGTGGGCTGTGGGGGTGGGTGCAGCCAATGGAAGGAGTTATCTGTTCCTCTTCTTGAATTTGCTACTCTCTGTCCAGTGAACCCAGAGCACTGTGTCCACCTACATTTATCTTGATGGGTCCTGCAGTCCTGTAAAGTTTCAGCAGCTGTGTTCTGTCTGCTTGTACCCCTTGAGAAGAGTGACCAGGTGTCCCTTAACTCTGTGTCTCCAGGACCCCAGGGTTGAGCACAAAGAAGGTGCTGAGGAAGGGTTGTCCAGTGACTGTGGTACTGGGCCTGCCGCCTGAGTTCCCCCTTTGGGCCAGGCCTGGGCCCCGGGTGCCCGGGTGAGGGTGAGGTAGAAATGAGTCAGACTCTCTCCAGCCTCAGAGCAGCAGGGGGTTAAGTCCTGGAAAAGCCTCCTTATAGGACCGGCCTGGACTCTGGGAGGAGGAAAGCCGGGGCGGAGTCTTCCTGTCCCCTCCCTGTCGGTGGCAGCCTCCTGGGGCTCTATAACAGTCCATCCATTCACGACCTCCTGTTGGGGCCCCTCACCAGGCCTGGGTGGGGTGTGCTGCTCCTTCTTCGGTGGGGTTTTTCCTTCCCCCACACCCAACTCTTGCTCTCCCCCCTCTTTCTACCTCCTGGGCTGAGAACTGCCAGCACCCCCCCACCCCCATTTTACACGGGTGGAGACTGAAACCACAAAAGGTGAAGTGTCCTCTCTTGGACATGGTTGGGTTTGTTTTGTGGATACCAGGCTTGTGCCCACTCAGCCTGCTGGCCCCTCTTCTCTTCTCAGCACTTCAGGGCTATTAATAACCCTCTTCAAATGCCTCAAATTCCTGGTCCAGGCTCACCTGGGGGAGCGTCTTAAGTCGGGGTTGGGAGGTTGGAAGCAGGGGAAAGCCTCTAGCCCCCTCCAGGGAAGCAAGCCACCTTAGAAATTTCTTTTGGAGGGAATGAAAGCTAGCCTTTGCCACCTCCAGTGATCCATGCACCCTCCCCACCCCACCCAAGGAGCAGTGAGCACTTTCATGCCAGACAATTAAAATTCCAGAGCCCTCCCTACCTGGGGCCACCCCTTTGGAAACGTCAACATTTGGAACATCCCTTCCCGCAGTGCTCTGGGCTCCGAGGCTTGTTGGGGTTCTGTGGCTTGGCAGGGCGGGTGGCCCCTGCAGCTTTGTGCCCACCTGCGCAGGTGAGCAGGTGAATGCCAGCCTACAAGTCCTGGCAGAGGTCAGGCACACTCCTGCCCAGGTGCCATTTTGCTGCCATGGTGCCTTTCATCCTGGGATTTCAAAGCCCCGGGCAAGCAGGGGCTTGTTCTCACAGTAGCAGCCCCGTGGGGCTGATGGCAGGATGATTCCCTCCTACTTTTCAGGAGGGAGCTTGAGTGGAGAAAGAGCCCTGACCTGGGAGCCAGGAGGCCTGGGTAACCTCAGGCAGTCACTCACTCTCTCTGGGTCTCAGTTTCCCTAGCTGTGAACTGAAGGCTGTAGGCTACCTGATGGCTGAAGTCCCTTCTGGCTCTGAGAGTCTAAGGGTCCCAAATGTTCCCCACGAATCTCCTCCAGATTCGGGCCAGCTCAGGCTTCCAATACTGACTTCACATTCTGTTAGCTGATGTGAACTTGGGCCAGCATCTTAATCTCAATTTTTTAATCTGTAGAATGGGAATAATAGTAGTTTCCTGCTGGACTCCCGTTGCAAGGACTTAATGAGATAATGCTGGTAAGACGCTCAGCCCAGTGCTTTGGGCCATAGCAAGTGCTCAGCAAACAGTTGCCATTGTTGAGAATTGTCATTTATTTTATTTTATTATTTTTAAAGTTTTTATTTATTTATTTGACAGAGAGATAGCGAGAGCAGGAACACAAGCAGGGGGAATGGGAGAGGGAGAAGCAGGCTTCCCGCGGAGCAGGGAGCCCGATGTGGGACTTGATCCCAGGACCCTGAGATCATGACCCGAGCCAAAGGCAGACGCTTAACCGACCGAGCCACCCAGGCCCCTGACAATTGTCATTTATTCTGTTATCGATTCTCTAGTAGGTGAGGAGAGTGGCCAGGTGTTTGGAGTGCGAAGGGGGCAATTGTCGCTGTGGTTTAGGTCCTGTTTCTCTGAGATTTGTCCAGTCCCCGGCCTCAGGGTGGATACTGGTTCCTTGGATGCAAGAATCCACCAGGGTTTTTAGAAAACTTGAATTCCACGTTCCTTGTGCCTTGGCAGATGTGTGAGATGGATGTAGGCTATCTTGAGTGGGTGTGGAGGGCAGTGATGGGGGCCCCCCTATGACTAGGAAGGAGGTAGGACATGGAGAGGTGGGAGATTAGGCCAACCCACACCTTCCATCTGGCCCAGAGGACAGGGCTGGGATGAGAGAATGTAAGGGTCTGGGTGGCCCATGTTGGTGCTATAGGAGGGGTTCTTTGCCACCAAAGCCAAGACAGAAGAGGTGAGGGAGGGACCTTACTGTTGCTCAATAGGGGCTGGGTGCTGTGCCCTTGGCAGGAATCCTGGCATTGCCTAGGGGGGACCTTCTGCCTCCAGGACAGCCTTGAAGAACTCAGCGCCTCTGGAAATTCTGTTGGCCGGGATGAAATTGTGGGAGCCAAGGGAACCGCGCCCCCCATACATAAACTGCCCTTAAGATTTATTACCTGAAAGGGCTGGTAAGGTAGCTCGTCAGTACCTGTGTTCCTCCCTTCTGCCGGGCTCGCCTTTCCCTTTGCTAATTCTTTTTTAAATAGCAGCTTTATTGAAACATAATTCACCTGCCAGACAATTCACCCACTTAAGTGTACAGTTCATTGGGTTTTGTGTGTGTGTGTGTGTGTGTGTGTGTGTTCACAGAATTGTGCATCCATGGCCACAGTCAATTTTAGAATGCTTTCATCACTCCAGAGAGAAACACTGTGCCCATTAGTGGTCACTCCCCTTTCCCCTGGTTGTTGCCCACCGTGGGCATCCACCGCTCATGTTGGCTGCTTGCACAAGTAATGCATGCACGAGCCGCATAGGAGTGTAAGGTGAGAAAGCATCCTCTCCCTTCGCTCCCACCCCTCAGGAGAAACTGCTGGAGTTTGGTGTGTCCCTGTGTCCAAACACACGTCTCTGTGGACACACACGTTTAGCTCTGGCTATAAGAAGAGCCCCAGTGATATGGCTTTGTGGTTGGACTTTTTTTTTCACTCTGTCTATTGTGAACATCTTTCTGTGTTGGAGCACGTGAGTTGGTCCCATTTGAACTTCTGCGGGTGGGTTTCCTTCTGTGCATGGTGCCATTTATTTCCTCATCCCCCCCAACAACGGACATTTGGGTGGTTTCCAGTGTTTGGCAGGAATTCGGGGCACTGCCCAAACCTTGCACTCGTCCCGGGCCAGGTTCTGGTGTCAGGCCTCTGAAAAGGCTGTAAATGTGTGAAACTCCCTCTCGTTGGTACAGAGTACCTCAGTGCAAGTGTTATCACCCTTTTTGGGAGTCGGATATGAGAAAAAGGGTATCTCATTTATTTATTGAGCAAAATGAATAATGCCTTTTTTCCAAATTGATTTTGCACACCTACCTCTCCACATTTGGGAAAGGGCTGCAGGTCCCCAGTGTGAAGGGAGGAGGGTGTCCCCTTTCGGCCCCGCCCCCCTCCCCCTGCTCCTGGTGCGTGGCTTTCTAGTCGCTACCCTGGGGCTTTGCAGAGGGACCAGGCTGGCCGGAAACAGTGCCCAGCCCCGCCTGGGCCTCTGCCCCTTAGCCAAGGTCTGGGTCAGCCCCTGGAGGTGAAGCGTCTGGGGATTCTGCTCTGCTCTTGTGTCGGTCTCATAGAACGCGCCTTTTGTTGGCGTTGACCCTGCCCTGCCCCTCCATCCAGCCTCCACTCTGTTCCTTTCCCATCGCCCAGGCCTGAGCTCTGGCCTCACCCCGCATCCTTCCCCCACACATGGCCACATGGCCAAAGAGACCTTTCTAAGCCCAGACTGCACCATGGTCCCCGCCGCTTGAGGAATGTCGTTTAGAGACGGGGCTGGGAATCACTCAGCACCATCGGGCGAGCACCACTCCATTTTTTTAGCAGTATTTCTCCTCTGTGTTTATTGTTCTACATTGCTGAGACCATGACTCAATTTTTGTCTTGCTCCTTTCACCAAACGGTTTATAATAAACATCTCTCCCTGGCCTCTACGACCTCCCTGCAAGCATTGCCAAAGACTGTCCCACCCGAGGCCATCCGTACCGACATTTTCTTAGCCTTACCCCTAATGCTGCACGTTGCCGTGTCCCACTGTGACTAGACATTTGGTTTTTAGAGGCAAACTGAGTCACTGTGTTTTTTTCCTTTCCTGCTCTGGTCAGCTTCCCTGCTGAAGATAGACTCATCCCCTTGACCTACTCTCCTCCAGCCTGCTTCCACCAATCTGGGCATTTCGAGGGAGGCTCCTTTCTGGGAGCCTGCGACCCTTCTGAGCGTCTTTCCAGGGGGAGTAGGCCCCAAGGGGCTGCCTGTGAGCTGGGGACAGGGACTGATGACATTGGCCTTTAGTTGTGTATGACCGGGAAGTCTGGCTGCTTCACCAGCCTGTGGCCTGCAGGGACTCCACTGATAGGTCTTCTGCCCGAGGGTGGTGGCTGATAGAGTAGGGAGGGGCCGTATCAGGCTCTGAACGAGACCTGTAAGATTAGCCATCCTTTAACTGAGCACTTACTGTGTGCCAGGCCTTCCTTTGCCTGTATTATCTCACTGAATCCTTACCCTCAGTGCCCTATCCCAACATTTAAAGGTAGGGCAGGGCAGGGTAGTGGCAGGCCCAGACTTGGGAGTCCAAGGCCTTAGCTGTTAAAACCATGCTCTGCTGTGATGGGACGGTTCCTGGTGCCCAGTTTGGGCCGGAGGACAATGGGGGAAAAAGCCCCCAAGAGAGGCCCGGTGGGGGCAGAGGGTCTGGGAGGGGAACAGAACGGCATGTGTCAGAGGCTCCCGTGGGTTGCACAAATATATCCCTCCTGACATTACTCAGTCTGAGACTCAAGTCACTCTCTGACCAGTCCCGTTCTCCTCTGCGTGGCCCCCTCCTCCTCCGCAGGCTCAGCTCATGACTCACTCACCGTGGGTCTCCTTGTGGCAGGCATCAGGCATCGTCCTGCGGTTGCAGAAATTCCTGAGCCACTTTTTCCTTTCCCCCTGCCCTGCCCCCTTCCACCTCCCTGCCTGTGGACGGAGGGTTTTTCTGTGGATAGTGCTGGGCAGAGTTTTAAGGAAAGAGGAAGGCAGATACCTAGCTTTAAAACCCTGCGGGGTGGGAGAGAGCCACGCCCCTCTCCTGGTAGAATCTTAAGGCCTGAGTCACAGAAGGGCTGCAATCTTCTGATCTCACAGATTCAAAACTGGAAGAACAGGAAGTGCCCACCTCAGCAGGGCACCGGGTGCCACCCCCTGGGAGCCGTCCAGGTTTAGGGATGTGCTACCTGTGGCCTACAGAAGTGAAGGGACCTGCCTGGTGGCAGAGTGGATGGTGAGTTAGAAGAAGCAGGGCGTCGAGAGGTTCAGGGCAAGTCAGGCTGCTTGGGCTCGAGTCCCAGCTTTGCCGCTGGAGGGGCTGGTCGTTTGGGGCGAGTCAGTTACCCTCTCTGAGCTTCGGTGTCCTTTGTAAAAGAGAACGAGAGCACCGGCTTCTTCGGGCGCGAGGTCAGGAGTCGCTCTCTGGATGGTACAGCACACGGGGCTGGGGGGTGGTGAGGACACGATGCTGTTAGGAGTGTGGCACTTCACTGAGGGACATGTGTCAGGTTTGTCCTGTGGCCGCGTGCACCTTTACCCTGTGCCATGTGCCCCAGGATGAAAAGGAAAAAGAGAAAGACAGATGGGGACACCCACTCCTTGGCCGGCCACGTGTGTCTAGAGCTAGGCCTGTGGGTCTCAAGCCTGGTCCTGCTAACCATTTGCTGTGTGACTCTGGACCAATGGCTGGGCCTCTCTGTGCCTTTTCTCCCCATCTGTGACCCCAGTATCGACTCTTGGGAATTCTTTGCCACTGAAAATCGTTTCCTAGGGGTCTCAAGGTGACTTCCAGAGGCAGGGCTGGGAGGGTTTTGCTGTTAGAAGTTGAAGTGGAACATCCCCATTGGGTGCCTGTGGGACCCCACAGAGGTGTGATGAGCTCTGCTCCCAGACGCGCTCGGGCCTTCTTTCTTTCATCCTTTCAGTCAGTAGTCACTGAGCACCAGGGTGCCAGGCACTGTACCAGGCAGCAGGGGCACGCCGGGGCGCGCTGCTCCGTGGCTCTTGCCCACGTGGCGCTCTCTGGCTGGGTGAGCGAGGAGTGTTCTCAGAAGGGCAGGTCTTCTGTGGGAAGGTGTGAGAGGGGCTGGCCTAGTGGGGAGGGGAGGGTTGGGATGACGTTGGGGGAGCCAAGGGGCTGGCCTTGGGGGGGAGGGGACTTTGTCCCGAGGGACCTAGGGAGGCTTAGGGGGAGGGTGAGAGGAGGAGAGCCCAGTGGTGAGGGATGGTCTGGACCAGTGTGATGGGAGTGGGGCCTGTCAGGGGGAGACGGAGCAACCAGGCCTCTGTGATGGCGACGTGCGAGGCAGGGGAGATATGGTGTCTCTTCTTGTCAGCCCTGTGTCGTTGATGGGTCCCGTAGGTGGTTTCGTCAAAGCAGCCAGTGGCCCTGCGGCCTCTGCTCCCATTCCTCCAATGACGGGAGACTCACGTCCTTCCTAGGCAGCTCTGAGGATGAGAACCTTCTTCCTTTCCAAGGGCAGAGCGAGAAGAGGGCTGGCGCTGGATTCTAAGCTCCTGGTTTTGAGATCCTGTCCTAACTACCCCGGCATTTGGCAGGTGTCTGGCCTTCTCTGGGCCACAGGTTTCTTATCTGTGAAGTGGGCATAACGGTAGCCCAGACCTGCTAGGTTGTGGGGCAACAAGGAGGTGATGCGGGCAGAGCTCTTTGCGTTTAAGAAAACACTGACTCCTGTTGCCATCCGTCCTTCCTGTGTGTATGGTCCACGATGGGACATTGGCCAGGGGTGTCCCTCCTCTTGGTGCGATCCAAAGTGCAGGCCGTGGGCTCCGGCGGGCAACTGGGCGCCCAGCAGGGGCAGCGGAAGAATGAATTGTGGTCGGCAAAGTGTGAAGCGCGCTCTCCCACCCACATATCTGTGGCCGAGCGAACTGTAGCAGCTGTCCAGCCTCCTCACGCCTCGTGCTGAGCAGAGCTGTTTGTGTCCAGCCAAGTTTGTTAAGCCAGAATCTTCTAGAAGAAGAGTGCTTTGGGCAGGAGACTGCTCACATTCTTGTGCTCCATCCACCTTTAATCACCCTACCTGCTGGCAGCCTTTTCTGCGTGCAGACCAGGAGGTGAGAGCCTCAGGGCTGGTGCCAGGTGACCTTTGGCGGGTCCTTCTCCCTCTCTGTCCTTGCTTTGCCTGTCTGTGTAATGGGTCACTGGGACAATCTGTGGTGCCCTTCTAGCTCCGGCCTCTTGGAGCCTGTGGGCCGTGGGCTGCATTGAAGAGGAAGGTGTGATATTTATTGCATGATGCCATCTTGCTGTGGACGGAAGCGCTCCCTCTATGAAAGCTGTCTTATGCCGGGCCCAAGCCTGGTGGTGGGGATGAAGCGTTGACATGAGCCCTGATCTCATGGGACTCATGCCAGCCACGAAGTTTCCATTAAGCTGGATGTGATGTGGTTTCTGTTACAAAGACAGAGGATCTTTATGTTTTCCAAAGTGCATGTTGGTTTAAACCACTTGGTCAGCCCAGCTCAAGAGGTAGCATGTCTGGCCTTGCCTGAGAGGCAGCCGGCTTCTGCCACCAAGAGCCCTGTGTGGCCTTGGGCAAGTTGCTCTCCCCCTTGGGGCCTGAGCTGTCAGTAAAATGGGAAGGTGAGCCCTGCTTCTGGGGTGTGAAGCTTCTTGGGAGGCAGTTGTTCTCTGCACATGGAAGGTGCTAGGCGAATGGCAGTTCCGTTTTAGTTGAGTCTGGTTGGGGGGGGGGGGCTATCATTTGTCCTGGCCTGCCAGGGATTTCAGGGGTGATCCGGACATCCACAGGGGGAGGGAGCTGACAATTGTACTTCTGTTCTACTTTTTGTTTTTGCATTTTTGTTTATTTTTTGGAAGGGTTCCCTGGTGGGAGGTGGGGCAGGGAGAAGAGAGAATAAGGCTTCAGCTTTGGGAGGCTGGGCCCCGCTGGGCTGGCGGGGAAGGTTTGCCCAAGGTTTGCTCGTGGTCTCCTCGGGCCACAGCGCCCCCTCGCCCTGAATTTCGAGCTTGCTGATGGGCAGCGTCTGCTTTTCTTTTTCTGGCCTAGACCCTTCTTCCTTCTAGCCGGGAAGGACCCTTTGTGATCATCTACCCCGACCCTCCTCCGTTTCGTGACTGAGTAAAACCGAGGCAGAGGACATACCTAACGTGTCAGAGGCTGCGAAGCTGGGATGGGAACGTAGGCCCCTGACCCCTGCACAGAGTCTTCTCCATCCCTGTCCCCGTGGACGGCCCCAGACCGGTCAGGGAAGGAGCGGTTGGCCTGGGTGGGGCTGGAAAGGTTATAATTTTGAAAACCGAGTAAACAAGCCCTCCGTGAGAGAGAGGCAGCCCTGTGCTGGCCTGACAGATAGGCCTGTGTCTGAGGAGACAGCCCAGGCCTGTCCCCATGCAGACAGTGAGGTGTTGTGGTGGATTAAAAAAGGCAAAGCTACCCTCCCCTCACGCCCCCACTCCCATATTTAAGGCTGCCGGGAAACGGGGAGGGGGGCCGCTGCCCAGCCTGGCCACAGGACAGCCCTCCCGGCTCAGCTCAGCAGTCACTCACGGCTCCTTTGGGCAAGGGCCTTCCTTCTGGGCCTCATTTCCCCCATCTCTAAAGTGCAGCGATTCCCTCTCTTAAGGAGGCTGGCAGGGGTGGGAGAGGATTTGAGCTGGGTGTTTGAACACAGGGAGCCCGACAGAAACTTCGTTTCTTTGTGGCTGGAGGCGGGGCCCCCTCTCGTAGCAGAAGGGTTACTTTCTCAGTGACCCGAGAGTCAGCCCGCTCCTGGGAGACAAACTGACAATCCAAGGCAGGCCAGAGCAGGCCGCTCAGCTCAGCTTTCCCGTTTCCCTGTTGAGATAGGGGCAGAATCCGAGAGGAGCTGCCTCTGGGCCTTGCCCTGCAGTCTCGGGGCTGGGCTGCCTGTCTGGCCTGCAGCCCCCCAGGGTGGGGCCCAGCAGACTTCCTGTGAGATTAGGGGCAGAGCCTCTTTGCTCTCCTTCCCTTTTCCTAAGTCCCCTGTGTGGCCTCAGACTCCAGCTCTGTGCATGGGAGCTCAGTCTAGCCTCCATTCTGAGCCTCCGTTTTCCCCATGGTGCAAGGAAGGGGTTGGATGAGAACCTCTGGGAGGCTCTCTGGGTCAAGTTCCAGACTCTGAAAGACCTTGCAGGACCCATAGATCACCCCCTGCAGCCAGGAACACCCTTCCCTGGGCCCCACCCGTGGCAGGCTGGGTTGGGGTCCCTCCTCCAGGCTCCTCACGGGATTGTGGTAGATTCTCATCTATGGTGTGAGTACTGTGAGGGCTCAGTCACCGTGGGCTCCCTTGAAGTAGACCGTATGGCCTTGCAGGTCAGAGCTTGCCCTGCCGGTGGTTAGCCAGATGCCCTTAGGACAGTTATTTGGGCTCTTTATGCCTTAGAATCATCAGCTGTAAATTGGGAGTGATAATAATAATACTTCTCTGGTTAAATTACATTATGCCTGTTTATAAGTTACATTTATGCACCCTTTAACACAGTGCTGGGCACAGTAAATGCTCCATAATCAATAGGTATAAGGGACATTTGTTAATTTAAGTTGTTTTAATTCCTGAGCAGTGACTGAATGATAAATGTCATTACAAGGTTTATGGTCTTGCAGAGGAGGGGCCCCGAAGCTGTTTGGGTGAAGGGGCCGTCAGGTAGGTAGAGAGGGTGCCTTGGGGGGCAGAGGGAGTGGGGCAGATGCGGGCGGGTTCAGAGCCCCGGCTGGTCGTGACTTCTCCTCCACCCATCTGGAAGGAGTGGTTTGGGTCCCACCATGTCAGAGACCGCAGGCCTGGAGTGCGTGCGGCCGCACACGGCTTCCTTCCTCCAGGCGCGTATTCCTCGCTGTCTGACTCATGCCTTTGTGCCTGCCTTTTGTTCTTGTCCTTGAGCCCTGGGGGTGAGGCCAGGAGAAGCAGGGGCCCAGGGATTCGCTGGTGGACAGGCAGACCCTCCCCCCCGCCCCCGCCCCCCCCCCCCGTGCAGGGGAGGGGACACCTGGGTCCTGGTCCTGGCGCCCTTGCCGACTCACGGGGTGTCAGGCGCGGAGCGCGTGCGGCGACCAACAGCTCCATCTGTGCTTGGCACCCGAGCCACGTTTACCCCGGCCCTGCCCGCGTAGAGCTCAAGGCTGGGCAGGAGACGCATCCAACCAAAGGTTGCCAGTCACTCATTAATTACATCATTAGCAGAGGGCGAATCGTGACCAAATGCCCACCCTCCCCGCGCTGGCCCCGGGAGGAGTGCCGTCCTATGGGCTCTGTGGTGCCTCCCATTTGCCCTCTGGCCACAGATGAGGAAGCAGGCTCCTGGTGACCAAGGGGCCCGCCCAGGTCCCTTCCCCTCTGGGTGCCTCAGTTCCTTGTCAGGAAAATGGGCCCATCTGGGCTGGCTGCACGCAGGGCCTGGGCTGTCCCAGGGTTTTAGGATGAGCAACCCCAGCCTCGGGGACTGCATAGCTGCAGTGCTGACCTGGCTTTGTAGCCCCTGAAATCCTTCCTCTGTGCATCCCTAGGCAGAAATAGGGGGTATGGAGGCCACTGGGACTGAGGCATTGTGGGAAAGGGCTGGGCAAGGAGGGCGGTCCTCCTCAGGTCCCACCACCAGTAGGAGCAACGGCAGAAAGGTGGCCCCAAGTCCCCGGTGAACCCTGGCCCGACCCTTCCACTCCAGGTGCGTGAGGCACATTCCACACCAGGAATTTACCTGAATGTAGCCAAAAGGTTAGATTACGTTACAACATCGGTTACAACAGGGGAAACAAACAAACAAAAAAAGGAGGGAGGGAAACAGTGTCTATCGGTAGGTGATGTTCAGTGGCACAGTATGAAGCCACTCATCAGCTGGACTTCAGAAAGAGGATTTTCCCTCTGCTACTAGGGGTAGCAATGGCAACAGACGTTTGCTGGGCACTTCTCTGTGCCCAGCCCGGGAGGCACCTGTGACCGTGGATGGATGAGCAGGTGGGGGTTCAAGCCAGAGATGGTGGATTGAGTCCACAAATGGAGTCCCTCTCTGTGCCAGCCAGTGAAGATAGGTGTGCGTAGAGCCAGTGAAGTGGGGAGGGGTCAGTGGGTTCTCATCCAGCTGGGAGAGTCGGCCACCCACCTGTCCTCCAGCTCGCAGTTGTCCTCACTCAGCGTTTTGCCAGAATGCCGCTCCCGGCCCCCCGGGTGATGTGCTTGGCATCTGGCTGCTTAGCACTGGATGTGGGCTGCCGGAGGTGTGTGAGGTGCACCGGGCTTGAGGACCCCTTTTGGCAGTGCTTGGGGCTTCTTTCTCAGGACCTCAGAGCTCCGTGCCTCAGTTTCCCCAACTGTAAAGTAGCGATGGCCGTGACTACTGTACTGTGAGCTTTATGGTGTCGATGCCTGGTGCCTGGCACATAGTACACTCAGAAGAGGTTTCTGCCCTCGGGGTCCAGTGCCCCAACCAAGGGAGGCTTGGCCTTTCAACTCTGAGCTTTCTCAGTTTCCCCTTGTTATTGTTGATGTTGTTATATAAGCAATATCTGACGATCAAAGAAAAATTAGAAAATAAATAAGGAGAAAATGAAAATCACCAATAATCCTAACCACCCAGAAATAATGATTTTCAGGTGTTTCCTGGTGCATACTCTGCAGTGGGTTGTGGGCATCTGCATACGTGCTGTCCCCCTGCAGCGAGTCAAATGCTTGCAGAATATTCCATTATGCCCCAATAGTCTGCATTTTTAAAAAAATTTTATTTATTTTTTTATGAGAGAGCGAGCGAGTGGGGGGAGGAGCAGAGGGAGAGGAACAAGCAGACTGCGCTGAGCGTGGAGCCCAACACGGGGCTCGATCTCAGGACCCCGAGTTCATGACCTGAGCCAAAACCAAGAGTCGGACGCTCAACCGACTGAGCCACCCAGGTGCCCCCCGACAGTAGTCTGCATTTTCACTTGCTCAGCCAAACTCCTTTTGCTGGGCATTCAGGTTGTTTCCATTTTTCATCGTTGTAAACAGGTCGTGTTGGATAGCCTTAATCATTTCTGTGGGATTAATCTGTTGATTCCACCGTGGTTTGAGAGCCTGCTCAGAGCCAGGCCGCGTGTGGGACTGTGGGTGCTAGGTGGGGAGGCAGCCGTGGTCCTCACCCCCTCACCGATCCCTTTCTGGGAGGACAGACCCAACATGGGTTGGGTTCCTTAGCTGAGGTGGGGCTCAGGGTGTCTTTGGGAGCTGGGGAAGCAGTAGTAACCCAGACTCTGAGAGGCAGGGCAGGCTTGTTGGGGAAGGGGATGTCTAGGTGGGGCTGGAAGGGTGCAGGAGGAGGAGAGGGCCGTAGGCAAACGGGCAGGACTGCAAAGGTCCAAAGCTGAGAGAGCGTAGGTATTTGGGGGAACCAGAATTTCCCAGAAATTGGTGGTTTTGCTCTGGTTCTTGCTGCCTGTAGGAGCAGCTCCCTCGTGCACAACTCCTCAGTAATTGTTATGCAAAGTGCTGGCACATCTGTCCCTCCCTGGGGATGGGATTTTCTTCTAAGGGGGACACAGAAGCAGGGTCATGTGCCTGCCCCAGGCCTTCTACCTCTCTGCATGGTGTCCCCGCCAGCCCGGAGCAGGCAGAGGAGGCTCAAGTGCGGGGCCTCCTCAGCTCCAGTTTCCCAGACCCTTTGCGGGTGCTGTATCATTTGACAGAATCATCTGGAAGAGGAAACTGAGGATCCGAGCTTAGGTGACAGGGCTCGGTTTGTGTGACAGGGGTGGCGACCTTTTCTGCTGCTGCTATGTGACCTTGAACTGGGTCAGCTGGGTCACCCCTGACCCAGCCCCACCTCTACTGGAAGCATCCTACTGTGATTGGAGGGCCCCTGGCTAACACTGCCTCTGGCGCTGGGAAGGGTCTGTCCCCAGGCCCTTGCTGGCCTTTGCGGAAAACCCTGTTCTCTTCCTGTGTCTTAAGATGCCTGGGGGACCCAAGTTGAGGCCCTCTGGTGTAATCTCATGGTCAGGGACAAATATTTATGTGCCAAGTGCTCTGTTTGGTGCTGGGGGTACATCATAAATGGGACAGACAGGGTCCCTGACCCTGTGGGGGAAATGGACACTCAATAGTTAGTTATTAAATGGAATTTGTGCTGATGGTTAACGGGGGTTCTGACCCGAATTGGGGAGTGACTGCGAGGGACAGTGCTTTCGGTATCCCAGCCTGACGGGTGGAACTTGGATCATTTTGATCAAGCCCGAATGACAGGCTCCTCTGGGCCTGCCGGTGTGGTCCTGTGTTCGGAGGGAACACTTTCTTAAGTCACAGTCGGAGGGGGTTAAGGTCTTGAGGGTACAGTGCAAAGGAGTTCAGCCTCTTCACTGGACAGGCAAGACAGAGAGCCAGGAAGGGGTGAGGGACTTGCCCAAGGTCAGGTGGCAGTCAGGTGCCCAGCCTCGGAGCCCACCACTCTTAACCCTGAATCACTGCCTGGAGCCTGCTCATCACTGCCAGGAAAGACAGTGAGTCTGTCCCCACCTCCCTTAAGGGATCCCCAGGGAAAGCAGACATAGAACTTGGACCTGTTGGCTGAGAGCAGAGTTTCCCATGAAGCACAGATGGGGGTCACACAGGCATCTGGAATGAGGAATGTGAGGCTGGCAGGGCCTCCGAGCAGATTTGTCCTCATACCTTCCCCTCTGGAGCCCGAGGAGACCTGCAGCTGGTGACCCAAGGGTGGGGCAGGTCCTTCCTCTGCTGGCTGAGGGGCAGGCCACAGGAGTCTTGTTATTTGAATAAGCTTTCCGTCTCCTATCTGCATAAAGCCTCTCCATGCTGAGGGTCCCTGGCATTCCAGCCCAGGATTGGGTTTCCTTCTGGCCCAGCAGCAAGCACATGAGTGAATTTTCATATTGGCTCATCTTCCTCCTTCCCTTCCCCCAACCTTGTCTTCCTTTGTCTCTCCCTCCCTGGCTTTGAGAAGGCAGGAGCTCTCCCCCTGCCTCCACCTCACTTGCTGTTGGGACCCGGGGAGGCAGCCCGCAGCGTGTGTGCATGCACGCATGTGTGGGAGAGATGGATGGGCAGAAGCTGTTCTGGGTCCCGAGGCAGCTTGGGAAGAGCCTGACTTGGACTTGGTGGAAAGCATGTTGGCATCCGATGGGCACTGGGCTAATGAAGTGGGTGGGATTTGTGTCTCTGAGTTTTTTTTAGCCCTTTTCCAGTAGGGTTGGGCCACAGTAACTGGCACTTATGAGTGATTGGTTCTTATTGGAACAGCCCCTGGGATTTATCGGGTTCTTACCAACAGTCAGGCAGGGTGCCAGACACTTCTCATGCATTGTCTTATTTTGTTCTCACAGTTCCTCTTTGAGGTGTGTATTATTCTTCTCCCTGTTTTATTGATAAAGAGACTGAGGCTTGGGAAGTGACAGTCAGTAGCAGAGCCGGTCTGTCTGGTCCCAAAGTTTGTGTTTTTATGGCTCACCTTCCGCCTGTTGACAGAATCTTCTCTAGTCTCCTTGTGGCCATCCAGCCTCTGCTTGCATACCTCCAGTGACAGGGAGCTCTCTATCTCTTAGGGTTACTTCTCCCATGCGGGGCATCTGAGATAGAAAGCCCTCTCTGGAGTTCTGTCTGTCTTTGGTTGGTTACTTGAGAACAGGTTCCAGTTGGGCTGGGACGTGGTTATGGCTGGGTTTCTCCAGCATCTCTTTTCCCAGGGAATTATCCAGCTGTTTTGTTTGGGGAGAAGAGCTACGTCCTCTCTCCTTTCTCTTAGCAGCCCCTACCTGGTATTCAGCCCTTTACATGCCCTTCATCACATACTGAGTAAGTCTGAGCAAACTTGATGTTGAAACCCTAGAGATATTTTCATTAGCATTGAGCTGGATGTCTTAGTCAATGCAATAAGACAAGAAAAAAAAAAAAAAGAGAGGTATAACTACAAGATAGCAAGAGAAGAAGACACACATGGTCCTGCCTTTGTGGAGGTCAAAGCACTTTTCCATCTAGCTTCTCCCTTAGCTTAAAAAAAATTTTTTTTTTAAATTTTAAGTCCTCTCTACACCCAGTTTGGGCCTCAAACTCACGACCCCGAGACCAAGAGTCGCATGCTCTTCCGACTGAGCCAGCTGGGCGCCAGCTTCTCTCTTAGCTTTGTCCACCCTGTGAGGCTACCTCTGAGAAGTGGAGGCTCAGACAAGGAATTCACCCACCTGCAGTGCCACGGAGTGGAGAGGCTGTGGTTGGCTGAGGTTTAGTGGTGTGTGGTTTGTTGGGTATTTGCCTTCAGAATCTTCATTGATGTTTCTGTCTCCACTTCCCCTTTCTGATTAGTTAAGCTCTGAGGGATGAGGGCCCAGAAAGATTGGACCCCAAGCATGTCACCTTCCCATCCCCTGAGTGGCCCCCTGAGGGACCGAGTAACTGCTGTTCTGTTTCCCCTCTGCTGACCCCCATTTCATGGCATGGGACGCATTATAGAACACTGCCATTTGCACAGGTGGACACACCATGGGACCCCTGAGCTTGTGAAAGACCCCACTACCCACCTGAACACTCATTTCCTGGCCATCAACACTTGGGTAGATGGAACTTATTTCCATTCGCAGTCATCGTTATTGATAATACAGGACCCCGTTTGGTCAGGCTCTGTAGATTTCCTCATTTCTTTGAATCCATAGGACAACCTGGCCAGGTGGGTACTGCTGGTCCTCCCATTTTATAGCTGAGGAAAGTACTAATATTAATACTCGGAGAGTAGTAGTCACATGCCCAAAGTCCTACAGCTGGTGAGCGGTGGAGTTAGTATTTGAATTGAGATCTGATTCCGGAACCTTGACACCACAGTGTTCTGTGAAAGTGCTCTTCTTGACATAGAACGTATTCCTAAATATTTGTGGAATGGATTAATGCTTTCTCGAATATCTGAATTTATGCATTTCCTGTGTCTTCTGCTTGGCACACTCTCCCCACCTGGCCCTCCTCCTTCACCTAGTTAGCCTCTTTTCATGGCTTCGGTGCACCACTTCCTTCTGGAAGTCCTCCCTGATCCCACCAGCAGGGTTAGCTGCCCCTCCTCTGGGTTCCTGTAACTTCCCATGCTGTTCCCAGTTGGAGGCTTACCATGCTCATTGTAGGCTTTGTTGACAATCTTTCTCCCTCATTAGATAGCAGGGAGTTTGTCTAGTTCCCTCCTGAATGCCCTCTGCCCCGTGGTTGATAAATGTGGGCAACATGAAACGTTTCTTGGCTAGCACAGTAGAGCCCCTGATACCCTCACCTGACTTTGGCTCTGCCCCCAGCAGTCATTTCAGATGGCCCTGAGCTGGCTGATGGGAGGACATGAATTTCACGCTGGATCCTGTCCTCAGCTCCTGCCTCTTGGTGGCTGATGGGGACGGCCTGGGTGGTGATGCTGGCTTCCGGGTGGTCATGGAGGAAGAGGCTCCGTCAGGAAGATCTGCTTGGGCATCTCGAGGTCCAACTCCAGTCTGGGCACAGAGGGGAAAGTCGGTGGTGGGTTCTCAGACAGGCCGAGGACAGGGCTCCAGGGCTGTGGTGGGCACCTCCCAAGGTGCGCGTGCCATGGCAGAGCGCCCCGTGTCCTCAGTCCAGCTTCAGTGCTCTGCGCGTTGGGCTGAGAGCAGGCATGTGTTGGGGAACACCTGGGGTGGGATGGTGTGGTGCGGATGCTGCCCTGCGGCCTGGGGGCAGTTTGGACAGGTGGCTGGGCCCCAGCTTGGAGGACTCCAGTGGGTGTGGCGGGGATGAAAAGAAGGGAAGGGAGGCGAAGGTTGTTGCTGAGAAGTGCACAGGAGTGGGTGAGTGCATGTGAGGGGGCTGGAGGTTAGTGCTTACAAAATCACTGTCCTAGATCAGCTGTCTCTTTGCCCATCCTGACGACAGCAACCGTCAGAGAGAGCAGCGGAGTATCCCCAGCGCACAGAGGAGAATACCAGGGCTCAGAGGCCAGGCCCCTGGAGCACGGAGCTGGGTGTTCTGCATCTGGTTCCCGAGCCGGGCTCTCTCTCAGGGCGGGAGGATGGGGGAGGTCGGACAGGGCCGTGCACGGTGGGAGGTGGCTGGTCTCCAGCATCTTATAGCCCTGGGGTCCTCCAGGCTGCCTTTGACCCTCCCTTTGACCCTATTGTCCTGGTTCCGTTGGCCTGGGGTGTGGCCTCGGCCATGGCAGGGCATGGTGCGGGAGCCCAGCCTGCGGCCTGCTCCCCTGAGTGGAGGGTGCCCTCCGTGGCAGGCACAGCGCCGGGCCCCTGCGGTGAGCCCGGGGTAGGTGTGGGTAGGCCCGGTCCTGCCCTGACTGGGGTGGGGTGGGGGGGGCCTTGGCACCCCTTCTCCACCCTCCGCATCTTGGCTCTGTGTTCTTGGGTTCTGGGCTCCCGGAACAAGCCGCCGACTGTAGGCTGTGGGCCGGGAGGGAGGGCCTTGAGGGGATGAGAGGGCTTTTGTTTCCCTGTTTGTGTCTAGATGGGAATCGACTTCCTCCCACCAAGCTGCAGGAGGTATAAAGGAAAGGGCAGGCCCCAGTGGGCGGGTCTTCAGTCGGCCTTTTTTTTTCCTTTCTGGCATTTCCCTGGGGCTCCACTTCAGCCACCTGCCTCCTTAGGCCCTCGTGCCTCAAAGCACGCTCGTCCCCAGCAGACCTGGGTCACGGAGCCTTGGTTAAATATTTGCCAACTGAGAAGAGCTTTAAAGGCAGCTTGGCCCCAAAGCTGCCTTGGCGATGGGGGGCTCCCCAGCCAACCTCTGCACCCCTCGGCCTCTTTCCCGGGCCCCCGGCGGCCATTTGGGCACCTGAAATGGATGGCCTTCCCTCCGGGGGCGGGTGGCCTTCCCCACTCAGCACGTGTTTATCGGGCACTCACCTGGGCCAGGCACGAGCTGGGGGGCTGGGGAGACGGCGGGAACGAGGTCTCTGTCTGGGGAGCCCGGTGGAAGGAGCCTTTCACCGCCGCAGTCGTGAGGGGAAGTGGGGCGGTGGGTGGTGGAGGCTGTGGGCACTGGACCTGTCGGGGCTTCCGAGGAGGTGACATTCGAGCCTGGGGAGGAGGAAGAGGAGATGGCCAGGCAGAGGGGGAGCTCTGAGAGAGCATTCCAGGCCGGAGACCCCAAGAGCCAGTTTTCTGGGCACGAAACTCCCCCGACTTCTTTCTCTTCACTCTGCTCTCACGAGGAGCTGGGCCACAGCCAGGACTGTGGGACCTCGTGTTGCTCCTTCCCCATTCTCCCAGCCTTAGTTTCCCCATCTGTCCAATGGAGAGCTTGGACTTCATCTCAGAGGGCCCTCCCCAGGTGCATATGCTATTGTAAGCATACGTCACTGGCCATTAATAAGGGGACACTCCAGGGCAGAGGTTCTACTGATGCCAAAGGTTAAGATAACAGCGATATAGCTTTATATTGCTCACCCAGCCCTTTGACTATTAGCAACCAAAGCCGGCATCTCCTGAGGCCCCTTGTCACCAGTGAGGTGTGTGTGTGGGGGAAACATATGATGCCCATTTTACAGATGAAGAAACTGAGGCCCAGAGAGGCTGTTCTGAGCTCAGGGTTTGCTTCTTGCTTCAAGCTTGGCCCCGGAACACACCTGCCTTGGTGAGAAACCCACTCTTCTCTCCCAAAGCCAGTGCCGCACTGGATGCTGGGGATATAGAAGGGAACCAGGTGCCATGTCTGGGCAGGGCAGCTGCCAGGTGGGTGGGGAATGTCCTGGCAGAGAGACTACACATGTTTCCGAGCTCTGTCTCTGCACACTTCTAGGTGTCAGGATAGAGCAGTGGACACACTCTTACCTGTGTGACAAGACAAGTCACTTCACCTTCCCTTGAGGCTCATCTATAAAATGGGTTTAAGAATAAATCTGGGTGGGCGCCTGGGTGGCTCAGGTCATGATCCCAGGGTCCTAGGATGAGTCCCGCATCGGGCTCCCTGCTCGTCGGGGAGTCTGCTTCTCCCTCTGCCCCTCCACGTCTCCCCCACTCATGTGCACGTTTGCGCGCACGCTCTCTCTCTCAAAAATAAATAAAATCTTTAAAAAAAAAAAAAACTCGGTGAGGGTTAAATGCAGTAATTTTTTTTTTTTTTAAGATTTATTTATTTGACAGAGAGAGACACAGCGAGAGAGGGAACACAAGCAGGGGGAGTGGGAGAGGGAGAAGCAGGCTTCCCGCTGAGCAGGGAGTCCGATGCGGGGCTCGATCCCAGGACCCTGAGACCATGACCTGAGCCGAAGGCAGACGCTTAACGACTGAGCCACCCAGGCGCCCTAAATGCAGTAATGTTGATGATAATTGTTAACATATGCTCTGTGCCTGGTGGCGGGTAAGTGCTACAGGCATTAGCTCAGGCCCCAATTATTATTACAATTATGCGCAAATGGGCAAATGTTTGAGTGGGGCCTTGAAGGCTGGCTAAGACTTTGAACTGTGACAAGGGGGGGTGGTGGTGGGAAGGGGCTCCTGCTATGGGGCATAGCGCAGGTGAAAGCATGGAGGTGGGGGCCTGCGGTAGGTAGGAAATGGCCAGGATGGGCCCTGGGGAAGGAAGTGGGGCTCAGAACCTGGCGGGTCCTGGATCTGATTAAGGGTGGCGTCTGCGGGCCGCGGTGTGCCAGGCCCTGCGGCAGGTGCCGAGAAGGTGGTGATGGGTGAGGTTCCCGGTCTCCTGGGGTGTTGGAGGCCAGCGAGAGCCTCCCCGAAGCACTTCGCATGACTGTCCTGTAGGTTCCCACGGTGTGGGGAGCCTGGGTTCAAGCCCCAGCTTGGACTTGGGCTCCTCTGCCTGACAGCTGGCTGACCTTGGACAAGTCACTGGGCCTCACAGCTTCTGGTTCCTCAGTGGGGGTGATAGCCATACCCACCTCCTGGGGCTGCTGCCAGGGCTCACGGTCAAATGCAGTAAAGCCTGGGAGGGAGCAGCCAGCGTTGTGCCCGACCAGCTGTGTGATGCTGCGTAGGCTGTTTCACCGCCCCTCGCGTTCTGCCCTTGCTGTGCACTGGGGTAATGATAGCAGACTACCCCCCCCCCCACCCCAGGCTGTTTTATTCTCCCACATGGAGTCCCTTGCAGGAGCTAGTATGCCATCAGGTGATTGTCACGATCGGGCCTTGGCAGGCTGCGGGCTGCTGTATTTATGGGGACAGGTTTTTCCTTCTTAATAACTGGCCCCAGGGAAGGGGTGACCAGCAGAGGGTCCCTTCAGGGCACCCAAGGCCGGCGGGGAGGGAACCTCATGGGTGGCAGTCACCTTCCCGAGCAAGAAGGACAGCGTTGTGCATATCCTCTCGTTCCTGGGACCCGGCCACAGCCCCTGGGCTGGGCATAAGCCTCCGTTTCTGTGGTGAGGGATCTTTGGGGTGTGTGTGGGGCGGCCCTGGCTCTAGTTCGCTGCCTCTGGCTTCTCGCTCTGAGGTTCCTACTGCGTGCCAGGCCCTGTCCCAGATGTGGTGGGTACTGCCTGGGGGAGTCCGACGGGGCACGGGCCCTTACCCACTGTGGGATCAGTGGGGGGCTATGGAAGTAAGTGGGGGGGCACTCACTGAGCTGGGGGCATCCTAGGGGAAGGTGCGGTGCAGTGGGCGTCTGAGAAATGGGCTTAGAGGAGGAGGGAGGAGTGTTCCTGACCTGGAGAGCAGCCTGCGCAGGACCCCACTGCGAGGAAGAGCATGCAGGAGCCTGGGGGGATCCTAAGGGGTTCAGTCTTTGTCCCAAAGGCAGTGGGAGCCATGGAAGGTTGTTGGGTAGAGAAGGTTCAGGGAGAGAGTTGTAACAAAAAGATCCCTGTGTCTCAGGATGCCTGGGTGGCTCAGTCATTAAACGTCTGCCTTCGGCTCAGGTCATGATCCCAGGGTCCTGGGATCGAGCCCCACATTGGGCTCCCTGCTCCGCGGGAAGCCTGCTTCTCCCTCTCCCACTCCCCCTGCTTGTGTTCCCTGTCTCGCTCTGTCTCTCTCTGTCAAATAAATAAAATCTTAAAAAAAAAAAAGATCCCTGTGTCTCCTATATGCGAAGGATCCGAAGGAGCCAGGAATGGAAAGTGGGTAGAAATTTGGAGGCGGGGGCAGGCCTAGGATGGGAATGGCTTGGTTGGGGGGCAGTGATTAGCGGCAGAGTCAGGGCTCAGCTGTACTGGCCTCTTGACCGGCCCCTAGTCAGCTAGGAAGTCCACCTCACTCTGATGGCCTTGCCCTGGGGAATAGGGCATGGCTGCGGTGGGAATCTGCTTGGGCCTAGAGTGGGGTCCCAGGGACCTGCTGATGCCGTGCAGGTATTCTGAGCAAACTCCGAGGGTTATTTGTGGGGTGACCTTGGACTGGTCCCTTGCCTTTTCTGGCTGCAGTCTCCCTTCTGAACAAGGACTGGCTGGTGGTGGAGGGGGGCACTTAGCTGACTTAACCCCCTCTTGACTCTGGCCCTGCAGGGTTCCAGCTGCTCGTTCAGGCTCTTCTCACAGGCTCTTCTCACGGCCAGCCCCCCTCCTCTGCTGGCCAACAGAGCCTGTCATTACCCCCTCCCAACTTCCCCCGATTACAGGTCCTGAGCGGGAGCCATGTCAGCCTTTCTGACAGTGGCCACCCACAGGGTCCGTGTGGCCTGGAACCTCTGCTCCCAGAGGCTGGCAGGTGGGGGTAAGGTGGGTTTGTCCACACTCTGGTTCTGTGGTAGACTCGGGCTGTTCTGGGTTCCTGTCATTGACAAGCTGTGTGTCTCCAGACAAGTGACATAACCTCTCTGAGTCTCCGCGCCGTCCTCTGTAAAGCGGGGACATGTGAAATGACACATGGGAGCATGGAGCACCCCGCTGGGTATAGAGGAGGTTCTGCCGGGATGTGCTCATAGTGATAGCAGGGCGGCCAAGTAGAAGAGCCCCGGGCCTGGCACGCCGACCCAGCTCTGTTGAGACATGCTGTGTGACCTTAGGAGAGTGTCGCCACCTCTCTGGACTGCAGACTCCCTCTGCTCTCCTAGGTGGATGATGGAGATGGTGGTACTTTGGACGACTGTACGACACGGGGGAAACTCGAGTCCCTGGCTACCTCCTCTCCCTCCCCACCCCGGGCCTTCTCCCCAGTGCTCTGGGAACCAGGTAGGCAGGTTCCGGGCCGGCCCTGCCCTGCAGGGTGCTGCCTGCCTGGTTTCAGTCGGCAAATCTCTTTCAGCTCTGAAACCGGACCGGGCCTCGTGGGGGAGGTGTGGCCCTGGGGCCCTGCTGGAGGGACCGGATGAGCCGGGAACAGGTCTGGCACATTGCCCTCAGCTGGGGCCAAACCAGGGCCGGGCCCAGTATGAAGCCCCCCGTGGTTGCCACGAGGCTGACACGATCTCCGCTGGAGATTACCCTCTTCGTCCCGGGGCCCCCCGGTCAGTGTGGAGGGGGTCCTGGGCCTGGGCTCAGGTCCCGCGTCTGCTGCTCCCCAGCTGGACTTGGCAGGGATCCCGGCTCTCCTCATCTGAAACGTTCCACCGGTCCGGACACCACCTACCCCAGGGCCGAGTCACGGATGGGGGGCATGACCTGGGCGTGGTAGGTGCTGGGCTTTAGTAGGGCCGCGAGAAGGCATTCGAGGCTCTCTGGGGCACCGCTGTGCTCCTTTCTCTCGTCCTCAGCTCCACGAGCCCCTACTCCTGTGTGAGCCTCACTTTTGCCATCTGCACAGTGGACCAAGTCCCCCAGCCCCTGAGAGTCTGCAGGGGACTGCAGGCTACCCTTGGGCCTTCCACAGTCTTGCCCAGCCCCTGCTTTCTGAGTGCAGGAAGCAGCGTGACCCTTAATGTTGTCAGCTTGGAAAATCAGAGATTAACGTTCTTCCGGTTGCCTTGGCTACTGTTGTTGCTGGTCCTGGGGCTGGGCTGGGCCAGGGGTTGCTCAGCTGGGCCAGGGGGGTTTCAAGGGCCTCTCCTTGAATTACAGGAACCTCGGACAATAGGCGCTTTATAGGAGCCCCCGTTAGCAACATGCCCCTTTGCCAGAGTGAAGTGCTTTATGTCCGTTTGCTCATTGATCTTGATCTTCTTATAACCTGATCAGGCAGATACTGTCGTGCCGTTTTGCAGAGGCAGAAACAGAGGCTCAGAGAGAGAAAGTGCCTTGGCCAAGGCCACACAACTAGTAGGGGGCAGAGCCAGGACTTGGACCCAGAGCCCGTGTGCCCAGTAGAGATGCTGTCTTGTACCCAGGTAGCGTTGATGCTGAGTCCTGCTCCCGCCCCGCCCCGACTTCCCTCCCAGTCCTTCTGTCCAGCCTGAGGGGCCTGTGGTCAGCTCCGACTCAGAGCTGACTCACCAGCAGCTCAGAAGAGATGCTGAGGCCAGCATCCTGGTCAGCTCCTGGGGCCAGGGCAACACTGATTAGATCATCATTGAGATTTTAAATCAGCTGAGCCAACAGGGACCCACCCACCCATTTTATAGTTAGTACAATTAAGGTCCAGAGAAGATGGGACAGGTAAGGATCCAGTAGGCATGAAGGTTCCCTCCCAGCCCTCACCAGATAGGGGCTGGAGACTCCAGGCTTCAGTCCTGGCTCTGACAGTCATCGATTGTGTGACCTTGGGAAAGTCACTTTGCCTCTCTGCACCTCAGTTTCTTCATCTGTAAAATGAGGATAGTAAAGTGTGCTTTGCCCGCCTCTTGGGACCAGGCAAAGACCCCAAAAGAAAGTTTAAGGCAGGGCTTTGGAAATTGTATTGTGGTGCCACGTGGGAGGTTGTTGGATGAGGAGGCTTTATGGGGTGGGGGCTTTGTACAGGCATTGAAACCCGCCTCTTTCCCCTTCTGGGCTGTGCGTCTCTGAGTAGGTCACCAGGTCTCTCTGAGCCTCAGTTTCCTTATCTGTAAAGTGGGGTAGCAGTATCCGTTAGGGTTCAGTGGGCTGTTGAACATGCGTAAGGTTTTAGTGTTAGGCATACCCAGTAAACTCGGGGGGCAGAGTTAGGAGGCCCAGATGGGAAGGGGTGCCTCTGGGTCACTCTCGATAGTCCCAAAAGATGCAGCCCTTGGAGACAGGGTTCCAGTTATCTGGGGGCAGAGTCCTGCTAAGATCCGCAGAGATACAGGTGCAAGATCCCATATTCCATTAGCTGGCTGCAAGGCTTCACTCCAAAACAAGCTCCCTGAGAGAGGGGGAGGGAGAGAGAGAGAGAGAGAGAGTGTGTGTGTGTGTGGGCGTGCATGCATGCTTCACACTGGCCCCCAAGTCCTGAGCCAGATGGAGCGCACTACCCTCCTACTGCAGACTTGATGTGGAAATGCAGGCCCTGGGGATGGTGCAGCGGCCCCCTGAGGTCCCAGAGCACAGTGGTGTCTGGGTGCAGACTGGGACACTGAGGTCCACTCCCAGAATTCACGGGCTGCCTTCTTGGGCTAAAGAGGGAATCAGGACCCCACAGGTGGGTGCTTCCCATGACAACCCCATGGAGATGCTCAGTAGGTTTTTGTTGACCTACAGGTGAAGTGACTTTTCTTGAGCCATTAATCTTTCCAAGCATTGGCTTATACACCTGTAAAGTGGAGGGTTTTATTCAGCTCTGGGGCCATTTGAAGAATCCGAGTATGTGCATGGGTCCCTGAGTCTGAGTGGGGTGAGCTTACCACCTAATTCTGCAGGATATGCTGGCAAAGGGGCACCGGCTGGGCAGCGATGCGCCCTGGGCACTAGCAGAGGCTGAGGATTACACCAGGGGAGCCTCTCCAAGGTCAGGTGGGAAGCGGGGGTTCCTTCTTGCACACACCTGGCCCGGCTTTCCCACCCCCTTACCTTTGCCTGAGCCCCTCCTTCCTCCTAGTGGGCTCTCCATTTGTCTGGCCTGTCAGCTGAAGACATACCTATCATTGTCATTATTATTTTGTGATTCTTGTCCCGGTTGTTAAAAAAAAAAAGTCTTTCCTTGATTTTTTTCAAGCTGTAAAAATTATATCTGCTAATAAAAATTTCAGTCTCTTATCATGGCTGTGATAAGCTGAGCACTATTGTGATTAATAGTAACATCACAGGAACATTTAGGGAGGTCCTGAGCCCAGCAGTTCCGAGCTATCCCGCCGTCACATTGCCCATCTGACAGCACCTGCTTGTGCCAGGCCCACCCTCCTGGGGTTTGCAGTTAAATCTCAGATGGATCGGAGGGTCCCTTCCCTTCCCCACCTGAGGCTCTGAGCAGGCCAGGTGGCCTGTGGGGCTGGGCTGGGGGCTGGCAGAGCGGGAACTCCTTCCCCCCAGCCTGCGCTGCGCACCCAGAGGCTGGGAGCCGGGGGCTGGAGGGCAGGCTTCCTCTGTCCCCGGCCCATGCCATCTCCTAGAGCAGCACCCGAGGCTGAGTCGGTGCAGGAGGAAGGATGGATGAGAAGGTGCGGAAGGTGGGCGAGGCGGCACATGGCCTCAGACTGCTCCATGCCGGCGTCTCTACCTCCCGGCCGTTCCTGGGCCCGGGACCCCCTAGGGGTCGGCCCTGCCTCTGGGCATGGAGCCACAGCCTGCTTCCTGTCTGTCCTCGGTGGGAGGGATGTCCTGTGGGGCCCTGTGGACCGTGGTCAGAGCCAGGAGCGGGAGGGGGTCCTCAGTCTGTGGGTCAAACCCCGACTGCCTCAGTCTGGATGTGTCACCTCGGGTGAGCCTCTCATACTCTGTGACTCAGAGTGCCTTTTGGGGTGGTGAGCCTTGGTCTCAGTGGCCCTAAATCCATGGCACATGGTGTCTTCAGAAGCCATGAAATGAGGCAGAAGAGCTGGTATGGGCAGGTGTGGAGGAGAGAGGGGCCCCTGGGGCCTGGTGGGACCAGTCACAGACACCCAGGCAGGGATGCTGCAGTGGGGATTTGAACTGCCAGAATCCCTGGGCAGCTCCAGGGAGACAGCCACTGTAGGGTGGCAAGAAGAAAAAATGGGGTGCTGAGCAATGCTTACAGGAAGGGGACTGCCCGGGCCCTGACCCCAGAGCTCGGCAGGCCAGAGGAGCATCCAAGGCGGGCACGGCTGTGGTGTCCGTCCGGGTTCTCCGGCAGCGTCAGCCTGTCTGGCTGGGGACCCTGTTCAGGGCTTCTCCCCTGTGAGCCCTTTATAAATCCCAGGAGGGGACTGCACCCCCTTCCCCAGCCTGCCTCTCTGAGGTCTTTCCAGCCCCCAATCCTAGGCCCTCGAGTCCTCATCCTCTGTCTTCCTGTGGCACTTCCTTTGTACCAAGCACAAGGCAGTTCCTTCCAAGCTGTCTTAGGACATCTCTCAAGAATGTGCTCAGTGCTGCCCTTGCCAAGAAGCCGTCCTGCAGCCCTGCTTCCTTCTACCCCCCCCCGCCCCCCAGTCTTCCCTTTCTAGCCCTTCCTCGGCCAAATTTGGGCTGAGCGCACCCAGTTTCCTGGCACTGCCTGGCACCCTCCTTCAGTCCTTAATCCCTTGAGGTATGATGTCACACCGACCCCTGGCCTGGTGGCTTCCCCAGTCCTATGGGGCCTGGTGCAGAGGGGACACTTAGTAACTGGCAAGTGGACACCCACCTTGCTCAGCACCTGCCTGTACCAGGCCACACGGGCGGGGGGGGGGAGCAGAGGGGATCCAGCGGTGAGCAGAAGGGGTGCCAGGGCCACCCTCTATGGTGTGCAGTCGATCCTTAGATACTAGCCCCCCGATCCCTTAGGCTCCCGAATTGGAAGAGCAAGTTTGGGTAGTGAGAGACCCCACTCTATGATCTCTTTGGTTCTGGAATTTCAGGTAGCAAAGGGTTTATCGGAAAACAGATCCAGATCTATATAGTTCTCGAGTTTGGATAGCGAGGCATGCCTGTAATTGCAGTTGGGTGAAGTGGGGGCCAGGGCTGCTGCCGTCTGTTTGGGGGTACAGGGTGCCTGGGGCCACCACCTCTTTTCCTATTCCATTTTCTGTTTCAGCCCATACCCTCTCCCCTCTCCACCCTCTGCCTGGGGACTCCCCCCCGCCCCAGTGCTCGTGCCCTCCACTCCTAGACCCTTGTCCCACAGTCTCACTCCAATAACTTGTCCACATCCCATTGAGAGGGCTACAGTGGATTTTCTGCTTGCCCCCTCCCCCACCTGGCCCTTCTTAAGAAGTCCAGATACTCCAAGCCTATCAACTCATCTTTGCCTTCTGGCTCCTAATGGATCACCTTGTTCTGGTTTTCACTTCCTCAGCCTCCCCAGCTTCCTCTCCAACCTACAGCCCACCCACCACCCCCTGCCCCGGGTCTTGGTGCACCTGATGGGATGATAGCATGTTGCCTTGCCCTTTCCATCCTTCTCCCCAGTCCAGCCCTGGGGCCTTCTAAACCTAGCCACCCCTTGCTTGGATGCAATATCTGGGTTTTGCTGAGAGCATGCTATGGCTTAGACAGACTTGAGTTCGAGTTCTGACCCAGGACAGCAGCTTCCTTCTGGGCCTGACTTCCCAAGGGTCAGGGCAGATTCTGGCCCTTCTGGAAATCATGCTCTGAGGCTGGGCATACCAGGGGCTGGTCGGGCCTCCCAGAGCTGTGGCTGAAGGACCCTCGAGATCCCGCATGGGGGGAGAGTATCTGTTGGGTGTCTGGCTGCTGGGGGCAGAGTCGGGACAAAGCCCTGGGCTGAGGCTGCCTGGCCTGGTGGCTGAGACCCTGTCTCTCCAGTCCTGGGTCTGCAAGCCACCTCGTCCCTAAAATGGGAAAACAATAGCACTGACTCCCTAAGGATTTCATGAAGATTCTTTGGGATCCTGCATGCAGAACTTGCCCGCGCACTGGCTCAGGTTAACACTAAGTGGTAGTAGCTACGATGATGGTGATGATGATGTGATTTATCAGTATTATTGTCACCTATGATCCCGTTTTTTCTCTTTGGCTCCAGTTCATTACCCCTTCTTGCCTGCTCCCCCCAACCCTCCCAGTTCTGCCTCATCATTTTTCAAAACAATTCCCGTGGTCTTTGAGAGAGTTCTGGTTGTTTATGGTTTTTAAAAAATAGGCATTCAAAGCAAATTCCTCATTTGTTCTCCCTCTTCTCTCCCCAGATTGGAATCTGGACAGCCATGACCTCATTCCAGGAAAGGGGACCACAGGCAGGGTCTGTGGAGAGGGGTCCTTGGGCTGAGCTCTTCCAGAGGGAGTAGAGGGAGTGAGCTTGCCTGAGACCCTGGGTGGGGATGTGGCTACATGCTTTCAGCCCTCCTCCCTGGCCACCACCTCATAGTGGGGCCCCTGGACTGCATCCCAGCTCCACCACCCACTGGCTATGTGACCTTGAGCCAGTGACTTAACCTCTCTGGGTCTCAGCGCTTCTGGGTCTTCTCTAAAATGGGAATAACAGCAGCCCTACGTCACAGGGCTCGTGAGAGGATTAAATGAAATGCTGTCCTAGCTGGGTGCTCTTGAGAAGCAGAGACCAGCCGTAGGAGGGACGGTGTCTCATCAGCCCCTTCTTTGAGAAAGGGCCAGGTCTTCAAACCTGGAGTCCAAGACTGGCAGAGGTGGCAGGGCCTGTCCACCATGGACTCTAGTCTTAGTGTGCAGGGAACTGAGGCCCAGAGAGGGGAGCCTCGGAGTGAGCTGGCACAACCCCAAAGTCAGGACTCGAGCGGCAGCTTCTTGGGATCGGGAAATCTCTCCCAAGGACAGGGCCTCCTTGTCATGGGCCTCAGTTTCATGTTATTAGGGAAGCCCCGGCAGTGCTGGTCCTGAGCGTCTGAGGTGTGCTGGGCGAGCCCTGGAGGCCACAAGAATCACCTTCTCTGCTCAGAAACTGCTTTGGCAACAGAGAAGCAAATGGCCAGTGGAGGCAAAAAGGTGGTTAACTTGGTAGAGGAGTTAATTTTAGAATGTGTTTTTTTTTTTTTTATTGTGGAAGGAATCACGGTTGTAAAATAATTCAAATGCTGTAAAAGTGAATAAAGCAGAAAATGCAATTCACTCGGCCCTGCCATTCCCACATCCAGGGGTCCCACCCAGAACAGTTGGGGAGTGCTGCCTTCCGGGACCTTTTCCTCCGTCTCCAAGCGTAAATAATTTATAGGCACAAATAGGAGTGATTTTAAATGAGGTAATATTCCGCACGCGGTTCTGTAACTCGCTTTTCTTCACGTGGCCGTGTGGGCACCTTCCCCCTGGTGGTACGTGTAGGTTCCCCCACCCCCGGCCCAGGTGCGCCTGGAATGGTCCGAATCAGCGTCCACGCATGCGCATGTGGCTCGTGTCTGCTGATTGGCTGGGTGAATACATACACCTGCTCCTCCGGGAGGCGTGCGGTGGGTAATTCCTGGAGGAGTGAGCGCGGCATCCGGGGCACCACGTGAACCCTTAAAATTGTACGCCCTCAAGGCCTTCCCGATGTCCAGCACCCAGGGCTCCGAGTTGAGGGGTCTGTTCCCCCACACCCTGACTGGTCTGCCTGCAGCTGCTGGGTGGCTGGGAGGCTCGGCGTCTTTTCACTTGTCTGTTGGTGTCTCGTGTTTTCTTTCTGGTGATTTTCTCTGTCTCCATTGTTGCTGGTTTTCCTGTGCGAAAGTCCACCCACTGTGTGCAGGGAACACACCACTCCGGCCAGGAACGTGAGGCCGGTGAAGGCAGAGCACCCGAGCCCACAGCTTCGCAAACAGGGATTACGGAGCTTGGCTGATGTCCCTGGGGCAGGGCGGCTGCTCGCAGGGAACCATGGCGACCTCACAGCCCTGTTTCTTCTTCCCTTTCAGAGAAAACCGGGAAGATCCTGACGGAGTTCGGCCGTTTTTATGAGGACCAGTATGGCGTGGTTCTCTTCAATAGCATGCGCCACGAGATCGAGGGGACGGGGCTGCCGCAGGCCCAGCTGCTCTGGCGCAAGGTGAGAGGGGCTGGGCCGGGTGCAGGGCGGGCTCCCGCTCGGCCTCAATTTACCGTTGTTGCCTGGATGGTCTCTAGGGGCCCCACCCAGCGTCTTTTTTCTTTTTTTAAGATTTTATTTATTAGAGAGCACAAGAGTGAGCGAACGAGCAGGGGTGGGGGCAGGAGGAGGGCTGAGCAAGAGGGAGAAGCAGACTCCCCGCTGAGCAGGGAGCCCGATGCGGGGCTCGATCCCAGGACCCCAGAATCAGGACCTGAGGCGAAGGCAGACGCTTAACCGACTGAGCCACCCAGGCGCCCCCCACCCAGCTTCTGAATCGGCAGATAACCCAGTGGCCTTGCCAAGACCCCTCCGTTCACCATGGGGTACGGGGTACTCCCTGCCAGCTCAACTCCTCCATTGGTAGAGCTGGGGCTCTGGAATCATCTTGACATGCCTGGGTTCAAGCCCAGCTGCTCTTTTTTTTTTTTTTTTTTTTAAGATTTATTTATTTCAGGGGCACCTGGGTGGCTCATTCGTTGAGCGTCTGCCTTCGGCTCAGGTCATGATCCCAGGGTCCTGGGATCGAGCCCCGCATCGGGCTCCCTGCTCTGCTGGAGGCCTGCTTCTCCCTCTCCCACTCCCCCTGCTTGTGTTCCCTCTCTCGCTGTGTCTCTGTCAAATAAATAAATAAAATCTTTAAAAAAATAACAATATTTGAGAGAGAGAGAGTGTGCACGCATGTGTGCCCATGAGAGTGGGAGGAGGGGCAGAGGGAGACGGAGAATCCTCAAGCAGACCGCGGAGCCCGATGCGGGGCTCGATACCAGGACCCTAAGATCATGACCTGAGCCAAAATCTAGAGTTGGACGCTTAACCGACTGAGTCACCCAGGCGCCGCTCCTCTTAAAGGCCTCGTGCCCATGAGCAAATCACGTCACCTTGTGGATCTTAGTTTACTCATCTGTGAAATGGGGTAAGAACACCTGCGCAGGGTGTTCTTGATGAAGGAATCAGCCAGCCGGGCGCCTGGAGCAGGGAAGGTGCTCGGTGAGCGCTGGCTGATAGTGTCAGCATCGCCAGGCTTGTCATTAGCCTGTTATTAGCAGGATTGTGTTTGCCCAGTAAATATTTGTGGAGGGACTGGAAGCTGTGTGACTCCAGCCCATGGGTCAGCATGGACTGAAGGAGGCACACAAGGCCTCCTGGGAAGGGCCCCGTGGTGACTGGCCCCCGAATGGGGCCGGAGGCGGGACTGGCAGAGAGGAGGTGAGGGACAGTTGGAACACAGGCTGGGCCGTGAGTGCCCAGCTGGGAGCTGGCAACCCCAGGCCTGAGCCTGTGGGGTGAGGAGCTAGCCCTTCTTCGGGGGAGGTACAGGGGGCCCTGAGTCAGCCCAGGGAAAATCCAGGGCATTCCCGTTCAGTGACCTTCACCTTCTACCCCCTGGACAGCCCAGGGGTGGCAGAGGGAAGGGTGACAAGGAGGAAGGGTGTCAGCCCCACCTCTTCTGCAGGTGGCCTGCCCCGAGTGGCCCAGCAGCAGGCGGGAGGCTACTTGGTCCTGGCTGGTGGCCCCGGGGCAGAGTGCCCGCCAGCTTCCCTCTGGGGAATTGGACTGGCTGAGCTGATCCCTCTGGGAGTGGGCTCCAAACCAGGTCAGCCAGGCCACCCCAGTGCCGCCGCTTGGGTCCTTCGTGGCTGAATTCCGTGCTTGGTGGGCTCCAAAGCTGCCCTTGGTCACCTGGCCGCACCTCCCCACCCAGTCCTGTCGGCTTCCTCCCGGCTGCCGGGGTCAGCCTGTTCTCAGGCTTCGGGGGCCCGGGACAGGACTGTAGGGGAAGGATGGAGGCTGGAATGCTGTGGTCTGGGGGGAGAGAACTCGGGGGACCGGGCCCAGAGCTTCTTGGTAGCTGCTGGCTTGGGCAGTTGAGTCAACCCTCAGGGGTCGGTCTCCTGACCTGACAGGTGGGTACCTCCTGCGGAGGGCTGTGGAGAACTAGGGGAGCAGGTGGGGTGGTTACTAAGGGATGCAAGTCCTGACTTGCTGGGTAACCTCCAGCCCATGGCCTCACCTTCCCGAGCCTCAGTTTCTCTGCCTGTGAACTGATACCCAGAACTGCCATCATGGGCCAGAGGCATGAGAGTAGCCTGGGGAGGGAGTGGGGATGTCCTGGGGCCTCTGAGGCCAGATGGGATTCGGATCATGCGGCAAGGGACCAGTATGGGGCTCGCTGAGGTGGCAGAGCAGAAAGAAGAGCCTCAGAAGGCTCCAGACTTGGGAGGGTTGGGGTGGTTTCCTTCTTGTCCCCACCCTCTCCCAAACCCAAGTGGCAGAAGATGTGTCCACCTACCATGAGACCAAAGGGGCTGGAGCTGGCTTTCGGGACGTGTTACCCTTTATGTCTTCTCAGCGGGAAGGACAGCTGGAGGCATCACCTGAAAAGAGACAAGTGGACCCATGGTCAGGGCCACACACTGACTGAGCCAGGGCAGGTGCGGGGCCACGCTGGTCCCACAGACACTCGGGAGACAGACCGTAATGCACGACAATCTGGGTGCCACGAAGGAGATGACAGAGTGAACTCAGCCTGGGTGGGGTGTCTGGCCTCGTCTGGGTGGCCCACTAGGGCTTCTTGGAAGAGGGGCCATCTCCGCTGAGGACCTGCCGGGAGGGGAGAACATCCGAGTGCGGGAGCAGTGTGTGCAGCCGGGCCTTTCAGTGGCTGCCCAGGATGGTGGAGGCAGGATGCGAGCCCGGTTCCAGGTTCCTGGCTGGGGTGGAGGGCAGGCCGGGGCCGTGTGCCTGCCAGAGCCCCGGAGCATCCCGTGACCCTTTGTGTCTGGTCCCTTGGTGTCGTGGCCCCCTCCCCACCCTGTGACAACAGAGGGCCGAGGTGGTACCCGGAGGTGTGGCCTGGACTGGGTGTCTGGCCCGTGCCCACGTGTGTGGTGTCACAGGCGGCCCGGGTCCCAGTGACCCAAGACGGAGTGGTGGTTTCTGACGGCACGAGGCTCGAGAGTCACGGCGGGAGGGACATCTGTAGTAATGCTTTAATACCCAGTGTAGGAACACTGCAGTGACACGTCAGTAAGAGGAGTAAAAGGAAATTACCCCCAATCTCTGAAAAGCAGGGATTTTTGGTCCCATTTTGCCACTCAGGAAACTGACCATTGTGATAAATCAGGGTGATATCATAATAGAAATAACAATGTTAATTGTCATAATACCAATTGTTTTTATTAGAAATAATACCGTAGCAGTAGTAAGAGTAAAAAACCAGAAATCGTGTTAAAAATAGCAGTTATGCTATGTGGGCGCTGCTCATCCAGCTGGCTCGACATCGCTTGGAGGGGTTAGACTTATGTCCACACCTGCGCCGTGGACACTGAGGCTCAGAGAGGTGGAGCTGCTTGTCCAGGCTCCCGCCGCATGGGCGGTGGGGCTGGGGCAGGGATCGGGGCTGTCGGAACTGGGGTCTGTGCTCTAACCATTCGCCACCCAGCGAAGGTTCCCAGCGCAGCATTGGAGAGCTTTGCAGAGTCCAAAATATTTTGCCTGGGCTGGCAGGTTCCGTTTCATTTCCGGCAGGCCTTCCAGTGGAAACATGACTCTGCCATTTGGAAGTCTTAAAAATAAAATCCAAACCCGCATGCAACCGCCCATTACGGGCTGCCCCAGAATCTGGGGGTGGACTCCCGAGGGGGCGGGGGGGGGTTCTGGGAAGGCCTGCCCGGGGCTCCCGCTGCCCCTGATGTGGGGCTCCTGCCCTGAGCTAGGAGGAGGACCAAACCGGGGGGCCTGGGGAGAGCGAGGGTCTTACCAGGGTGTCAGGAGAGCTATCTGCTCTTTCTCTCTAGAAAAGATGGGGATTTGAGAGCTGCGTTTGAGAGGAGGCCTCTGTCTAAATATAGCCCACTGAGCATAGCTCTGTGACTCGGGCAAAGGCCACTTGTATGCGGTGGGGTGGGGGGTGGCGGGGAGACCATTTTCTTTTCCTGTAAATATTTTTATCCCTGGGTAGGAAGCAGTCGTGGGGTCCTATTGTTTGAGTACAATGGGCCCTCGTTTTCCAAGAGTGTTTTGGCATTTCCCCTTGAAGAGTAGCAGGGAGGTTGCTGGGGAGAGGGGGCCCCTGTGAAGACACAGGGCCTTGGGGGTGGGCAGCTTGGGACCTAAGGCTCCCACCTGACTCCAGCGGCAGGGGCAGACCCAGAAGCTGAGTGGGGAAGCTGGGAAGGGTTAGGCACTGCTAATGATGATACTTTCTCCTGTTACTACATAGGATATGTGTTTATTTTTGCAAAAGGCTCCATATTTATTGCAGAACAGATAGAAGCTATTGAAACTCCACTCATCCAGGAGTAAGCCTGCCCCCTGTCGCCTCTGTATCTCCCTTTCCTGAAACTTCCCTGTGTGGGTTTGCTCAGGAAACATGCTCTCAGGCATGGCCATCCCTTCTCCCCAAATAAGTCAGCCTGGGGAGCTGGGAGACTGACGCAGCCCGAGGAATCCCAGCGGCGGTCATATCCTGAGCTGAGCAGACTGTCAGGTGCGCGTGATCCTGGCACGCGGCGTCTTATGGAACCCTCAAGATGCCTGGCTGAAGTCATTGCTGTCCCCATCCTCATGTTACAGATGAGGACACTGAGGCACAGACAGGTGATGTGACAGGCTCGAAGTCACACTGAGTCAGGTGGAGTCAAAGCTAAGGCTTTGCGAGGAAGGTCTGGGTGTTTCTGCTGCCCACATTGGTCATCCGTCTGCCAGGGTGCTGGTCCAACACTGAACCCTCCAAACCGAGGTCCCTTCCAACCCCACCCAAATTCATGGAGTTCATCTTATTAGCTGTCAGAGCCGGGGAGGTTCTCTGCAGCCACCTTGGCCAAGTTTTTGTTACCCTGAGGGGATACTGAGGCCGAGAGCAGGAAAGAGACTTTCCCAGGTGCCGGGGCCTTCCCCGTACTGGCCTCTGGACATTTCCCGTCCTGCTGGTGTAGCCGCGCTGCAGTGGTGGGTGGATGGGAAAGCAGCCTGCCGTGGGCTGCAGAGACGCGTCGCAAGGTAGTCGTGCCTGTCTAGGGCCAGGACAGAGTGGGAGACCTTGGTCCTGGCTGGGCCCCGAATGCTGGTGCCTGGCCTGGGCTCAAGTCCTGGCATCGCTGTGGCTCTGGCTGGACCTTGGGGAAGCTCCTTTGCCCTGAGCCTCACTCTCCTCATCTGTCACATGGCTAAGATGCAGCCCTGCCTCAGAGGAGGACTCGGGGAGATCGGGATGGGGGATGTGCTCAGCCCCCCCTTCTTGGGGGACCCCATTGCCCGGCTGGGATGTGGGGGAGCCCGGCCTCACTCCCCACTCCACCCCACCCGCAGGTGCCATTGGATGAGCGCATCATCTTCTCTGGGAACCTCTTCCAGTACCAGGAGGACAACAAGAAATGGAGGAACCGCTTCAGTCTCGTGCCTCACAACTATGGGCTGGTGCTCTACGAGAACAAAGTGGTGAGGCCCCCCCCCCCCACACCTCTGCTCTGCTCCTTCTCCGCAGCCCCCACCCCCAACCTGCTTGTTCCGCTGGCTTCCTATAAACAGCCCTGCTCTGGGGCTCCCCTTTCACTTTGCCTCCCCCCTGTAAGCCACTCGCCACTAGCCCCTACCCACCTCAAATCGTCCAGTCCCTCCAGTTCCAGGGCCAGAGCCCCTGCTCCCTCACCCCCCAGCCTCTTGCTGGCTGGGCTTCCTGCCGCTCTCCAACCGCTCCCATCCTTGCTCTTCAACTCACGACCAACTGCTGACACAGGGGTCTGGCCATTCCCTTCCTCCGCTTACCCCAGGGCAGCGATCCCATCTTTTTCCTTCCTGATTCCTCTGCCCCTCTGGCAACCCCTGCTGCCTAGTGGGTAAGTGTCCTGCCCATTGTTCCTTATCTTTGCCCTGGGCCCTTGGGGAAGCCCCCCGTGGTTGAGCCACAGACCCAATTTCTTCTACCATAGATTTCTCCAAAGTAGCAAAGGACAGGCCTGAGTGCCCTTTGTTCAAGGAAAATCAGGGTTAAAGAAATGTAAACAGGGCGGGAGCAGCCTGATGGCCCCTGGCAGGGCTTCTCAAACTGGTAACCGGCATCAGAACCACCTGGTGGGCATATGACACAGGTTACTGGGCCTACCCAGTTTGATCTGGGCCTGAGCAGGGCCAAGAGTTTGCATTTCTAACAAATTCTCAGGTGGGGCTGTTGGTGCTGATGACCTAGGACCACACTTGGCAGATCAGTGCCTTGGAGGTCCTGAGCCATCCTGGAGCAGCGTGTTGGGTGGTGACACCTAGTGGCCGGCGGCAGCACGGCAGCCCTGCTGTATGAGCTACTACATTAGAGCCACTTTTTACCCACTTGGGTGTAAGAACGCAGTGTCCAGACCTAATTCTCCTCCAAAGGGGACTCGTGTGGAGCTCAGAACCTAGGAATTTGCTGGACAGCGCAGGGTCATGGTCAAAGACTCTGGACCCAGGAGGCGCACAGACCAGGGTTACGTCCTAGGCTGGCTGCGTACGGCCTGTGTGAGCTCGTGGGTAACGATGGTACTCACCTCTTGGATCGTGAGGATTTTGTGAAAGGAAGCAATGCAGTGCCCTTAGCACGGTGCTGGTGTGTAAGAAACGCTCGCACTCAGCTCGTGGTAGCTGCTGCTGATGGTAAGGCTTCCTGCGTCTGGCTGTGAGGCCTCCAGCTAATCATATTATGTGGATCGTCTCACGCAGTCCCACACAGCCCCGTGGAGTAGGAGCTGTTGTTGCCCTGGTTTAACAGATGAGGAAGCTAAAGCATAGGAGCTGAAGGAGCTTAATGTCCGCATCACACAGACGGTGTTCAGTGGAGCTGGGATTTGAGCTCAGAGCCTGGACTCCGGTCACTACACCAGGTGGTCTCTAATCACCGCAGCGGGTGGGCTCCTCCTCTGCCTCCCTCTCTCCCTCCTCCTCCTCCCCCTCCCTTCCCTTCCTCCTCCCTGCCTCAGGCAGGCCACACTGAGAGGGCCCTGGAGCCAGAGTTGGAGATGGGGCTTAGGCTTAGACCATCTCTCTTGTCCCTTCCTCAGGCCTATGAGCGGCAGGTCCCACCCCGGGCTGTCATCAACAGTGCAGGCTACAAAATCCTCACCTCCGTGGATCAGTACCTGGAGCTCGTTGGCAACTCCTTACCAGGTAAAAGAACCCCCCCCCCCCCCCCGTCCCAGGCCGAGATGCCCTGCTTAGGCCCAGGAGGTGGCCGGGGGAGAGGGCAGTCCTGATCCCAGAACTCCAGGCTCCACGTTTGCAGAGAGAGCGGCCAGGCTTTGAAGGGACAGCGGCCAGGCTTCGAAGGGACAGCTCATGTCCTCAGAGGGGAGGCTGGGAGAGGGTTTGCAGGAGGCCACCCAGTGAACTGGGACTGGACTGGTGTTGACTCCCACCTGCGTGCCCGCTTCCTGAGCCTTATAGTCAGAGCTATGCCGTGGGGGCCCCTCCCTCTGCCCTTCCCACCTCCCTGAGGCCTTGCGAGCCCCCTGGAGGAGATGACCCAGGTGGCCCTGCTTTGTACACTGTGGACTCAGCTCTGCATTTGTGAGGAGTTATTCTAGGTGTCCCATTTGCACCCCACCCTGTCGGAGGCTCCCAGAAGCCTTACAGGAGCACATCGGCCTCCCGGATGATCCCAGGGAAACGAGGGGGTGGGGAAGTAGCTGATCTGGGGGGCAGCCTGTGCCCCCAGATGGGGCTTGGGAGTAGAGCGCCCCGTGTGGTTGAGGGCTCAGCGAGAGCCCAGCATTCCTGGATTCCAGCCCCGACTCTGGCTTTGTTTTTGTTGTGTCTTCTCCGGCAACTTGGCACTGGGAGGACTGACCTTGGGGTGTTGTGTAGACCCTGTGAGGTGCTGTGTGCACCCAAGCCCCACACCAGGGATGCAGAGCCAGGGCTTGAAGAAGAACTGTCATTGTGTTATTAACAGTGGCGAGGTCCCAGCCCAGGACCACTTATCTCACTGGATCTCGAATATCTGTGGGGACAAAATAGAGAAAAATCTCCTTTTATTTATTTTCTGTCCTCCACCACCCCACCCCAGCCCTCCCTCCCCCTTGGGACATTTAAGCCACACTTTGGCCTCCATAGCTGAAATTTGGAGGGAAACCCAAGAAGGTAATGCTCAGCCTCTGAGCCTAAGGGCTCTGACCCCGTGTTCCTTGTGCTGGAGGCGCGGAGTTTGGAGCCTTTCCCCAGATGTAATGCCAGCTCTGGGAAATGGGTCTAAACAGATGCTGGGGGATTCTGAGGTCCCTTTAGCTGGGCTGTGGGGGATGCAGTGACAAGCATGCTGCCTCCCCACTGACTTGCTGGTCAGCCCAGAGCAGGCCAGCCCTGTCTGGGCTTCAGCCGCCCCTGGGAGCTGGGCCCAGGGATCCGCCGCCTGCCGTCCCCGGCAGACAGAAGCTGCAGAGGGCGGCGGCTCAGCGGGCGCTGTCTCCGCAGGGACCACGTCAAAATCGGGCACCGCCCCCATCCTCAAGTGCCCCACGCAGTTCCCGCTCATCCTCTGGCACCCTTCCGCCCGGCACTACTACTTCTGCATGATGACGGAAGCCGAGCAGGACAAGTGGCAGGCGGTCCTGCAGGACTGCATCCGGCACTGCAACAATGGTGAGGGGCCTGGGGATCGGCGGCGGCGGGGGGCGTGGCCTGGGACATGCGCCGAGTGGCGACACCTAGTGGCTGAGTGTGGTGCGGCAACCCTGCTCTGCGAGCTGTTCTCCGGTTTGGGCCGGGGTTGTAGGAAAGCCACTGCGATGTTGCCTTTTAACCTTCTCCCTTGAAGAAAACAGTTCTGTCCTGCTCGGAGAAAATTGGGGAGATTGTTCTCAGAGGGGGTATGGTCGTTGAGCCCTTGGACCCTGCGGCACAGAATCACAGTCCCGATTCTGCCCCTTCCTAGCAACATGACTTGAGGAGACCAGCTTACCTCTCGGAGCCTGTATAAAATGGGGTAATAACCCCTCCCGAGTCTTAGGGTGTTTGTAAGGATTCACAGAGTCTGCTCGATGCTTGGTGTAAAGACTTCTGTTATTTATTCATTTATTTAATTTCTTTTGAAAGATTTTATTTTTAAGTGGTATCAACCTGCAGTGTGGGTCTCGAACCCACAACCCCCAGATCAAGAGTTGCACACCCCACCGACTGAGCCAGCCAGGCGCCCCAGGACTTCTCTTGTATCATTTGCTGCCTTACCCCTGACCTGTGGGGTAGCCTGGGAGTTCATGTCCTTTCTCAGGGCCTCAGTGTTCCCTTCTGTCAAGTTATGAGGTCTCTTTCCGCTCGCTCATTTGCTCAACAGACATTTTTCGTGTCTGGGCGCGGAGGCTGCAGCAAGGGAGCCAGAGCCGGGTCCTCCTCTGCGCTGCTGGCAGCCCCGTGGCGGGGCGGGGGAGGGGCGGATGTTAGGCAGGAGGAGCAGCTGTGCCGGGGGCTGGGTGGGAGCCGCCCCGAGAGCCTGGAGGGTGTGTATGTGCTGGGGGCCGCTGATCCTGTGTGTGCAGAGGGGGGCCGCTGAGACCTGAAGGGTGAATGGTCCTCGAGTAGGGGGAGCAGCGTTCTAGCCTTGAGCACAGAGGGCAGCCTGGAGGTGGGGACAGTTGAGAGGAGTTGCATGAAGCCTTGCAGTGGGGGAGGGTGACCCAATGCGCTGGGGGGCACTGGGGTCCGGTTCAGAGGGCCCTGCAGGGCCCTAAGGAGTTTGATCGAAAACGGGGACAGTGGGGCACTGAGGGTCTTGGTGCTCTCGCGGAAGGAACAACCTGTGCTGAAACCTGAACCTCCTTCCTGGTGACCTGGCCACCGCCCCCACCCTCCCTGCCTGGCATGCCTCCTGTGGTGGGGGGTGGACAGCGTGGGCACCTGGAGGCCCGGCTGCCGGGCTGACTCGGCTCGCCCCTCCCATCCTGTGTGCTGCAGAGCCGCCTCTGGTCTGGAATCTGTCAGGTGGGAGGACCCGGGCCTTCAGTCAGGCCAACCCCTGTCACCTGGGCCAGGCCTTGCCACCCACAAAAGGTCTCCTATTCCCAGATCCCCTGGGGCTGTGGGGCCAGGGCTGGGCGGAGGCCATCTGGGCTCTGGCTGCCTGGCCTGGGCACCCTCCCCGCTCGTCCCTTCTTCCTCCCTCCCTGGCCCAGCCCTGGCCCAGCTCTGGCCCAGCTCTGCCCTCTTCAGGTTTCCAGGGCTAATGGCTGACCTGGCAGGGCCACCCCAGGTCGGGGGTGGGTTCCCCATGTGCACAATGCGAGGGTGCCAAGCTTGAGCTCGGTGGGATTCCTGGGAGGGCTAACTGAGCTGGTTTGGGGGGAGCTCTTGGCCCTGTGCCTAGCACAGCTGGGAGCGCACCTGGGAGGCTGAGGGGAGCCCCGTGGGTGGGTGCGGGTGCTGTGGGCAGGAGGGGCGGGGAAAGAAGGGGCAGCCTGCTGCTGGTTTTAGAGGAGCCTTCCTTCTACTCTGAGGACTGTGGGAAAGTTCTCTGCTTCCTCTAGCTTGGAGGCTGGGCCTGGAATTTGTGGAGCCTGGAATTGCTCACTCCGGGGGCTGCCAGGAAGTGGGGGGTGGGGAAGGAGGCCAAGCTGGGGGGACGCCAGCTCGTCCCAAGGCCCCCCTTACATCCTGCATTCCTGGAGCAGCTGGGGGTGGCAAGAGGCTGCTGGGGCACTGAGCTGAGCCCGCAGGGTGGGCCTGGGCTCCGGAGGTCAAGGCCTCTTCCTGTCTGACTGCCATTCCCCTTAGCCTGCTGCCTGGGACTGAGGAATGCAGTTTCCTTTCTCAGTCTGACCCTGACGACCCCACAGGCAGGAAGTCTCCAGGTCTGGCTGGAGCCCACCCCCGGTCCTCTGTTGGAGCCCTCCTGCTGCCATTCCCTAGCTGTATGTCCTCGGACCAGTAACGTGTCATCTCTGAGCCTGTCTCCTCCGTCAGGACAAGTGGGACTGAGAACAGCCATCCCTCACGGGGCTGTTTGAGGATGAGATGAGGGAATGTGTGCGAGGTCTCAGCCCCGGCCTGGTGTCTTGGTCTGCTTGGGCCGCCATGACAAAGCGCCACAGACGGGGTGGCTTACACAATTGTGGAGGCTGGAAGTCCAAGATCAAGGTGTCAGCAGGTTAGTTTTCTTCTGAGACCTGTCTCCTTGACTTGCAGATGGCTGCCTTCTCCCTGCCCTGTGTCTTCACACAGTCCCCGCTCTGTGTGTGCACGTTTTGCATCCAAATTCCCTCTTATAAGGACACCAGTCGTACTGGATGGGGACCCACCGTAATGACCTCATTTTACCTAAATTACTTCTTTAAAGGCCCTATCTCCAAATGCAGTCACCTTCCAAAGTACTAGGGGTTAGGTCTTTAACAAAGGAATTTGGGGGGACACCATGCAGCCCCTAACAGCCAGGTCCAGGGGAAGAGCTCGGGAGGAGGACCCTGTCTTGTATGAGACTCAGCGGCCCAGCATGCAGCGTAGAGCTGTCCTGAGGGTCTGAGCCCAGGGCCCAGGGCATCACGGCCTCCTGCCTGCTGCCCCCGCCCCACATCTCGCCTCCCTGCCCCTGGGAAGCAGCCCTGCCTTTCCAGCACCCCCGGCTTGTCTGTAGAATGTAAACGCCCTCAGGTGAGATCGGGTGCACGTACCGCACGGCCCACATTTTCTGTGCAAAACCTGGTCTCTGGGAGACCGTGCTCCTCCTCCCTCCCCTGGCCCGGATGGGCAGCACCCACCTCGGGCTCTGCACGGAGCACCCCTGCTCTGCTGCAGTCACCCCTGCCCGACCTCGGTCCCTGAAACGCAGCGGGGAGACCCCCCCTGCTTCCACCCCGTCCAGGGAGCTGCCGCTGCAGGGATGGCACTGGGCCTGTCCCCCCGCGCGGACGGGCGCCGACTCCTGCGGTCAGCCGGATGTGAGGGGATCCTCCCCACGCCCAGAGGGGCTTTTTCTCTGCGGGGATGACTCAGCCTGTAGTCACTGCCGTGGGAGCTGGGGTTTTGGAGGCACAGACTGCCGTTTCCCCTTCCTCGGCTGCGGGGACACAGTGGTTGGGGGCATGTGGCCAGGGTGGCCGCCCCACTGCCTGGCTCCGCGCGCGTAACCCTGTTCTTCCCCAAGTCCGATTTTGCAACTTCCTGCCGCTTGCCTCCCCTGGCAGCCGCTCCCGGGGGCTGTGCCTTGTTCCCTGACCCACCTCGCTGGCAGGGGGAAGGGGGGCAGGCTCCCGCGGGCCGCCGCCGGCACCAGCAATGACACGAGTCCAGGACTGGTGTTCGTAGTCGGACCGGGACACCGTGGCGAACGAGGCCGACGCAGGGCCCGCCCGCGGGCAGCGAGAGCACCCCGTCGCTGCCAGGTGCTGGGTTCTGCTCAGGGGCCCCTGCCTGCCCAGTTCCCAGCCCGTTCCCACGGCTGCAGCCTCACCGGGTCATTGTTCCCACTGTTCAGAAGAGGAAACTGAGGCCCTTAGGGTTCAGGGATCTGGAGCAAGACTTGGCAAGCTACAGTGCACAGCCCAGAATTGGGCCCATTACCTATTTTTGCAAATCAAGTTTTACCGGCTCGTTGGTTTCCAGATTGGCTACTTTGGTGGCTCGGTGGCAGAGTGTGGTAGTTGCAACGGAGATCATCTGGTCTGCAAAGCTGAAAATATTTACTGGCTGGCCCTTGTGGGGAAAGTTTGCGGGCCCCACTGTAGACAGTAAGGGGAGGGAGTGGGACTGGAATGAGGACCTCGGGGTTCCTTGAGCACCCTCTCTGCTGTGCTGGCAGGGTGGGGTGACCTCGGGTCCGGGCTCTACCACTCACTGCCCTGGGACCCCCAGCCAGTGGCCTGACCTTGCCGCCTGCCTGTTGATCTGTGGAGTAGGGTTGAGGGCAGTTTGGGGTGGTTGGGAAAATTTAAGAAGATAAGGAGCATACGAAGGAGACTGCCTCGCTGCTGTCGGGGAGGGTTATTACCACAGTCACTGTCGTTGCAAACACGACCGCCACCCTCTCGAGGCAGTGGGACTGCAGGTGGGGGTGTGCATGTGTCTGCACTTGGGGAGGGGCGTTCGGGCAGTCAGTGGTCTTGGTGAAGGCCACTGGGCCATCTCCCCGACCTCCTCTCTCCCTCCCTCTCCGGAGCAGGGATCCCGGAGGACTCCAAGGTAGAGGGCCCTGCCTTCACGGACGCCATCCGCATGTACCGCCAGTCAAAGGAGCTGTACGGCACCTGGGAGATGCTGTGTGGGAACGAGGTGCAGGTGAGGAGGCTGTGGAAGTCACCCCAAGGTCCAGAGAGTGGGGCCGGGCACAGAGACTCTGGGCTCGGGGTGCTCCCAGCTTGCAAGGACAGTAAGATCACTTTGGACAGGTGGAGAGACTTTATTCCATCATTTACTGATCGCCTCTCCTGACCCGGGGGCTGGGGTGCTTCTGTGAATAAGAGGGGTATGGCCTTGACCCTTACTCTCTATCTAGCAGGAGAAACAGACATTTGACAAATAAACACACGTACTTTGTGCAGGTGAGGGGGGGGAAGGGGGTGTCGTATTCCAGACAGGGAGGCAGCAGGTGCAGAGGTCCTGAGGTGGGACCCCTGATTCTGAGGATCCTGCAGGTCCCTCGAGCAGGTAAGCTGGGACCTGGGGGAATGATGCTCAGGAGAGAGGGCAGTGGAGACATGGAGCCAAGGCCAAGTCCAGGGGGGGTGGGGCTTGGGTAGAATGCGGAGACGAACCTGCCAGCTGGACATGCTCTAACTCCTGCCCCGGCTTGTGCCTCCTGGTCCTAGATCCTGAGCAACCTGGTGATGGAGGAGCTGGGCCCCGAGCTGAAGGCGGAGCTCGCCCCACGGCTGAAGGGGAAACCGCAGGAGCGACAGCGGCAGTGGATCCAGGTGGGTGCGTGCGGGCACGGAGGCGGGGGTGCGGCGCCTGCCCGACACCCGCAGTCTGGCTCTGACGCCGCCGCGCTGCCCACAGATCTCCGACGCTGTGTACCGCATGGTGTACGAGCAGGCCAAGGCGCACTTTGAGGCGGTGCTGTCCAAGCTGCAGCTGGCCCGGCCGGCCATGGAGGCGACCATCCGCACGGACATGGACCAGATCATCACCTCCAAGGAGCACCTGGCCAGCAAGATCCGAGGTAGGCCGGCCACCTGCCGCGCTTCAGGGGCCAGGGCGGACCTCCCGTCTGTACTTCTCACGCTAGTGACTCGATTCATTTGGTCATTTTAAAAAAGGAAAGCAAACCTGAGCCGTTGCTCTTCCAAACTCTGGGAGTTGTTTTGTGGCTATTTCTGCAAACCCAGACCTCAAAGATGTCCGTTTGTTTTGTCAAGGAAGTTCAAGCGTTTTGCTCAGCTTTGGAGGGTCACGGACTTGACCGTGGGTTCGTAGGCATCAGTTTAGCTGTGATGATTCACTCGGATCACGGCTCAGTATTCGGGGTCAGCCTGTGTTCCTTCTGTTCCCGGCCCCCTGTCCCCTGCCCTGCACACGGGCTGCGTGCAGTTTCCGAGCGTGTCGGTTGCCTGAGGCTCCTTCTCTCCTCGCTGTGCTCGTGAGCTGGATAGAACACAGAGAGCTGACTTTTATCTGGTGCAACAAACATTAGCTGGGCAGAGGAGAGGGACTTCATGACACCCTGGGGGGGAAAAGGCCTTTGTCCAAGTGTCCTGGAGCTGGTCGTGCCCAGGGCCCGCTGCCTTGTACGTGGCCGCACAGAGCGGGGGCAGGCTCGGTGTGTGCAAAAGCCAGAGGCTCACAGAGTCTACCAGAGTGTGTTTTGTTAAACAAAGCAGCAAGACCCCTAGAGATGTTTCTTTCCACCTCGAGCAAAGCAGAACAACGCTGACACCTTTGGACGAGCCGCGCTCTTAGTTCCTTGCCCTCAGACTTTTAGAAATATCAGGGGCCAATCTCAGAATTGTTCTGAAATGTTCTTTGACGCATGGATCTATGAATCATTCAGTTTGCTGGCATCACAAGTGGTTTTCTTTAAAAGCTAATACGATAGCGAGTCTGTGGGCTCCGGGTGCCATCCGCTCACCCGGCTCCCTCTGGGCGCAGCCTTCATCCTCCCCAAGGCAGAGGTGTGCGTCCGGAACCACGTCCAGCCCTACATCCCGTCCATCCTGGAGGCCCTGATGGTGCCCACCAGCCAGGGCTTCACCGAGGTGCGGGATGTCTTCTTCAAAGAGGTGACCGACATGAACCTGAACGTCATCAACGAGGGTGGTGCAGACAAGCTGGGTGAGGTGAGGCCAGGCCCCCTGCCCCGGGGACGGGAGCGCACTGGGCCTGGGTCCGCTCTGCCCCCGCCAGGCCCTCGCTGCGACTCAGGGTGTAACCTGTCACCAGAGGGTCTGCTGGAGACCAAGGGGCTGAGGGCGTGAGGCACTGGGGGGCAGCAGTCAGAGGAAAGGGGGATCGCTGACCCCCTCCACCAGGCGGGTTACACCCACGTGGGTGTCAGGTGCAGATAGAATGGATCCCATAATCTTTGCCCTCCTCTCCCACACCGCGAACCAAGGAGTACACAGACAGTAATTATCATAGAATTTGAGAACCAGAAAAGACTTAGAGATCATGAGAAACTTTCGCCTGATTTTGAGGCTGAGGAATCGGAGGCTCAGAGAGGGCGAGCGACTTGCCCAAGGTCACACAGTGCCCCAGAAGGGATGAGAACCTCTCCCCAGGCACTGTGCTGCTGGACCATGCTCCAGCCTTCACACCCTCCTCCCTCGGGGCCTGGGTCCCCCCAGCTTACCCTGCAGGGGGCCAGGCCCGGACTCCCAGGGCCTGGGCAAGCTGTGGGTCTGCAGGGCCTGCCTCCACTCTGGGAGCCCCGGCTCAGGTACCCGCTTCCCTACAGTACATGGAGAAGCTGTCCCAGCTGGCCTACCACCCCCTCAAGATGCAGAGCTGCTACGAGAAGATGGAGCCGCTGCGGCTCGACGGGCTGCAGCAGCGTTTCGACGTGTCCAGCACATCCGTGTTCAAGCAGCGAGCCCAGATCCACATGCGAGAGGTGGGCCCCAGCACCCCCCACGTCCCACAGGCCCTGGCTCCTGGGGAGAGGCCCTGCCTCCTCCTGGGCCTCGCGGCAGCCGCGCTCAGCCCCTCGAGTGCTCCTACGTGCTGGAACACCTGTCCCTCTGTTCACCCGGCTAATCTGGACTCCTCGTCCAGGTCTTGCCCTAGAGACCCCTTCCTCCAGGAAGCCCTCCTTGCTCCCCAAGCCCCTCCCTGCAAGGCCCAGGACCTCTGTTTCCTTGGGGCAGGGGCACACAGCAGACAGTAAAGATGGGGGGGAACACGGAGGTGCACACGCAGGCCGCCCCCACACCTCCCTACAGCCCTGGGGCACAGGCTCAGGAGCCCCTCCAAGGCGTGCAGGAAGGGGCCTTCACGTGCCCCGCGGTGTGCCCTGCAGCAAATGGACAATGCCGTGTACACGTTTGAGACCCTCCTGCACCAGGAGCTGGGGAAGGGGCCCACCAAGGAGGAGCTGTGCAAGTCCATCCAGCGGATCCTGGAGCGGGTGCTGAAGGTGAGCGGCCTGGCCCCTGAGCCCAGTCCCCGGGCTGGTACCAGGCTTGCTGCCCTACGGGAGGCACCGCGGACCCCCTGGCGTGGGCAAGGATCCCGAGGCTCGGGTCAGACCCCCGGGCTTTCATCCGCCTGACCCCTCTCTTCCTGGCAGAAATACGACTACGACAGCAGCTCGGTGCGGAAGCGGTTCTTCCGCGAGGCGCTGCTGCAGATCACCATCCCCTTCCTGCTCAAGAAGCTGGCGCCCACGTGCAAGTCGGTGAGCGCGCCCCTCCCCACCCCCCAGCCTCGGCAGCCCCTCGCCCCCAGCCCCCTCCCTCCACCTGCCGGCCTGACCCCCGCCTCTGCCCACCCCACCCCTGCAGGAGCTGCCCCGGTTCCAGGAGCTGATCTTCGAGGACTTCGCCAGGTTCATCCTGGTGGAGAACACGTACGAGGAAGTGGTGCTGCAGACGGTCATGAAGGACATCCTGCAGGGTACGGGGGGGCCAGCTGGGGGGGCCTCAGCGCCGGGGGAGGGGAGGAGGTCATACAGATGGCTGCTGAGAGGTCCTCCTGGTCCCACGCGCTAAGCTGCAAAGAAACCCAAACCTCGGGCCTTGGGCCTGGCGCTTGGTTTAGGCACGCTGTGCGGCCCTGGGCGGGTAGCATCGCTCCTCTGTGCTGTGCTGTCAGCTCAGGCTTTGGCGTTGCAGACGGGGGCAGATGAGGGACAGGAGGACACAGTGGTGGCCGGCTTGGGCTGCTGGTTCCCAGCAGTGAGGCCGGGGGTGATGATGGGGGTCCTACGCGGGCGCTGTGGAGGGTGGGCTGGCGGCCGCGGCCCCCGCGCCGACTGTCCTGACCCCGCTCTCCGGCTCCGCAGCCGTGAAGGAGGCCGCGGTGCAGAGGAAGCACAACCTCTACCGGGACAGCATGGTCATGCACAACAGCGACCCCAACTTGCACCTGCTGGCCGAGGGCGCGCCCATCGACTGGGGTGAGGAGTACGGTGGCAGCGGGGGGGACGGCGGCAGCCCCAGCGTCCCCGAAGCAGCCACCCACTCAGAAAAGCGACGGCGTGCCAAGCAGGTGGTGTCTGTGGTCCAGGACGAGGAGGCAGGGCTGCCGTTCGAGGCCGGCCCTGAGCCACTATCACCTGCGTCCCAGGACAGTGGCACTGAGCTCCGTGGCCTGCTGGCCCGGGATCTACGGGCTGAGAGCCCCCCGCTGGCTGGCCCTCTGCTCAACGGGGCCCCCTCCCAGGAGAGCCCCCAGCCCGCGGCAGCCCCTGAGGCCTCCTCGCCGCCCGCCTCACCCCTCCGGCAACTCCCTCCTGGAAAGGCTGCGGACCTTGAGCTTCCCAAACCTAGTGACCAGGAGACCGGGGAGCAGGTGTCCAGCCCTGGTGGCCGCCCCCCCATCCACACCACCACCGAGGACAGTGCAGGGGTACAGACGGAGTTCTAGGCCGGTCACCCCCGAGCTTCTGCTGGACATGGCACACGGGCCACCCCCTCCAAGACACTGGCAGGCTTGGCTCCAGCCGGGGAGCCCCAGATCTAGGCCTCGGGGTGGAGGTAGGGGAGGGCTGGTGTGGCACCTCTGGGGCTGGCCCACCTGAGTCACTTTATTGGGTTTGGTCACACTTTGCTCCGTTTTCTCTTCTGTGGGATGATCTGGGGCTTCCTGCTTGTGCTGGGAGCTGGGCCAGCCGAGGGGGCTGAGGAGTACCTTGGTGGCCGCCGGTTCCCTGGGTCTTCCCTTCCTGCTTTCTGGGGTCGGTTTCCCTCACGGGGGTCTCACCCTCCTTCTCAGTAAGACCGATGTAGAGTTGTTCGCTGGCTTATTCGGCCACTGAATTCTCTCCCTTCTCACCGGTGGAGGGGGCCCATTGGAACCAGAAGCATGGCGCGTTGAAGCCCAGCTCTGTGTCCAGACCACTGTCCTCCTCAAGCCTGGCTGGGCCTCCAGAGGCCAGGTTTGGAGTGGACACTGGCCTCGCTTTGCCTGCTGTGGGTGAGGGGAGGTGCACAGAGGGGTCTTCAGGCGGTAGCCAGGCTAGGGATGCCTCCTGGAGGAGGGGTGAGGGGCCGGGATTGGAATGAGAAAGGCCCAGAATGTGCCAGTCTGTGGAGAGGAAGTGTTCCGAGAGAGGGAGGGAGGGAGGGAGGGAGGGGGTGAGCTGCGGGGGGGTATTGCTGGGAGTGTCTTCAGAGCAGGCTGAGGTGGCCCAGGGAAGGCTCTGGAAGCTGGAGCAGGCTTTACATTCCCCACCCCCGCCCCAGCCTCCGGGAGTCCCTCTGTTCCCCCTGCCCGTCCTGTGGTGACACACTCCGGGCTGGGACGGAGGGGTGGCAGGCTGCTCAAGAGGTGGGGTTTGGGGGTATAGGTTCTGTCTTCTGAGGGCCACCTCCAAGGTACGCACTGTCCATCGGGGAAGCTGGGTCTGGCTCCCCAAAGCACCGCTGGTGGCCCCTCTGAGGATGTAGGGTCAGGCCGTGGCTTGGCCCCTGAAAAATTCCCTTCTTAGATATCCTCCTCCCAAAGCTGCTTGTTTCTGGGGGTGAAGGTTGAGCCGCTTCCCCAGGGCCCGGGATCTCCTGGCTTCCCCAGCCCCCTCGATCTGCTTCCCAGGGCAGGGGCCTCAGACCCCCAGGACGTGCGGTGGTGGCTGGTGCTCAGGGACCCTCCGGGTCCCCCCAGCCCTAATCTCAAATGCCTCACTAACCTTCTACCACCAGGTTCCGTGTTCACATCTCTCCTCTAGTGCCTTCTCTTGGGGTTGTCTCCAATCATCCTTCCCAGATACTGTACTGAAAATATTATGCAAACTCTTTAAGCTTTACTAATCAATAAATGATTTAAAGCCAGTGGCCTGCGTGTGGTGCCGCCAGTGGGAGACCTGGGCCGGAGCCGGTCTAGGACCAGCAGTGCACCCTGAGACTTTCTGGGCTCGTTTGACCCCCTCTCCGTGCCTGGTCGGAGGACACTGCCCCGGAGACGGGGTGCAGGGCGCATAGGTGACGAGCCTGATGGCAGCTCAGCCTTCTTGGCCAGGAGGGCTGGCAGCAGCTTTTTTTTTTTTTAAACATTTTATTTATTTGACAGAGACACAGCGAGAGAGGGAACATAAGCAGGGGGAGTGGGTGAGGGAGAAGCAGGCTTCCTGCCCAGCAGGGAGCCCGATGTGGGACTCGATCCCAGGACCCTGGGATCATGACCTGAGCCGAAGGCAGACGCTTAACGACTGAGCCACCCAGGCATCCCGGGCTGGCAGCAGCTTTAAGGCCAAGTAGCCCTGGGGTGTCCACAGCGGTGTGGGCATTTTTGGGGACTCCTGCTCACTCAGCAGTCACTGAGCACTCGCTGTGGGCTGAGCACTCCAGAAGGCGAGCACCCTCGTTACCGCCATTTTACCACTGTGTAAACTGAGGCCCAAGAAGATATGGATCCCTGGCTGAGGTTACAGGGCACACGCATGCACACACACGCACACACGCACACACACATGCACGCACACAGCTGGTGGGGATGGGTTGTCCCATCCAAGGGTGTAAACAGGCGTCCTGGGTGGGATGGCAGCCAGTCACCTTGAGGGACGTTGGCTTCCATGGTAGCCAGTGGCTGAGGGCTGGTCAACAAGGGCTGAGGTGAGGAACGGCGGGGGCCTTGGGGTCGGAGACCAGACATTCAGCTGCAGTCTTGCTGTGGTCCTTGGCAAATCACTATACTCAGCCTCCGGCTCCATCTATAAAAGCAGGGCTGGGCGCTCATAAAAGTCTTTCTCCCTGGGCCTAGTGAGGAGCCTGGGTGATTCGCAAAATGCTGTGCCCTATGTGGCCCTGCCCGCCCAGGTCTCCATCTCCCTCGGCTAAGGCTGAGCCCAGGTTTGGGGCTGAGGGAGGGAGGCGGCAGAGCTCCTGGGGAGTCAGGGGTAGGGGGTGAGACTATGGGAAGAGGCCCCAGCTCTTGCTTGGAAAGGACTTACAAATGGCCTTCATCCCATCCCATTTCAGCCTACAGGGTTGATGGTCCCAATCCGATAGGGACACTGAGGTGCAGGCAGACAGGGCTCTCCGCCTCTCCAAGGCCAGGCCCCCGCATCCAGCATTGCACCTGGTGTGAGCACTCAGTGCCCCCTGGTGGCTACTGGCTGCGTCAGGGCCCCGTCAGGTCCCTTATTGAATGCATGGACAGGGAAAGGAGTCTGGGAGGCTGGCCAGGGTCAGAGTTAGCTGGAGACAGAGCCCGGGGGCCCCAAAGAGACCCACCTCTAGCCCAAAGCAAGCTCCACTTGGTTCAAAACCATCTGCCCGAACATACAGTAAACGTGCAGCTCTGATCAAGTACAAGGGGGCATGGCTCCTGTTAGAGTTGTGCAATGAACCACCCGCACAACTGCATGGGTTTAGGAGTCCCGAGGCTTCCAGGCTCCAGCCCCAGCGCTGCCATGTCCCAGCTCCCAGGCCCTGGGCCCTTCTCCGGGATAGCGGTAAGGGAGTGCACAGCCCCCGCCCCCACACACGACCTGCTCCAGCTGTCTGTCCACCTGTCATGAGGGCAGATTTGGATAATGCCTCTCCCACCTCTCCCTCCCTTTGATTGAGGTGAAGCCCTCCCCCCGGACCACTCCCCCTCCCCCCAGCCTTCCCCCGTCCCCGGGCTCCACCAGGCCCCAGCAAGGACTCAGGATCAGGCTGGAGATGGATTTATTGACATTCCTGCTTCGGGTGGGCAAAGCCTGTTGCCTGCCTGTGAGCTGCGGGGGGGGGATGGGGGGGCGGACTGTTAGGAGGTACAGATCCGGAGAGCAGAGGGGCCCAGAGGGGAGGTCGGGAGGGCCGAGCGTGGCCTGCGGTACAAGGCGTGCACTCAGCACACCGGCCAGTCCACGTGAGGCCAGCCCGTGGCGCCCTGTGGTGGCCTCCGTACAGCGGCTCCGCGCTCGGGGCCCTCCCGCACTCCCACCGCCCCACCGAGGGGGACAGCGCTGTCCGTGTTACCCTGATGAGGACACCGAGGCTCCCGCAGGGCAGTGACCTGCCGCAGTCAGACTGCTGGGAAGTGGCAGCGGCCAGGACACTGAGTCCTGTGCTTAGACGGGGGCACAGCTGCTTCTCCAAACCCTGAGGCCGTCCTCAGACTCGGAGTCCTCGGTCCCCCACAGCATCCGGACGAGCGGCGGCGGCAGGGCCAGGAGCACTCGGTGCCCCCCGCCCCCGCCCAGGTGTGCTCGGAGAGGAACGGGGCCATGAGAGAGGGACCCGGGGCGGGGCGGGGGGGCTGTGCTGGTCCGTCTGGAGCCCGGGGCTCAGCTGCTGTGGTAGAGCCGGAGGCGCTGCGTGACCTCCTGACGGCACAGCGGGCACGTGCGCAGCGGCTGGCAGCACTGGTGACAGCAGCACACGTGGCCGCAGTTGAGGAAGATCATCTGGGCCTGAGGAGAGACCGTGGGAGCGGCTGGGTCCTGCCCCGGCCTGTTCCCGGCGACGGGGCAACGGAGCCCCCTGGACCCCTCGTTGTCCTTTACCTCAAGGATCTGAGACCACAGTTGTCACACGCCATCCGAACGGCACAGAAGTCGCTCCCGACCCCCTATCTCCCCGCCCCCCCCGCGCCCTAACAGCTGCCCAGGAGGCCACAGTGTGTCTGACCAGCCCTGCTGTTGGACCTGTAGGCTGTCCTGATTTTTGCCTTTTTGTGCCCTGACCGGCCCCTTGGTCTACAAAGGATTCCAACAGCACGGAGCAAAAGCCATATAAGCATGCCTGTGCTTTGCTTCAGCATTTCCTCTTTTCAGCACTTATGCTAAGGAAGTGATCAAGGATGCGCTCCCAACTCTGCCCAAGGCTGTTTGGTACAGCACTGCTCGTAGTAACAAACTGGAAGCCACCTCTGGGGCCCCAAAGCAGGGGGTTTGGTTAAATTTATAACCAACACGTCCCTCCGCATCACGGCATTCCCTGGGCTTAGTAAAGACCCTGGAGTAATTACACTAACATGGTAGCTTCTTTTAAGTAGGATCACATGGTGGAGGGAGGGGAGGGGATTTATTTTCTACACTATATTAAGTTTTACAATAAACATTAATTTTGTTATAGATTTTATATATATATATATATATATTTAAGATTATTTGAGAGAGAGTGAGTGTGGGGAGGAGGGACAGAGGGAGAGAGTTTTAAGCAGACTCTGCTGAGCACAGAGCCTGACACGGGGTTTGACCCCATGACCCTGAGATCATGACCTGAGCCAAAACTGAGTCAGATGCTTAATTGTGCCACCCAGGCACCCCTAATTTTGTTATAGATTTTAAAAGATGGTTTTTTAAAAGTCTCTTCAGAAACAATTATGTTGTTGATACTTAATGACTTGGGAAATTTTCCTTAATTAAGTAGGGGGAAAAAAACTTCTTTTGAAAAAAAGAAAGTCCCAGAAAATGATGTTAGCATTAGCTCATGTTTGGGTCATGGGATCATGGTAATTTCCTGTATTTTTTGCTGTCCTGTATTTCTCCAAATTTCTAATGAATACAATCTACTTCTACCACTAGAAACAACACACATGCCTGGACAGGCTCCGGACGGGCACAGGCCGGGCCCGTGGGTGGGGCCGCTGCCCCAGACTCACCTCCCGCTCCAGGCAGACGACACATTCTGAGGTCGGCACCACCAGCTCTGCCGGGGGAGCGGACGGGCTCACAGACTCAGGCAGCTCCTCGGGGGCAGTGGGCACCTCCAGGGCCCCAAGGACCTCACTCTTGGGTGGGTTCAGCAGCTCTGTGGGGACCAGACAGGCTGAGCCAGGGTCATGCCCCCAGGATCCCAACCCCCAGGGGGTCCCCTGGCTCTGCCTGCCATGAGTGAACAGTGAGCTAAGGTGGGGCCCTCGGATCCCACAGGAGGGTAAGGGCCCCCTTATTTCTCTTTTCTGAGCCTCATCCCCCCCCCATCTGTAAGACAGGAGTGCTGACTCACTGGCAGGGAAGGCCACAGTGCTGGTTAATTGGGGCCTCTAACCCCTGACCCTTCCCTGGATCCTTCACAGGGACCCTGCAAGGAGGACTTGTCACTTGCAAAGAAGAGCAGCCACTTGCCCAAGACCACAGGGCCACCTGGTGGTGGAGCTGTGGGGCAGGAGCCCTTGGTTAGGGGCTCTGGGGGGGACGGGGGCTGTGCTCACAGCTTCTCCACCAGGTCTCCCAGGAGACCTCCGGGGAGCAGGGAGAGGAATGAGAAGGCCCCAGGGCTGGCCCCTCACCGCCCTGCTCCCAGGAGAGCAGGCACCCCCCCCGCCCCCCCCCGGGGCCCAAGAGCAGCACAGCAGAATCGGCCCTTACAAAGCGGTCTCTCTCATCATGCAACATACACCAACAACCCTGAGTCCTCTCCATCCCAGATGCACATCCTGATCTTGGTTCAGATTTTCCCATCTATCCTGTGGTTTGAATTACGAGTTTTTATAATTGGAAAAACCTGAAGATTCTTTTTTTTTTAAAGGCTGTTACAACACTAGGCTCTCTGAAGGTACCACAGTGCCACCAAACCATCACTGTAAAGGGGCTCTTCTGTATTTAATGTGACACCAAGTGAGTTCTGGAAGCAGGAAGAGGATGTCAGGAAAGGGACTGAAGGTCTCCTGCCCCCTCTGCAGCTGACAAGGAGAGGTCCCACCCAGCCCTCCCTGCAGCTGGGCAGCATCAGGAAGAAGCTGTACGCAGCCTCAGTGGGGAAGGACCTGCTGGTCCCTTCTGGCTCCTGCTAGCCGTAGGGATTTTTTGGAGACGGTGGGAGGCAGCCATCATCTGAGGGGCTCAGAGTGAAGGACACTTATGTCTGCCAGGAGGGGGACCCCAAGCCCTGATGCCAAACTTATCCGGACCTCCAGTCTGACAGCAGGAAGGTGTCAGTACTGGAAAACATCTGGAAGGGGAGGAAGGGATCTATTTCATACATTACTTGATATTAAAGAACTATTAGTTTAATGCATTTTTTAGGTTGGATCAATACCCCTGGAATAAAATCGGCTGGAAAGCTGGAGCCTGTGGACATCATGACACGGCCCAGGCACCTAGGGACCCAGATCTCCCCCACGCCGGCCACCGAGCTCGCCTCATCCCTGCCATCTGGTCCGGCAACCCCACCTTCGGTCTCTGCCTTGAACGGCCCCTGCCTGAGACCGGCCGTGCCGTGGGCTTGCCCAGCCTGGCAGCCCAGGCAGGCCCACTCCTTCCATCCTTGCTCCAGGCTCCCTTCCCTCCTCAAGACCCCTCGGTCTCCTCTCGAGGGAGGCCTTAAGCTCAGTGGTTCAGCCATCGGCCAGCTGTGTGACCTTACGGGAGCACATTAACGTCTCTGTTCCCTCCGCGCTCTAACGAGGACAGTAGCACCCACCTCACGGGGCTGACACGGGCGACACGACACGGTGCATGCGCAGTGGCTGGCGAATACCTGGTGCCTGGGTCGTGCTCGGCACACGGGAGCCCCCGCCTCCCGCATCCGCTCCTGCGTCAGCCACAGCACCTAGGCTTCCCCGGGCCTCCACACACAGGTGGACTGCCTTCATGACCCGCCGTTACCCCTCTGCAGTCACAAACGTCTTTCCACAGCCACCACAGGCCCGCCCCAGGCACGGTGTCAGGCACTGGGCATGGCTGGTTTCCCCCTCTATTCCAAGGGTCCGCGCTGTGTGGTTCCCAGTGTACGGTAGGTTCAGGGAAGGTTATAGGACAGGGCACCAGGAGGGCCCTTCTCCTTCTACAAGGCAACTTCTCCCTCTTTCCCCTCCCCCCTCCCCCATTTTTGTGGCCTATTTTTTCCATTTAGAAATCCTGTTCCTTTAGGAGGGAACCTTAAGGACCGGTGGGGGCTAGGACCGGCCCTTAGTTCTCGTCCTGAAGTGTAAACAGGTGACCGCCTCCCCCCAGAGCACAGTCCACAAGTGAGGTTGGGGCCTCTGCTTAGGAGATGCCCTGTATTGGTACCTGGCTGCATCCTGGCCGCATCCAACAGCTCCTGGACCCTCCGCAGGATCTCCTGCTGCAGACCAGCTTCTGAGATGCCCACCTACGGCAGTTCAAGGCAAAGCAAGTTACGGCCTGGGCTGGGTGGGAGCCACAAGGACCGCCTCCTTCCTGGCTTCTGGCACCTTCACCTGGAAATTCGGAGGCCTGGGCCCCCAGGTCAACAGGGGGCAATGCAGCACCACAGCTGTGGAGGTGACCAGGTGGCAGGGAGGGAGACCGAGGCCCCAAAGGGAACTAACACCGGTAAGAGCCACAGTTTAGCACGTGCCTACCCTGCATTGGGGCAGGACTCGCTGAAAGCATCACCTGCGAGACCGCACGTCTCCCCCCACCCCCCGACAACAGGGGAGTCAGGACCCACTGTCAGAGTTCACAGGAAGGGGCAGGGAGTGCCCACTGAGGCCGAGCTGCTGAGGAGTGGCAGTGCTGGAGTCCCACAGACCTGCGGGTGACACAGCCCCTGTGTGTGACCCGTCAGTTTCTGGGTCAAGGACAGGCTACACGGCAGAAGGGTAGACAGCATGGCCTCTGGGACCGGACCACCCATGGCTGGGGCCTGACTGTGCCGTGTGACCCCGGGCAAGCTACCACCCTGCCGCGTCTCCACTTCCTCATCTGAGAAACGACAAGGATGCTACGTGCCGGCCGGGCCATTGCGGGGGCGAGCATGGGGAAGCCCTCAGGACAGCCTGGCACTGGCAGCGGCCACGGACCTTAGCTGCCCTCAGTCGGCTCTTTCGAAGCGTAAACGAACTAACGCAACGCGGAGCTCAGCTCCGACCCAGGACGTCAGCAGCTCAGGCAGCGCTGCCGTTCCGAGGTCCGTGAAGCCGGGGGCGGGCCAGGCCAGACAGCCTCCGAGGACTCGTCCTGGGCCTACAACGTCAAGGTCCAAGCTGAGCGGAGGGAGTAGTCTAGGGTCGGGCGGACGGCGTGCAGGCTACACCCAGGGGCAGAGGGGCCGACGAGGTGGGGGTTCTGGCCGTCTGGAAGCACGGGGGCCCCGGAACGTGGGCTCATGGCAGACCGCACCCAGAGCGGCAGGAGAGCAAGCCGACCCTTGGCGGCTCGGACGGCGGCCTCGTGCAGCGCTCCACCCCCCCCCCCCAGGGGCTGCCGCCTCCCACCTTGGCCAGGTCGGCAGGGCTCATGCGGCTCAGCGTGTCCAGTGAGATGCGGTGGTGGGCGAAGAGAGGCAGGTAGTGTTCCGCCGACAGATCCACCAGGAGGGCCGCCAGCTGGCGCTCCAGGCCTTCCTCCTGCGGGACAGACCCACGGGAGAAGCTGACCGCACCGCCAACGCGGCGCCGCATTCACAGCGGCGAACAAAGGCTCTGAGCACGTTTAACAGAATATATAAAACGTCTCCTCGGAACTCTTCCTACAAAAATGCACACGTGAGCACAGAGATAAAGACGCGAGGAAGTTCACTGCCAGTCTACCTGTAAACTTGAAAATGGTTAAGCGATCAGGCACCCATCAGGAGGAGCTGTTTAAATCAATGAGGGCTCATCCAGATACTAAATACTATGTCTGGAAACAATGAGGAGATTTATTATGTACACAGCTAGAGAACTGCCCGTCATTATTAAGAGTAAAAAACAGTTTGCCAAAACAGTATATATAGAAGGACTCCATTTTTATTAAAAAACAAAACAAAAAAACCAGTGTGTGTGTGGGGGGAGGGGGGACCACATCCATCCTGCCCACAGCGGGGGTTTGCAGGGGGTTCCTGTGCTCCCCACCCCACATGCACAGTGGCTCTGCCCCACATAGCTCTCCCCCTTCCCGTACCAGAAGGAAGGCACCCGCGCTCTCTTTTCTGTCCCCGCCGGGGCCTAGCAGAGGACCCGGCACACTAGTCACTGGAAATATGAGCAGAACAGAACTGGAAAGATCAGGCAGCCAGGCATCCCCGAGGCGGGGGAGGCTCTCCGAAAGGGTGCGGACCAGCAGTCCTTACCTGCAACTTCAAGGACAAGGGTTTCTGGTTCAAAAGCCGTTGATACTGAATCAGCCAGTAATTTTCCTGCTTGGTTTCGCTTTTGGCTTCTAACTCTGTCTGCCAAGGATGAAGCAGGCATCGTTAGTTCTAGGTCAGTAAATAAAAACTGTAAGGACAGTGCCCATTGTGAATGAGGCTTTTGGCTGGTGGAGGTCGCTCGGGATTCTACAAAGAACTTCCGCAGCCCCCACGGTCTCACCACTTAAACTACTGAGCCCGGAAAGGCAGGAAGTGCCTCGACCCCCAGTTACCTGCTGCGAACAATCTCAGCCAGGGCACACCTGGGGTTGGGGCCAGACTCAGGGCTTCGGACGCCTGCCACCAGGCTCTGCGGGCCCCTCCTCGGGCTCAGCTCTGGTGACAGGCAGGGAGAGAAATAGGATTCTAAGGACAATATGGGCCTCTGGAGTGGGCTTCACCCTTCTGACAAAGCTGGAGAACGACAGACATGCTACTGAAACGGATCCCTTCATTCTGCCATGAACAAGTAGGCATGATTCTAGGTGCCGGGGCCAGTCCCACGACAAAAACGGTACGAACAGCAACAGCTAACGTTCTCAGAGTGCCGTGGGCCAGGACCTGCTATGCACCCAGGTGCCATTTGCCTTAATTCGCACAGCTCCGTGAGGGGGTCCGACTTCCAGGGTGAGCAAAGGGAGGTTCAGAGTGATTAGGAACCTGCCCAGTTACAAGAGCTGTCCGGGGTGAGGGCCAGGACTTGGACCCAGGCCTGTGCTGCCCGGGGACCTGTGTTCTGAGCAAGCCAGGCGGCCCAGCCAGGACTGCGGCCACACGCTGGGGGCCAAAGGAGAGGCGGGCAGCAAGACTTCAACCCAGGCCTTAGGGCCTGTCTGGCCGTCCCTCCCAGACCTTGCCAAGCTGCTCCCCTCTGCTGCCCACGGCCCTCCCCAGGCTGTGGACACATCTCTCGTCTGGCACCCGTGACCCCAGCAGTCACGATCTGCTGAGGGGGGGCTTCCTCCCCTGGATGGTGAGTGCTCTGAGGCCCCTGAGGGCAGGAGCATAGGGCCAGAGGGCACAGCGGCTGCTGCAAGATGCCACCGTGCCATCCGCATGTTAATACAGTTCGCAGGCGACGGCGGTAAGGCATCACGAGGAACCGGCAGCTTCTGACCGCCTGCAGGGAGTGACACAGTTACAGCTGGGCCCTCTCCTCCAGAGATCCTTGGGACACCAAGACAGCTCCTTCCCCAGAGGAGATCAGCCCGTGAGTTGAACCAGCACCCCAAAAGCATGGTTTAAAGAGACAGCTTCTGAACCCGCGCATGGGCTCGTGTGGGGCTGTGGAAGCTGGTCTCACTCTTCCCTGCACAGGGCTCCGTCCACAACGGAGCTCAGAGAACGTCTGGAGCATTAACGACACCATAGGAGCGACTTAGGCCTCTGTCCCCAATGCTCCAATGCACACGGGGTCTAGAGGAAACGATCGCCACCTGCCACCATGACAATGTGCCAGAGTCAAACACATTTGGGTACAGGGGACAGCTGGGCAACTCCTGCCAAAAGCTTATTACACAGCCTGCCCTGGACACAGAAAGTCCTCTCCTGGGCATCGGTCTTGAATAAATACTCATGGCCGTTCTCGATACTCCACTACAAAGAGAGCATTCCTTAGAAAAGTAAAGAACTGGAAGTAGTCTGAATGCTCAGCAATGGGCTAGGATGGCCCATCCAAATGCAGCCAGGAAGCGTATGGAGAACATTTTAGGGCATGAAAAGAACAGAGGCAAATGAGCTGGTTCTAAAGAGGTGTGTACCATCTTATGTTTGTAAGACACACACATACACAGCTATAAATACGCATCGTAGTGGTCAGAAAACACATCAAAGCGTTAGCATTAGGTAACTCTCAGAAGTGAGTCTTTTCCTTCGTCCTTTTTCTTTGATGAGCAACTATTACTTGAATAACAGTAACGCTTCTAAGAATGGCGAGTGTGTTTAGGGAAAGCGAACCCATGTACGATGCGGAATGCAGAAGCCGAGCGCACCAGAATTTCCCGGAGCTCTTCCTCTCGTCGCGTCTTTTCCTTGAGCAGCTGCTGGAGCAGGGAGCTCAAGGCCCAGCGCTGCTCCGAGATCATCTCCTGCAACACAAGACCATGCCCAGTGCCGCTGGAAGCTCATAGCTCTGGAGCCAGGAGTCCCCCCATGGGGTGACAGGATCCCCCCCACTTCATTTCCAAGCTGGCAGCCGGGACCCCACAGTGGGCCCAACTCAACCAGACAGAGGGTTGGGGGATGGAGCCGAGGGGCCCCTCTGCCTGGGCATCCCCTCATCTTCTCCCTGTGGGGGTCAGGCCAGGCGTGGGATCTAGTGACTCCTGACAATGGAATGGTAAGAAACAGCAAACAAAGGAAATGACAAGCCACAGGTACATGACTGCAATCTCAGGGACTACAGCGCGTGTGGGTGGAAGCACAGGCAGGGAGGGTTGGCGTGTAACCCCCACGGGTCTGGAAGGTTCTACCCAGATGGAGGCACATGCAAACTGGGCGAAGTCCTCGTTTGTGTCTGTGTTCCACTCATTTCTTACTCTTGGAAACCACGGAGGCCCTCAAAATGGGAGCCTCACAAGCTCTGATGGGCAGGAGACATGGGCACCTGCCAAGCACGGTGGCTGCATCTTTTCTGAGAGCTCATCTCTGAAGACAGGTGGCAAGGCTCACAAAGGGCTTTGCATTGGCTAGCTTGCCCCAGTGTGATGGCCCTAGGACACAAGCTGGGCCTGGAAGATGATTTCCTTTTACGAAGGGGAGAAATGGGAGGCCTAGGAGGGGAAGTGACCTGCCTTAGGTCACACAGCACATCTGTGACAGACCTGAGAACAGACACAAACACAGGGACAGACAGCAGCCTCTACTCAGAAGCCGGATGTGGGGCGCAGGTCCTCACACACCATTGATCCATCCGCTTTTGGACATTTGGGCAGAGGTCGGGGCAGGGCAAGGTCCAGCCCTCTTCTGTGCCTGCCCAGGTCACACAGTACGACTATAGAGGACAAAGGCCAGGTCCCGGACACGCAGTCCAGATCGCCACCTGCTGGTCCCTACTGCCCCCACGCTCTACAAGCAGGACACCCAGGCTGGAGCTCCCAGAGAAACCGCCTGCAGGGAGTGACACAGTTACAGCTGGGCCCTCTCCTCCAGAGATCCTTGGGACACCAAGACAGCTCCTTCCCCAGAGGAGATCAGCCCGTGAGTTGAACCAGCACCCCAAAAGCATGGTTTAAAGAGACAGGGAGCTCAGCAGTGACCCTGCTTCAAAACAAAGAAAATGCAGAGATGGAGATGGGCCTGGGTGAGCCTTGGCAATGAAACCCTCCTTCCTCTGACCCTCCTGCTGAGCAATAGGCTGCCCGACCCTAACCTTGGCCTGCGCTGGGCTCGCCCCCCAGGCTGTGCTCCCATCACAGCCCCAGAGGAGCCTGCCTGCCTGCCGGGGAGCAGCTGTGGGGAGGGAGGCGAGGAGGAGGGGCAGGCCGGGAGCCCTACATACCTGCAGTGCCTCCGTGTCCAGGGACTTCCTCTTTACCTCCAGCTGAGTCAGCTGCAATAACTCAGTTTCTATTAACTTAATCTAAACAGAAGACGAAACAGGGTTTTTTTTTATTCACATTAACCAAGGTTCAAGTCTGTGCTGCTCCCTGAAGGCCAAGTGGGGTCTAAGAAACCTTTCGGGGGCAGTCGGGAATGAAGGGGACCTGGGTGCCTTGGGAACCCCCTCAGCGGGGCTTTAAAAGAATTAGTTGTTTCAGGGCCCCGAGTGCTTGGGGGGCACAGACGGGCCTGTCCGGGAGGGCCCATCCCAGAGAGGCTAATGGCTTATGGAATGGAGACAGGCCTGCCTTTAAGGTTCAGGCCAGAGTGCAGAACAGACACAGGTCCTCACTGAGCCTCGCACTCACCGCAGTGTCTTACTTCCTGTAACTGCCGTCACAGAGAGCAGAGGGTAATGGAGTGACTAAGAACAACGATGATAGCAGCTGACGCTTCCAGAACATTCTGTGTGCAAGGCTTGTGCTGTGTACTCTAACTACAATGTTGTCATCAAATCTCCCCTGGTTATTAGGAGATATTACTGCCTCCATTTTACAGATGAGGAAACGGGGGCTCAGAGAGCTTAAGTAACTTGTTCAAGGACACAGAGCAGGTTGGTGAGGGAGCCCTTTCCCGGGGCTCTCCCTGCTTGGGTCTGAAGGGGAACAGCTGGCCAGCTGGGTCAGAACCACCCACAGGGAGGATGCCTGGGGGTCAGACCCCACAGCTAGTGACTTCTCCACCCCGAGCCTGTGACCCTATGGCCCTCACCCCTAAGTTCCTATGGCCCCACCAACCCCTGGTCAGAGGAATGAGCTTCATGTCCGGCAAGGTGGGATTGAAATTAAAGAGGGAAATAAAAAGGTAAGTTGGTTTTGGCCAAAAAAAGAGAAAAGAATACAAAGAAAAAAATAAACATGCAAAAATGTAAAATTCAAAGTATGCCGAATAGTATGCGATGAGCATTCCCGCAGCCTGAAAGCTCCGTCTCCAGCCCTCCAGAAAGCCCAGGGGGGCCCGACATAGCCCACGGGGTGGAGGCCAGCCTGCAGGTTGGCAGCCGAGCCCAGACCAGAGCACAGCTCCCTCCAGGCGAGGCGGCCTCCCCTGCCTGCCCTGGTGGGCCACCCCGTCCGCCCCAGCTCCTCAGTTTGAGCTGATGGAGGTGGTCCCTGGGGTGGAGCTGACCTCATTTCCCCCAGCGAGGGCTTCCTGCCTGGGGCACGCTGGATGCAGAGGCTGCCCAAGCCGTCCAGGCTGCCCACGGGCATCCGGGGAGGCAGCGGAACTGTTTATGTGGCAGGGGCGGCGTGGAGTGGGGGGGAATGGGTGGCTGAGCTGGCGCATGAAGGAGCCACCTCTGCCGTCTGGGAAGGCACGCAGGAAGGGGTCGGTGGGGCCGCACCCCCAGCCCTCACCTGGTTCCTGATCTGCCGGTGCATCAGGTCTTTCTTCACCTGGAGAGCCTCAAACGCGGCCTTCTGCATGGCGCTCTGCAACAGAGATCACCAGCTGCTCGGCAGGTGCCCGGCCCAGGCCAGGGGGAACACAGAATCTGCTCAGAAACCCCTTCACGGAGGACTTCTCGGTCTCTTAGAGGGAACATAACTCTTCAGCTCACTTGTTCACATTTTAGAAATAATACCTGTGAAAGGCTCACTAGCCCTGGATACTATGTGCACTGAATTTCCACAACCAGGGGTGTGGGTGCTTTCACTGCCCAGTTTCACGAGGAAGGTGAGGCGGCCAACAGAGGTGCGCCATCTGGAAGCAGGAAGTCGAAAGGCCCTTGGCACTCTCCTGTGTGCTCTGCCTCCATGGAGTGATCCCCACATCCTGCCCCTAAGTCCTTACGACAGAGCCACATAGCACGGAGAGTGGGTGCCTGCCACGGAAGCAGGGGATCCTGCTCTAGATCTCAGTGACCAGAAAACCACCACACTCTCCCCCTCCCAGCCCCTCTGTCCTGAGGGTCTATATAGTTCTAAACATACTAAGCATCTTGGGTCTTCTACGCTAAGGACAGGGCTCCATGCAGACTTGTGATGCTCTGCCTCAGGCTCCCTGTGCCCATCTTGAGCCCCTGCCCTCACACCCTGGACAAAGGCTCACCTCCTGCAGGATCTGGCTGATGGCTTTGTTCTGATCCATCTGCTGCCATGACAGAATCTGCTGGAACCGCTCATCCATTTCGGCCATGCTGCCAGAAAGACAGCAAATTAATTCACTCTCTGAATGTTTTCTGAGCATCTACCAAGTGCCAGGAACCTTGGAGATCAAAATAAACCATTTACCCATTCAATAATACTACTCAAGCAGCACCTGCTGGGGGGTGCCTCCTGGGCCGGGCACAGACATGGCGTTTGTCTTAGAAGGAAGGGGACAGAGTCGGTGTGTCTGGGTCCTCTCATCCACCCCTCCATCAGAATCTCCTCTACAATGCCCTTGAAGTAGTGGCCTGGGTTCTGCCCTCCCACCTCCACCAACAAGCTCATGACCTCCCAGGTGGGCCACCTGGGCCGTGAGAAAGCTCTCCTTCTCGGGCAGTAACAGCCATGCCCCACCCGACACCCCCAGCATTTCCCACCCTGGCCTCGGATCTGCTCTTAGCCCCCAGAACAAGTCTAGTGATTCTGGCATAAAAATCCAAACCCTGAAGCCCCACATATGTCCATACTTTGGCATAATCTTGGTTTTGAGTTTGTTTCGTAATGATAGCTGTTATTTATTGGCCCTTTTGTGGCAAAGACCATCCTCGTTAAATCCAACAACTCCAGGGGTAGGTACTGTGACTTATCCCCATTTTTCTGATAAGAAAATTGAGGCTCAGAAGGGAAATGGACTGACCCAACACTTCACAGTTACTAACAGAAGGGGGACCTGAGTCCAGGTCTGTCCGCCGCCAGTGCGCACACTCCTAAGCTCGATGTTCTATCGCCAGGAAAGGAAGGGGAAATCCCCCCACCTGTGAGGACACGGGGAGGCTGGGGGCTGTGCCAGAAGCACCTCGACAGGGGGAGAAACACCAGGGCAGCCAGTGCTCCTGGCCCGTCTCCTGAGCACCAAGAGCTCTTCTCCACGGCTGTGCCGACACGTGTGGTTCCCTCAACAGACTAACCCACAGCGAGGCAGTGAACTTGGCCAGCCAGACCCACAGCTGCCGCCAGTGTGAAAGCAGCCTATCACCTCCCCCTCCAGGGCACGCCGCTCCCGGCCTCTGCAGACCCTCGGAGGTCGAGGAGGGCAACGCGGTCAAGAGCACGCCCCCGCTCTGCCTGGGCCTGAACCCTGGCTCTGCCACCTGCTGGTTGGGTTTCCTTGGATGTGTCACATAGGCTCTCTGAGCCTGAGCTGTGGTGGCAAAACGGGGCTAATGACCCACTGCCGCAGAGAGTCAGTAAGCCAACACACATCCCTTGGCCGAGTGCCTGGCTCACAGGAAGTGCATGAGAAGTGCGAGTGATTGCTGTCACTTTACCAGAGCCTGACCCAATCATGGGGTCCAGCTAGAGAAGTCATGAAGAGCCGTCACCGCTTGCCCATGACGCACGGCCAAGGCTGGGGCGGGGACTGCAGTGCCCAGCGCTCACCCCCACAGTCCTGGGCCCCGAGCCAGTGCCCCCAACTCAGGAAGCCTCTCCTTACCTTACCTGGAACAGGCCTGCTGGACCAAGCTCTGCCTCTGAGACTCGTAGGCCATCTGGATGAGCCGGTTCTTATAGCTCTCGGTCAGCATCTGCTGCATGGCGGCTGAGGAAACATGGGGGTGGGACTGAGAAAGGGGCACCACTCCTGGGGGCCTCGCGGGGTTCACCTCACCACCCGCCTCACAGTCACCCTTAAAAAACACGTTTTTAAAAAAAGATTTGAGAGGGAGAGGTAGCATGCGAACAAGCAGGAGGAGGGGCAGAGGGAGAGGGAGAGAGCATCTCAAGCACACTTCCTGCTGAGCACAGAGCCCGATGTGGGACTTGATCTCACGACCTGGCGATCATGACCTGAGCGGAAACCAAGAGTCAGATGCTCAACTGACTGTGCCATCCAGGCGCCCCCCTCCAAAATCTTTAAACTATGGAAGTAACTTAAGCTTGAAAAGGCTATTTGTAAAACACCAAACAGCATGCACACAAAATCTTTTATAATCTTATCACCCAGAGATATTTTGATATATATTCTTCTAGTCAATTTTTTTTTTTTTTTAAGATTTTATTTATTTATTTGAGAGAGAGAATGAGAGACAGAGAGCATGAGAGGGAGGAGGGTCAGAGGGAGAAGCAGACTCCCCGCTGAGCAGGGAGCCCGATGTGGGACTCGATCCCGGGACTCCAGGATCATGACCTGAGCCGAAGGCAGTCGCTTAACCAACTGAGCCACCCAGGCGCCCCTCTTCTAGTCAATTTTTAATGCATATTTATAGAACTGAACAGATATTCATACACCCAAATTCACAGCAGCGTTATTCACAAAAACCAAAAGGTGGAAACGACCCAAGTGTTCACTGACAGATGGTGAACAAAATGTGAGTACACAAATGGAAATATTACTCAGCCTTCAAAAAGGGAAGTTCTGACGCCTGCTGCAACAGGGATGAACCCTGAGGAGGTTCTGCTGAGTGAAAGAAGCCTGTCATGAAATGTCAAATACCACAGGATTCCACTTACATGGGGTACCTAGTGTCGTCAGATTCAGCAAGACAGAAAGTGGAATGGGGGTTCTACATGGGCTGGGGACGGGGAGGGAGAATCTGTGTTTATCGGGGACAGAATCTCAGTCGGGAAGATGCAGTTCTGGAGCTGGATGGCGGCGGCTGAGCAACGTGGATGTGCCTTGTGCCACAGAGTCGTACAATTACAAGTGGTTAAAATGGCAAAGTTTAGGTTATATATTTTACTACAACAACAAAAAAATTACAATGTGACCACACTAAACACACCACTTCTCACTTTTTGTGACTAATTCCCCATGTCCACGTGGCAGTGTGAGGAACTGGCCGTAGTGTACTGCAGGGCACGGATCACCACGGTTTATTTAGATAATCCTCTATTTGGGGGCATTTGGTCTCTTTTGCAATTATTAAATGATAAGTGTCCTTGCTCAAACATCCTTATGCAATTTGATTATTTCCTAAGATTAATTTTTAAAAGAGTACAGTTTTAAGGCCGTGAATAATAGGAGTTACCCTTTTTGCCCTCCAGAAAGATCCCGCTGATTCACATTCCCTTTGGCAGGGCACAGGACAGCATGATACCATATGTCCTCAACAAGGGTTACTACCTACTCTTGACTTCGTTGTTTTTATGGAAATCTTTTTAGTTATAAAAATAGTACATGCTCATTTTTAAAAAAACTAAGCAATAAGGAAGTTTAAAAAGGTGAAAACAAAAGTCCCCGGTACTGATACTATTCCTAATCAGTCAATTTATTATTAAACATCCTTCTGGAAATGCAAAAACAGGTTTTCTTTTGTATAAATGGTGGGTAATAGTGACCTTAAAATAGGAACATTAATAACACCTCATCAGGAGGGAGTGAGATGAAGTGGTGTATGCAAAGTGCTTGGCAAGGGGCCTGGTACACAGTATTCCACAGTATCCCACTCCAGTATCCAGCCTTGGGAGGATGGGGCCAGCCAAGAAGAACCATTCCTTATTTTAAAAAAAGGAGGAACTGACTCCTGGTCTTCCTTGGCACATGCCTGGATGCTCTCAGTGCTCATGATCAGACAGGAAGTACCCCCCCCCCAAGTATGGACAAAGTGTGGTGCCCTGGGGCCACTTCTTGGGAATGGCAGGATGGGGAGCTCCCAGCAACACAAGAGGGGCCAACCACAGCTCTTGGTAACAGAAACCCTACGGCCTTTGTGAAGTGCTCACTCAGTGCCAGGTATCATCTCGTTTGACCCTCAAATGACCCCATGAGCTGGAGAATTATTGTTCTCCCCATTTCAGATAAAAACATGGAGGCTCCGAATAGTTAGGGACCAGTAATGGCCCTGAGGTCGTACGGCTTGTTTCCGAGTCAGCCTGACCTCAGGGCCCATGCTTCCCTCCTGGACTTCACTGCCCCTCTTAAGCCCGCTGTACCTGACCTACAGGGAGAAGGTGGCCTCCCCCGCACCCTAGTCAGACAAGCTCTGTTCCCAGGACCCCACACCCCTCCCCAAGACCCTCCCCACTCACAGGCAATCTCACGTCTCCGCAGGTTCTCTGTCTCCTCCTGGGTTATGGACATCAACTGCTCCATCCTTATTCTAGGGAAAAAAAAAAAAAATCCATCCATTTACTGAGCAGATCTAACACTTCCAACAGGGAATCGCATCAGAGGAATGCCGCCTTCTTCGGGAAGTCCTCCTTGATGTGCCCACCTAGACCAGCTCCTGCTGCATCATGCACTTCCACCCAGGCCTAACCTGCAGCCTCGTAGGCAGAGTTTCTTGCATAACAAGATGAACATTCCCTTCGGAAAACGGGCAAAGGACAAAAACGGCCACTTCACAGATGCTTAAATACAAGTGACCAATAACCACCCGGAAAGAGGCTCACGTCACCGCTAACTAGGAGTACAACCCCCTCCCCTACCAGGCTGGGAGAGGAGGGGAAGCGCCAAGCACCGTGGCGGCGATGAAGGTGAAGCGGGCACTTTCGCGGCCCGCTGAGAAGGGCAGCCGCCGGCAAAGCGTCTTCCGGAAGGCCATGTGGCAAGACCCATCAAAAGGTCCTTTGAACACGTCCTTCAAAAATATTCACGTCAGGACGCCCGGGTGGCTCAGATGGTTGGGCGTCTGCCTTCGGCTCAGGTCATGATCCCGGGGTCCTGGGATCGAGTCCTGCATCGGGTTCCCTGCTCCTTGGGGCCTGCTTCTCCCTCTGCCTCTCTCTCTCTCTCTCTCTCTCTCTCTCGGTCTCTCATGAATAAATAAAATCTTTAAAAAAAAAAAAATTCACATCACTGCCTACGCTCAGTAGAATGTAGAATCGAATAGTGCTACAATAGTGCTTGTCATTACGAAACACCAGGAACTTCTGGGTCCACAGAGGACGAACTCGGATATAATCACATAGTAAATACTCTACAGCTATTACCAACGAGGTTTCTGGCGTGGAAACACATCCGTGACACAGTAAATGAAAATTAAAAGGTAAGTGCACGTCCAGATGTGCACACTGCGTGTGTGCTGTTTCCCCACTGTAAACGAGTCCTAGTGGCTCGGACAGAACATCTTCTCATCTCTCTGCAGGGTCTCGCTTCGTTGGAAGCAGCATCTGAGCACCTCTGCCTCCTGCCCAGGCCCACAGGCTGCTCGAGGGAAGGCCGCATGATTGGACCCGCGGTCTGGCCCAGGGCACCCAAACAGGGAGAGGGCACTTGGTCAGCGCGCGCCAGATGAACTGGCCACAACCGGGCTGGGCCCTGGTGGCTCCCAGCTCCCGCAGCACCACGGCTGAAGGGGCCAGGTGAGGGGGCTACCCTACAGGAGTTCTTCCCAAGCAGCCAGGGGCCTGGAAGGCCGGCATAAGGACCACAGCAAAGCCCACGCTGCTATTCTGGAACTCCAGGGAACCAGGAGGGATTCCAGATAATCCTGTGGGGGAGGGGAGCAGGGGGGAAGGAGAGAGAGGAAAGAAAGAGGGCTCTTCCCTCTCAGCTATCCTCTTTCCTACTTACTAAAGGGGTGCGTCTCAGTAAACCTGGAAAACACAAAGGAAAACACCCAAAGATCACCACGTCTAATTTCTGCCTCTCAGAAATGTTTGGCAAGCCACTCAGGGTGGCTCCTTGTGCTGAGCAGATACACACTGTGTTTTGAAGAAATCATACACTGCTCTGCTTTAACTGCAGCCCTCACTTTTCTACTTCGTAATAGATTGTGTTTCCCTCAATAAGAAATGGATTTTTCTGATTTTTTTATATTAGCCATATAGTTGGACATTACACATTTTTTTTATTTACGTCTCAGTTTTTCTCTGGAATGTACATGTGTGTTAAACTTGCAGGTGGTGATTCTTTTTAAATATTTTCTAAGGAGGTGAATCTCCTTACAGCTTTAGGAAAACTTTCTGGCATAATCCTTGAGAATCACAAGATCTTCTCTCCCCAAAACCTCTCCCCCAACCCCAAGGCAACACTGAGAAAGTGCTTGAGCGAAACGCTAACCTTTCATTTTCCAACGACTTCAAGATCTCAGAACTTTTCTTTTGCCTGTGGAGAAAACCAAAACCGTAAAAGGTCACTGCAGTTGTCACCAGCAGGCCTGTTTCCAACAGAACTGCCCTCCCCTCGCTGCACTGGCTGTGAAGAGGGGGCTTAGGAACCGGCCGGGGTTCTCAGCTCAGAACCTCGGGGCTGTGTGTCCTCGGGCCAGGTACTCAGCCACACCAAGCCCCAGCTCCTCATCTGCAAAATGGGATCATCATGAAAAAAGCTTCACGGAGTATTTGTAAAGAGCGAATGAGGGACTATACACAAAGTGCTCGGCATGTAAGCAGCACCCGACAAATGGGAGCCTTCCGGTAGCTTGCCTCGGAGGGGAGAGCACGCTGCGTGGCACGCGGCAGGCCTGCTGGCTCGCTCGGGCACCGTGTAACGGCTGCGTGACGGAGGAGCGAGTGAAAAGCAAAAGGAGGCCTGGAAGCAACAGGGGACATAGCAAAAGCCTGTTTCTGGAGGCTTTCCCCAAGGGACCCCAACTAGAGATTCTGGAGACCTCTATCTGGCTTCCTTTCCCCCAAGCCCACCGAGACTGGCTCCTAGCCCCGCCCACCCTGGACAGGATTTGTTAAGGCAAAATCTCACTATGGCTGACCTCAGCGCAACAGGTCACTTGGAACCTAAAATACTGGAGCAGGATGTGATCTCAACTCTCCCGTTACACCCACTCATTTCCCAGACGGGACACTCGGGAGGCACGGGTCTGAGGACAAGCCACAGACCAGGTCAGGCCCCGAGCAGATTTCTCTTTAGGCTGGTGCAAACTGCAGCACCAAGACTGGACCCTCACAACAAAAACCTCAGGCAGGAATCGAGACTATAAGGGAGGAATGGATGCCTATCCTGGGCTCTTCAAAGGGTACCGATGTCAGGGAAGGTCTCTGGGTCTGGGGAGTGGGGGCTGACCTCTGGTTATCCTGCAGGAGTTTCTGGATCCGGTTGGAGATGTTCTGCTCCGTCTGCTTCAGCTGCTCCTGCAGCCGCTGCCGCTCGGCGTCCAGGCAGCGCTGCCGCTCACTCAGGCCCTGCTCCAGCCGGGACTGCTCCTGCAGCAGGACAGGCAGCCGGCCTGAGCTGGCAGCAAGGGGCCCTGTCCTGCCAGGCCCTTCCGTGTGATCTTGGCCCAGGGCTTCCCCTTGCTAGGCCTGGGGTGTCCATCACACACGAGGAGGCTGGCTAGGGGATCTGTAAGGGCCCCCCAGGCTCTGGGAGATCAAGGGAGAGCGCTTACCCCCACCGCCTCCCCACAGCAGAGGGCCCCCCTGGCAGGGAGTGTGCAGACAAGCCTGACCCCACTTGGCCGTTCACGGACCTCCTTGACCGTCTGAAGGATCTCGTCCTTCTGATTGTTGCTCTGCTGAAGGAGCTGGGCATGCTCTCGCTGCCCGAGTTCCAGACGCCGTTCAAACTCCAGTTTCTCCAGCATCTTCTGTTCCTGCAAGAATACAGATCCTGGCGATGACTGGCAAGGCTCTGTGGGCGTCAGGACATGGGAGCAGGGTGAATCCACGCAACTCCCAGTAGTGCGGGCTGAAGGTCTTCACACCGAGCAACATCCTCCAAACCCAGTGCCTCCCATTAACCATCCCCCACCCCCCGGGCCCAATTGTAATAAAACATTCTGTTCACTGGCAGAGGCTAGAGGTTTAAAGTCTGGGGTCCCTGAGCCTCAGACTGCTCATCTGTGAGGTGGAGATACCCTTTCACCACCGAGGCTGCGTTAAGGATGTGGTGAGGCAATGTAGTTAAGAGGAAACCTTTAGTTTACCGTCTAATTTAGAGACAGGAAGAACTTGTTCCCTCAAATCTTTTATAATAGATCTTTGATAAGAAGAAAAGTGGCCAAGGGAAAAAAGACATTTTCTTACCTTCCTCTTCTCATAGTCTGAGAACCTATTCTGGGGGGAAAAAAGACAGTGGTCAAGAGAAGGTGGCAGCAGTGGGATTCCCGGCCCGTGGCCAGAATCATGGGGCAGCCAGAAACCAGCTCCACCCCTAGAGCACTGTGTCAGAATGGCGGGGGGGTGGGGGGGGGAGGGGGACGAGAGGGAAGGGTAGTCTGATAAAGGCTCCCAGAGGGTTCTAGCAGACAGCAGGGCAGAGAACCACCGGGCTTGGCACAGGGTAGGAAGCTCTTCAGGATAGTTCTGGGGGTGCAGCCCTGAGAAGGTGTAGTGCTCCATAAGGGGGACCAAGAAGTGGAATGTGGGATTCCCTGTCCGTACAGCATACCTGCAGTGCCCCAAAACTCTAGCCCACCAAAACACAAACACAAAGGGACACGTACAAGTTCCTGCAGAATTGTTCTACAGAGTAAAAACCCTGGCAATAACTCAGATGGTTACTTCAGTAAGTCATGGTGATTCCATGCAGTGGGTCACACAGCTATCAAGTAACGGGGCGAAGGTGGGGAGCTGCAGGGAAAGAGGTCTGCCACCTTTCACTCTGTGTGCACAGGATTCTGTTCTTGTAAGAACAACACAACAAAACTCAACTTGGAGTTTTGTATCTGTTCAGATCAGACTCAGGAAGGAGATGCATTAACAGTTTGTGATGATTACCTCCAGGGTGTGGGACTGCGGGGTGGGGGGGTGGGGGTGACATCCGCTTAGTTTACATATTTCTGTATCGTTCAGACTTGTAACAAGGAGCATGAATTACTCTTATAGTTAAACATCAACAAACACACAGAGATATCTTTAAGTGGCCCTTGCATTTAGTTATCCAGCTCAGAGGCCAGGATCAAGCTGTCTGAGCTGTAAAAGCAGCATATTATAAGGAAATCGGGTTTGTCCCATGCTGAGGTAGGAGTAAAATTTTAAAATTAACTTTTAATTATACAGATAATATCGGAATATATTCTCTTCATAAAAAATTAGAACAGCATGTAAGGTATCCATGGACCATTCCCCAGCCTGATCCTGGTACCCTTCTGCCCCCCTTCCATGTAACTACCATTACCAGACCCGAGTGCACACATTTATTTATACATAATTTGTGCCTTTGGAAAATACAGAAGATTTGTCTGTGTGTGCTCATATATAAATATGTCTTAATGAAGGCAAAATTCACATTCTGTAAAATTCATTCTTCTTAGTATGCAGTTCTAGTCATGTAACGGTCACTACAGTCAAGATAGAGAACCACCCCATTACCCCCCAAAATTCCCTCATGCCCCTTTGTCAGACTGTCCTCCTACCCACCCCCCCATGTTAATGGCTATTGCTGATATGCTTTCTTATATATTTGAACCTTTCTGAACATAAAAAGGGCACTAAACTATATCCACTGTGTTCTGCGGCCTGCCCTTTTCACTTACCCATCTGTCCCGTGATCCACGCCTGGATAGATCTAGTGCATAGTAGGGACAGGACACAGATGGCTCAGCCTTTGCCCACTGGCAGACATTTAGGGGGCTTCCAATATTTCCCTACTGCAAATAAGGCTGCAAGGAACATTCTTGTAAATGTCTCCTTGCACAAGTGTCTCTGTGTGTATGTACCAAGAAGTGGGACTCCTGGATCATGGGCGAGGGCCACAGCCACTTAAATTTTTAACCCATATTATCAGGTTATCTTCCACAGTGGGAACACCGGTTTTGATTCCCAAGAGCAATTTATGAGGCCACTGTTTCCCCACACTCTGGCCAAGAAATTATCAAAGTGACATTTGTGCCAATCTGAGGGAGGAAACAGTATTTTGTTGTTTTAGTTTACCGGTCTCTGATTACTAGGGGAATTGGGTTTTTTTCACGTTTACTGATCATCTGTACTGTTTTTTGTTTAGTTTTTAAGTACGCTCTATGCCCAACGTAGGGCTTGAGCTCATGACCCTGAAATCAAGAGTTAGGTGCTCTACCAACGGAGCCAGCCAGGTGCCCCTCATCTGTACCGGTTTATTCTGTAAAGTACCTGTTGATAGATCTTTGGCTTTTTTTTTTTCCCCCCTCTTGGGATGGTTTTCTCCTTCTTACTGCTTTGAAAAGAGCTCTTTATATGTTCACTCTGCTAATCCTGCATCAGAAATGTTGCAAATACTTCCTGAGGGTATAAATGGACGTGATTTTCCTGGATCGAGATCTTCCCCCTCTCTAGTTCTCACTGAGCTGCCAAGAGAAAGACAAAACTACAAAGGCCTACATGGTGGCACTGTCAAACAGGGAAGGGGGGCACCAGGGACCCAGAGAGGAATAAAAAGTCCTTGGAAGGTAAGAAGTCAAACCCTTGGCAGCTGGTCCCCACCGCCCCGCCTGCCATCAGAGGCCCCGGGCTGTGGGCCCCCTGTGGGAGCGCAGGGGGGACAGAGGTGGCTTCTGACTGCCTCCACTGTCAAGTGCCCCTCGCTGATGCGGCCAACGCTGACCAAGCTTCCTCTATGCCCGTCCTAGGCCAGCTCACCCCCTGGGACCGGGGGGGCCAGCCCCTCGCTGTGCTGACATGTGTGCCTCCCTGACTGCTCACAGAGAGGAGAGCATGACGGGAGTCCTGTACAGCAAGGGGCACCGAGGCACGAAGTACTTGCTGAGAGACAACAAGGAACAATACAGACACGATCCCCAAGCTCCCCAAGCTCCATCCAGCAGGGGAGACAGACATTAAACAAATCATCTCCCATGTAATTCTTCATTTAGAGCCGTGATAAGTGCTCCCAAGGAAACATGGGGCACCCGGAGAACATAGAGCAGGAGACCTGACCCGGGCTGATGTGGCGGGGAGACTTTTCAGAGGACGTGGGATTCAGACACAACTGAAGGATGAGGTGGAGTTAGCGAGAGAGGAGCAAGGGGAATTCCAGATTGGGGGGGGGACTGCAAGTTCAAAGGTCCCGAGGGGTTCAGGGAGCAGAGAGGAGCCTGGTGCATGTTTGGTGACGTGGTGGGGTGAGGTGGCACAGGCTTTGTGAGAGCATCTCAGCACACTGGTCTGGATGGAGGTGAATTCTAGTTTGGTGGGGGAATCCAGGGCCTCCAGCTCTGACCATCCCCCCAGTGCCCAGGGCCCCCTGGGTGCACCGCGCCCCCCCCACTCCTGTCAGCAGGCAGGTACGCCTTACCTGCCACTCTACCTCTTCCCGGGAGAATCTGTCCGTGGGCCCATCAGGGCTGTTCCGGGAGGTGTCGGCTCTGTCCTGCTCCAGGACCGGCAGCAAGTACTGAGAAGGAGGGTAGTATTCCAGCCCTGACTCTGCAAGAGAGGACACAAGCGGACCAGGAGGGAGGGGACAGAAACGTCAGCTCCTGCAACCTCTGACTTCCTCCCCAGCGTCCTGTCCCACCTGCCTGGTCCACTGCTCCCCTGTCCTGGACTGAACCGGGCCCTCCATCTTGCTCACTAGTCCTAACGCCAGGGCCTGGAATATGGCAAGCACTCAGTAAGTGTCAGCTGAGTGAATAGATATGCTGGCCAGCTACCTCCCCATCCACGTGAGAATGAGATGATGAGAAAAGCCTGGAGATTAGTGGAGAAGCCTGGGTCCATAATCTCCTATGTGTATGAGACCTTGGACAAGACGCTCACCTTCTCAGGCCCTGCATAATTTTCTCCTATATAACTTGACAGGGTTCATACTCTTTACCCATTTTTGAGTGGGTTGCTTGCCTTATTCTTGTAGATTTATAAGTGCTCTTTATATACTGTAGCTAATAACCTTGGGCCTATAATATATATTATAACTATCTTCTTCCAGATGGTAACCTTTTTAACTTTAATGATGGGATCCTTTTGAGGTAAAGAACTTTTAGATTTTAATATGGTCAAAGTTGTCTTTTAAAAATATAAGCAGGAAAAGAAATACTAAAAATGGCCAGTAGGCGTATGAAAAAATATTCAAAAAACCAAGGACATGACATTACAATAATAGTAGGCTGCTTTTATCCATCGGAATAAATAAACTTAGAAGAACTTTAAAGATGACACACCAAGTGTTATTTGTGGGAAGGAGAAAAGGGTCCTCTCAGAAGCTACTCACAGGAACCTAAACTGGTGCAGCGCACAGCGCTTGGCCCCTTTCGCCTGCCAGCCCCACTGTGGCCTGCCCTGGGGGAATACGCCCACGGTGCCAGAGAGGGCTGGGTTAACATGTTCGCAACAGTGGAAGACTGGAAATAAGCTCACGTTCACTATAAGAGGAAGGCTACATAAGCTGCGGGGCTCCAACACGTGACATACTAGAACGAACTTTACAACAAGACAGATGCATCCGTCATGAGATAGGAAAAGGCCCAAGACCTATTTTTGAGTGAGAAAAGCAGGGCTCAGAATCACAATAGTGCACTATCTTTTGTGGATTTTAAAAGATGTTTTTAAGAGAGCAAACCCCAAAAATTTATGTACATATTTATACATACTACACCGTGTAAACAAATTGAAGAATTATTTCTTAAGCTGCAGAGCAAGCCTACACATGTTCACTGCCTTATTCTTTGTCTTCTGTATACCTAGAAATCGCATAATTGAAAAATCTTTTTAAGGAAGATAAAGGGTTTGGGTGGGGGGATGGGTGGCATAGGCGAAGGGGATTTAGAAGCACACAGTGATGAGCACTGAGTCACGTACAGAATTAAGTCCTCATGTGGTACACCTGAAGCTAATGTAACACTATGTTAATTATACTCGAAGAATTTGTCTAGCTCGGCTATTGGCCGGGGTACACATCAGAGTCACCTGTTGCTCGAAGACTAATTTGGTAGGTGTGTGGCCTGAGGAGCCGTTGTGGGATGTGTAACTTTTTTTTTAACTGAAGTATCACATACATACAGGAAAGAGCAAAAACTCTTCACGTATAGCTTGGTGAATGTTTAAGAGTGAAATCACCCTTATGAACAGGACTCGGTTTGGGGTCAGTGCTCGTGTGCTGATAAAAGTGTCTGCAAGGTTCACCGTGGCCATAGCAGTAAGACTGCTTTTTTTGTTCCTTTTGACTGCTGTATCGTACTCTTGTGTGAGTCTGAGACAGCGTACTGACCCGTTCCACCACCGACGGGCATTTGGGTTGTGTCCGGTTTGGGCTATTATGAACAGTGCTGCCATGAGTATTTCCGTACTTGGCTTCCGACATATATCCATATGGACAGATCCTTTCCAACTTCATGGCTTGCCCTCTTTCCCTAACTGGTGTCTTTCTGATGTTAGTGAAATGTAATTTATCAACACTGTATGGTTGGTGCTGCCTGTTGAAGGAAGAAATTAAGGTTCTTTTTCCCCACATGAATATCCAGTTGATCTGGAATCATGTATGGAAGACTTCGCTTTCCTTTCTTGTTGCTTTGCCATGACATCTGTCACCCACAGCTGTATGAGTCTTGGCCGTGTTCTACAAGTTCCCCAGGTGACAGGAGCCCCTAATTAAGACCATCTGCCAGACGGGAGGTGGCCAGGTACTCTGCCCTCCCCTCTGGGCACCTGGACCAATGGTGGCCCTGGGTTTTAGCTGCACTGTCACTTCTCCAAGTCCAGTCCACTGTGGCCTCAGTCCTGGATGACCCCAATGACCTCCTAACTGGTCCCTGGCCTCCACACTTGCTTTCTCCAGGCCCTTCTCCCTGCAGGTGGAGTGAGCCCTGTCCTGTGCAACACCAGGCCCCAAGGGCCTCCCCCGCCCCCTCTGCCGCACGCTTCCCACTGCCCTACCCTTCTAGGCCCTTCAACATGCTTCTCCTCCCACCAGCAATGGCCTCCTCTCCTTCCTAAGTCCTAAACGCCCTCAGGTTTCAGCCAAGCCACTTTCTCGGACCTTCCCTGATGCCCCAACCTAACCAGTAACTCGATTTCCTGTGACCATCTGCTTTGCTTGTGTCTCCTGCCAGATCTGGAGAGCTCCGAGCAGCCGGGAACTGTGGTCTCCCCGGTCTCTGCTGTCCCCCAAGTCTGGGCTGACACAGGGCGGTTGCTGGGACCATGCTTCCTCACTGAGCGAAGGAGGCAGGTTGCCTGGCTTTACCTTTGCAGAGGAACTGCTGAATGGCCCGGGTGCCGGCACTGCACACCTCCTGGGGGGGGTAAACCATGGACGAGGCGTCGAGGCTCAGAGTCTGCAGACACAAGGGGAACCTCTTTATACATGTTATCAACACAATCCCAAAGCACCTGGTTTAGTTACGAAGCTGTGTTCACTGTGTCCTCTGCTGAGCAGGGGCAGCTTACCTGTCTTGTTCCTGCTGCGTTCCCAGCACCTAAAATGGTGTCTGGTGTGCAGCCAGCACGTGATTCACGGTTTTGGATAAAAACTTAAATACGTGGGAAAAAAGGAAATTGTAGGACAACATACAGAATAAGATTCCATGTTTGTTAAAAGAAATACTCCTATTCTCTCACATTAGTATATTTATAAAAAAAATGTGTGGAGGAATATATATCAAGCTCAAAACGGTTTCCTCTAAAGGGGAGATTCTGGGGTACTTTCTACATGAAATTGGAATTTTTTAACAATGTGATTTTTTTAAGTAAGAAAAAACCCAGTGTTTATACGGGCACACGCGCCCCTGCTTCTGGGTTTATGAGGCCCAGGAAGCAGGGATCTGGTTCACACAAATGCTCACAAAGCTATCCACAGCCCTACTGTGAGGTCTTCCATTGTTTTTGTTGAATCAAGCCCTCCTGCTATCCTCTTACTTCTTCCCAGAGGCCTCCTGGACTTGGCACGAGTTATCTAAAGCCCCTTTCAGGAGCCCATATCCTCTCTGCCTGGGACAGACAGGCCCGCCCCAGGGGAAGGCCTGAGGGACCAGGCCGGAAGTGGCCGAGTGGGGAAAGCAGCTCAGACGCCCCCCAGGCCTGGCGAGCACAGCCCTTCCACCTGGGGACACGCACTGCAGGGGGAGCCTGCCCTGGAGCACAGGAACCAACTGCCTGAGGCTGGGGGGCCCGAGAGCAGAAAACCCCATCCTGGGAGGCCGAACCTAAAGAAAATTCACCCACATGGGTAATACTGATCACCAACAGGAAAACTGGGTGCTGGGGCTGCACCACCTGGTTTGGTGGCCATGAGCCACGCCTGGCCATGTCGGTTTACGTTTTAACTGACTAAAATAAAAGCGAATTTAAAGCTCAGTCCCTCAGTGGCACCAGCCATAGGTGGCCGCGGCTACTGCACGGGACACACAGATGTAGGTGTCCCGTTATCGGCGGGAGCAGCAACTGGACAGCGATGCATGCGGTCAGACCCCAGCGCGTCCTGTCCCAGCTGCGTGCCCTTGAACAGGGCAGCTGACTTCCCTGAGGCTTGGCTCAGCTCCCTCCGAGTCAACGGGCACCATAGCACCCAGCGGCAGGGCTGTTTGATGGGCAATAGATAAAACGTGAGAAAGACCTTGGCCTTAATCGAGAATGGTCACTTATGGTCTCATCCTGAAAAGGGGTTTGTCCAAGGTGCCACCAAGAAGCTCAAAAGCTTTTTTTTAAAGAATGGATGTAAAGTACAGCACTCCCAGAGCTCCCACTAGCTGACGTACGAGGGCTTCAGAATCAGCGTCGCTGTGAGCTGTGCGCTCAGGTACAGTGGCCACTAAGCACGTGGGGGGCCTGGGTGGCTCAGTCAGTTAAGTGTCTCTCGATTTCAGCTCGGGTCATGATCTCAGGGTCGTGAGATCGAGCCCTACATGGGGCTCTGCGCTCGGCGGGGAGTCTGCTTCTCTTCCTCTCCCTCCGTCCCTCCCCGCTTGTGTGCGTGTGCTCTCTCTCTCCCCAGTAAATAAATAAATCTTAAAAAAAAATGTACAAGTCAACATGTACTTCCTTGGTCATACTAGTCACACTCCAGTGCTTGAGGGCCACACGTGGCTAGTGGCTATCGACTTGGGACAGCACAGTCACTGGACATTTCCATCACTGCAGAAAGTTCTGTTGGACAGCACTGTCTCTCCAGCCTGCCTAGGGAGAGGGGCTGACCATCCTGTCCATTCTCAGGCTGGCTGCCACAGCGGGAGGGACCAGCCCCTGGGGTCAGCCCCCTTCCTTTGCTGTCTACATGCTCACCCACCCACTTCTGATAAAGATGCTGATGTTCAGCAGTCTGGACTGAGAGGTAATTCACTGATGGCTCATCAGAAGGTTCTGGGATGTTGGCCAGACTATGTGTCATCGTGGAGAGATAAGTCCCTGTTCCAGAGGCTGAGGTGCACAGAGGTGAAGAGCACAGGCCCTCAATTCACACTGCCTGGTTTTCAACCCCATCTCTGCTATCACTGCTGTGTGGCCCCTGGGCAAGCTCCTTAAACTGTCCATGGCCTCGCTGCTTCACCTGCAAAGGGGCACAGCGGTATCTGGCTTGCAGGATACTCTTGAGGATTCAGGGAACTGATGCAGATTAAGTACCTAGCCTTGTAAGCACCAGAGAAATGTGGGCTGTCTTGTCATCACAACCGTAAGGGCCCCCACCTTCCCTGAGCAAGCTGCCTTGTGTCAGTGTCTGTTAAGGCCTGAATTGTGTGACCCCCAAAAACATACATATGAAGTCCTAATCCCCTGTTACCTCAGATGCCACTGCATTTGGATGTAAGGTCTTTAAAGAAGTAAACAAGTTCAAAATGAATTAGGCTGGGCCCTAATCCAGTATGTCTGGTGTTCTTATCAGAAGAGGAAATTTGGACACAGGCCCATGGAGAGGGAAGATGACGTGAGGACACAGGGAGAAGAGAGCCATCTACAAGCCCCGGAGAGAGGCCTCAGAAGCAACCAACCCTTACCTTGGACTTCCAGCCTCCAGAGCCGTGAGAAAATAAATCTCTTGTTCAAGCCACCCGTGCTGTGGTCCTTTGTTACGGCCACCCTGGCAAACCAATACAGTGACCCAGGAAGGGCTTGTCCCCCCTCCCTGCTCTGATGCTCAGCTTCCACACCTCCAAGTGAGGCTGCTCTCCCCGTCACGGAGCTCTGGGCTCTTCGCGATCTGGACCCTCCAGACACAGCAACTGCCAACCACACCAGATCCCCCGTTCCTCCCTTAACACCTCCCGTGCTGTGCACCTCCTGCTTTCTCTGTACTGTCCCCTGCACCTGAACGCTCCGTTACCCGTGTCTACTTCTCCGAAACGAGTTCCTCTCTCAAGGCCCGGCTCAAACACATCTTTCACAGAGTGTCGACCCCACCAGGATTCAATGTTCTGTCTTTACTCCAGGAGTGTGTATTTCTGTCACGGTCACGGCAGCAGAAGTCACATAATGACAACTGCTCGACATCGCTCTCTCTGTGAGCTAACGACCGAGCCCAGCACTTCCTGACGAGCGCAGGCACTCAGGAACGTGGAGGGGGGGTGGGGGGGCCAGGGCGAACCCTAGGCAAGAACGGTTGCGCACGTACTTCCAGGGCTCGAGCATGCGCCAGTAGCTGTGGTAACCTCTGCATGTCGTTCTCGCTGACGTCCAGAGTACGTAAGCTTCGAAGCTCCCCCAGGGTGTCTGGAAGCTCCTTCAGCTTGTTATCTGGAGAGATCCCAATGGCACAGCTCAGCTTCCCAAAGCCCCTCCAGCAGCTTCCTGCCTGACGCCGCCAGGACCTGGGGGCCCGTGGGTGCCTCACTCTGATCCCGGGGTGTGCGCCAGGTCCTGAGACCTGAGGCTCCGTGAGGAAGGGCACAGGGATCCAGTTTCAGGGGCCTGGGTTCAAGTCCTTACTCCACCACTTACTAGCTGGGTGACTTTGGAAAATGGACTTTACCTCTTTGGGCCAGTTTTCTCATGTAAAATGGGGATAATGATACTGTCTGGGCTCACAGGAGCATCAAAGGATTCCATGAAACTATGCATATGAAGCCCTTCGCCTTCAGCACAGTGCCTGTCACACCGTAAGTGATCGATAAACACGGTATCATTATTTTTATCATCATTTAGATGTTACCAATGGGTAAACTGAGGCATTTTGTGCAGAAAGTGCTTAAGGACAACCAGAGGACACGAGGGAGCTGGGGGTATGGGAGGCAAGCACCCTGCATGTGACTCTGGGCTCTGTAACTATCACACTGGGTGGTCTTGAGCAAGTCACTGCTCCCAGCCTCTTTTCTTCCCCTGTCAAGTGGGGGGCACCCCTCCCTGTCCCCACCCGATGGACTTGGGAGGCTCGCTGCATCGCCAACTGAGGAAGCGCTCCTCCCCGAGGGTGAAGCGCTCGCTGTCAGAACCTGTACTGTGGCTCCTGGACGGCTCTCCCCCAGCTAGGCTGCCACTCCGACCGCACCTCATTACTATAGATGTGGGGGCCCGAGTCCGGGAGCCTGGTGTCAGAACTGGCTAGCCTCCTCTCTGTAAGGCCCTGAAGAGTCACAGGAACTCTCCAGACACCCTGTCTCTCATTACCATGGAGACAGACACCCCCCCCCCCAGAAGGGGGTCAGTCCATTTTATAGGGACGCTCCAGGACTGGCTGCCCTCCTGCTCAGTGGTTCCCAGGAGGAGCACTCTGTGGATGCTGGCCAAGACAGCCCAGAGCCGACTGAAGTCACATGGACAGGGCGTTCTGGCCCCTACCTTTCACATTGAGGGTCTGGAGCTGGATCAGGTTCCCAATGGAACGTGGGAGATACGTCAGTTGATTCCTTTCCACATTCAATACCTAAGAGAAAGGGGAAAATGACATGAGAACCCAGACACAGAGAATAGGGTCTAGCCCTGCTTCAAGCCAGGCAGCATCTGGGTGCCGCACACACTTTAACTCCCCCTGACAGCCCTGCGAGGAAGGCACCGATGGTTATGATCCCACGGGCTCAGAGTGGTGAAGTCACGTGCCCGAGAGAGCAGAGCCAGACCTGGAGCCGGTTCTTGCTGAGATTCCACCATTTATGGAGACCACAGAATGCCCCATGATGGTCCCACAATCAAGCAAGGAGGAAGAAGGGGATGAGCAGGTTCAGGGACCTGGGGGAGGCAGCCTATGACAGGGCTCTAGGAATCCCAGTGCTGGGGGAAGGAAGCTGAGCTGCATAAAGGCAGCGGGATATGCCCAAGGTCTCAAGGCTGGCAGCCGGTGGTGCCCAGACAGGATGGCAGGTCTGCTGGATTCCGCAGACCGTGCTCCCTCCTGGATGTGGCACTGTGAGGGGAGCAAGGCCAACAGGATGGCATGCTAAGTACTCATTAAACATTGATGTGATGGAAAGCTAAGGAGTCATTAAAAATAACGTGGCAGATGAATGTTTGATGAACCAAAGATGGTTAGGAGTTACTGTCAGGTATCCAAAAGTTACAAATCAATGAATGCAACAATTCTATAAAAATATACATGTTAAAAAAAGTCCCCAAAGATCCTACACCCAGGTATTCACTGTGGCTTCCTAAGGGGTGACAATTCCTACTATTCTGCCACATGTTCTGTGTGCCCTTGGGCACGTGACAGGCATCCCTCTGGACCTCAACTTTCTCACCTGTAAAATGCAACATCACCCACATCGTAGGGTTGTTCATTCCCATCATTTCTTGGTCTCCTCCACGTTGGAGGCAGCGTGCGAGGTGGGGGTGCAGCCCTCTGAGGACTACGTCTCCGTCAAATCAGTAAACCCTTCATTAGGAACTACGCACGGCCATTAGTGCTCCCAAGGAAACAAGCTGGGGCTGAGACAGAGGCCCAGAAGGTGGATCTACTTTGACAGGGAGGTTGGGAGGGTTCTCAGGGACATTTGGGCTGACAGAGGATGAGCCGCTCAGGCAGAAGGGAGAGCTGAGGTCCGCACGGAGAGGCCCTGCGCAGTAGGGCAGGAAGGCCAGAAGGAGCTGACTGCCGGGAGCGAAGGGGACAGGAGAGGAGGCGGGACAGCAGGTGGGCCCATCGTACAGGGTCTGAAGGGGCACAGTGAAGAAAATGGGTTTTAATGTAAGTGTGAAGGAAAGCCCTTCTTCCTCTGTAAAATGGGGCTAATGCTAGCACCTGCCTGACAGGGAGGCTGCAGGAAATCAGTAGATAATAGGAGGGAAATGCTCAGATCCTTGTGGGCATGCGGGGGGCCCACGACTGATCCGAAGTGGGACGATGAGTCAGAGTGCCGAATTCATCATTTCCTGCTTCCTCCTTGTGGAAGCTCATGATGAAATCCCAAAAGCACAAGCCAAAAATATGGCATGGAGATTCCCACAGCTCAGACTCCCATGGCCAGGGCGTCACCGAGCTTCCTGACGGGAAAGGGGCAGAGGGCGCCGGCGCCCAGGGCAGCCGTGGCCAGAGCCCCACCAGAACTCTCCAGGCTCGTGCAGTTTCTCACTTGCCGTCAGAGGCAGGTGTTGTGTGTCCTGCAGCCATACCTGGAGGGCGGTCAGCTGCCCTATGTCGTCAGGAAGAGCTGACAGCTGATTATCGTGAAGATCCAGAACCTGCAGGAGGAAGACAAGCTTAGGGGTCACAGTCACCAACTGAGAAAGCCCGCAGACCTCTGGCTCTGGGGAGGTGAGAAGATACCGGGGCCCCTTCCTGCCTCTGGTGTTGAAACAACACCAGCCCCTCCCTCTCCAACTACGGGATCATTCCATCTCAGCTCCTTTTTCAAAACCATTTCTTCCGTTTTCTTTATCAAATATTTATTTTTAGCTGTTGAGTGAAAACAGTATGCTATGAAATGGTATGCCTAAGTATTTATGTTAAAAAGGAAAACCCTCAGAGTATAAGCACGTTTATGTAGAAAAAGACTATCAAATATGCAATAATATACTGACGGTGGTTCTCTGGAGTGTGAGATGACATTTTTCCTCCTTTGCTTAACTGTATTTGCTAATTTTTTTAGCAATACAAATGAGCAAACAAGGCATAGATCATATATACGAGTACATAAATATGTTCCATTTACATATATATGAAATAGAAACATGCACAAGTATAAAATACATATTTAAAAAATGTATAAAATGTTATTTGTTTTACTACAAAAATAACAAGTGTTGGGCTAGAATAATAAAGAGAAGTAAAAACCACCCCAACTCCTACAAACCAGAGTTAACCACGAAAGCCACTCTGATGCCTGATGCTGCCATTTTTTTCTATGGAGTGCGCCCACGGTCAGCTCATGTTCACGTGGAATAATCCCGAGGCCACAGGCCACATGTACTGTGAATATGTCCCAGTCCCTGTCCCCGAGAGGCTGTCAGGAGGAAGTCAGCCCCACACCGACCGCATGATGCCCGGCATCCCTCCGGGGCCTTCTTGTTTGGGCCCGTCAGTCTCCACACTCTGAGTTCACCTGCTCTGAGTTTTCTGCTTCGTCTTTCTACCTGTTGGGCAAGTTCCCCTGAAGGCAGGGCCTGTGGCTGGTTATCTCTGCAACCCCACCCCATGCACAGCACTCAGGTGCCCCATAAACTGTGCTAATCCAACCCCAGCCTGACTATTAAGTTAGGCTTGTGTAGCATAAACTAACAAAGGGAGCTTGGCTGTCACGTGGTACACCAGGCAGAGTCCCTGAGCCCTGGGAGAAGGGCCCCAGTACCTTGATGGTTATGAGACTCAGGAGGCTGCAGGATTTAGGGAGCAGGGAGGTGAGGTGATTCGTGTGGACAACCAACACCTGTGTGGGAAAGATGTGTGGTGTGTCAGCCGGAGGGAGAGTGGCAAGCACGGCAGCCAGCCTGGTGTAGGATGCACTGCAGACCCTGCATGCCCGCTCTTCCCTGCTCTCCCGGACACTGCAATGGGGGACGTGGCTCAGAATCGTGGTGCCTCCAAATGGGGAATCAGATGACCTGAAAGCCTGTAATTTCAAGGGTGGAAGGGATCTTCGAGGCCTAATGCTACCTTCCATCCTGAGAAGGGTCCCCGTGCAGCTGTCCTGATCGTAACCTCCCCCAGCGTCAGCATCGTCATGTGGGGAACAGAGAATAATAAAGTACCTGCCTCCGAGGGCTGCCTGTACGATTAACAAAATAACAGACAAAAAGCACTGAGCCCCGGGCTGGCCTGGGGTCCGGTGCTCAATCCATGTCATCTGTTGCTATTTTTATAGCATCGACCCCCATATAGAAACTTCTAGTGTCAAGGAGCTCACTAGGCTGTTTCTATGGAACATTTTTTACCTCCCTTCATTAGATAATTCATTTAGAATGCTCCTAGTTGTCTACATGCAAAGCCGCGATGCCTTTCCGAAAAATCATTCATTCCATTCTTACTCTCTCTGCCGGGTGACCAGAACGAAATAAGTATAGCTTTCATTATTATGAACAACAAGGTCACCCCGTGTTTACTGCGGCAGGCGTCATACCCAGTGCATTCCAGTCTCCACCTACCTACCTCCCTACGTGTCACTCTTTTAATTCTCATGCTACCTCTGTGAGAGTAGAACTAGAAATAGGAATGTCTTCATTTCACAGATGAAAAAAAAGGATGTAAGAGTTGGCGGAAGTTGCCCAACTCACGAGGGCCAAGGCCAGGATGTGACCCAGGCCCATCTGACACCAAACTCAACTCTTCCAACTGTGCAAACACCTACTTCAAGGTGAAAGGGTGAAAATCAGGGAAAAGGGAGATGTCTATGCCAAGAAGACAGTGCCTAAAAGTCCCACCTGATTTCAAACAAGCAAACATGCAATAAACAAGTCTATGAAAAAGAAGATCCACCTCACCTTCTTCTGTAGAACTTTGCATGTTGCAAAAGCTCCAAATGGAATCTAAGATAAGAGAAAGAAGAGTCAGTGCCTCCCCTCCTGCTGGTTTTTGTTTTGAGTGGCACACATGTGAGGGAGAGATGGGGCAGGAGGTGATCAAGTGCAAAATCCTCATGTGCAGAGCAGCCGAGAGTGTGATGGGGTTGGCTGGTGAGGAATGCTGCTGGGCTGTGGTCAGCCCTCCCCTGCAATCAGCTGGCAGGAGACTGCCCTGCCCGGCCCCAGCCCGCACACCATCCCCAGCCCGCACACCATACCCATCAATAGCTCTATTGGGGCAAAAGAAAGATCTCTGGTACTATACAGAGGCTGGAGAAACCCAGATTCTTCCAGTTCCCTAGAAATCTGTGGGTACATTTTCTAGACTCCTTGATTCTCATAGACTGTGTTGAGGCCATCGATCATCTCAATTCTTTTGAGTAAGAACAAAATCCAAGAACACTTCACTTGACTGATGCTTCTGGTATTCTAAAAGCCCCAGTCCACATCTGTCTTTCTCAGGAACATGTGATCCAAGAAAAAAGGACAGATCAAATTCACAGCCAGAACACCAGCCCCGATTTACCTCTGAGAGCTCACATTTAGAGATGTCAAGAATGTCGTCGGCCCCAGCTTCTTTTGCCTGAGAGTAAAAAGAATAATAAAAAATGCGTTCAAACAAAACACCTTGCAGAGCGGACAAACCAGCCAAAGAAACACAGGATCAAGTTGCTGTAAGAGACCAAAGACACCATCTGGTTCAACTAATCCATTTTGCAGGTGCACCAATGATCCCTGCTTCAGTGGGGCTTGAGGTCCAGCACAAAAGAGCAAATGAACAAGTAATGACAACTGTCATCAGTTCCCTTGGGAGGGAAGCGGAAGGCACTCCTGAGTACCAGACGGGAGGCCTCACTGGTCTGCTTTGAGTCAGAGATCTCCTCTGGGGGTCAGGGAGGCAGATGGGAGGGAGGGAGCACGCGGCTTGTTTGGGGGCAGCGTGGAGCCCCATTCCATGAGGGCAGAGGCGGAGATGGACTCAGGAAACCCATTTTCCCTCACCAGACACATCTGATACTCCAGGCGTTTCCGAGCCTCTTCACTGGGTTTCCGCTTCCGGAAGAAGAGCGGCATTCTTTTTTCTCCCCTCTGGAGTAATCTTCAGGACTCTAGGGCACAGGAGAGAAATCAGGGCCTGGGGACCCAGGACAGGCAGCACACTAACGCAGAACGCAGAGCTGATCTGCCGGACTGCATGACCCTTGATGGCTGTGTCTGCGTCCATCTCAACCATCCATCTGTGCCATGAGCCCAGCACAGCAGGTCTTTCTAAGGATGCTCTTTGAGAATGTGTAACAGACGGGACCGATGAATCACTTCTAGTTCCCGAAACACTGTCAGAGTGGCATCGGCAAACCAAACACTCCACCAGCTACATCATAAGCAAAGAGATCTCTTAATTGAATAAAAATTCCAAGGCAATCCTCAGACACCTTACCACCCTCACAGCTACTGTTCCATCTGATTCTCACCACAGCCCGGTTTAAAGTGATGAAACGGGCGCATGAGCTCAGTGATCTGGTTATATGGCCTGGATTGTAGCAAAACCAGTCTGGAGCTCTGTTCTTTCGAGTCCTGATACTGCGGGGTTTGCCCAACTCCTTCATGCTCGAATAACTTAGCACACACTAATTACAGTGTGCTGAACTCAGAAGCCAGGTGCTTACTGCCTGCCCAGTACCTGCAAGTATCAGCACTTGATAAGGGATAACAATGGGCCCAGGAAGCAATCATCCAGGAAAGCTTATGGTTAACAGCACAGGCTTTGGGATGAAATGTAACTGGGTTTATGGCAGTTCCTCAAAAAATTAAAAATAGAAATACCCTACGACCCAGCAATTGCACTACGAGGTATTTACCCAAAGACACAAAGGTAGTGATCAGAAGGGGCACCTGCACCCCAATGTTTATAGCATTATCAATAATAGCCAAACTATGGAAAAAGCCCAAATGTCCATTGATTGATGAATGAATAAAAAAAATGTTGTATGTATATATACAATGGAATCTCACTCAGCCATCAAAAATGAAATCTTGCCATTTGCAATGATATGGCTAGAGTGTTATTATGCTAAATGAAATAAGTCAGTCAGAAAAAGACTAATACTATATGATTTCACTCATATGTGGAAATTAAGAAAAAAAAACAGATGAACATATGGGAAGGCAAAAAAAAAGAAAGAGGCAGGCAAACCATAAGAGGCTCTTAACAATAAAAAACAAACTGAGGATTGATAGAGGGAGGTGGGTGGGGGATGGGTTGAATGGGTGATGGATATTAAGAACAGCCCTTGTTATGATGAGCACTGGGTGTTATATGTAATTAATGAATCGCTAAATTCTATTCCTGAAACCAGTATTACATTATATGTTAACTAACTAGAATTGAAATAAAAAATTGAAATAAAAAAAAATGTAACTGGGTTTGAATCCCAGATCTGCCATCCACCAACCATGTCACCTTTGTTCAATCTCTCTGAGCCTCAGTTTCCTCATCTGTATAATAATCTTACCAATACCTGGTTCTGGGAGGATCCAGTGATTTCATACATGTAAAACTCATAGCACATTACCTGGCACATAATCACTGCTCAGTCAATGTCAGCCACATAGCACTATACATCTGACGAATATTTACTCAGGGCCCACTACAGCTAGGCGGAAGATGCAGTTGAAAAAGGTACCCCACTCCTCAAGGGGAGGGGTAGAGATCACAGGTCTCCTCCCATAGCGGCCTGGGCAGTCTGGGGAGACTGCCAACCTGCAGAGCTGGCTCAGGCTCCTCTTGTCACCCCACTTGCCAGCAGGGATGGGGAATAGTCTAAAAACAGCCCTCCCCGATCCCTCCCAGATGACAAGCTCTTCTGCTCCCCAAGGACTAACCCTCTCTCATCCCGTCCCCAAAGTCCAGCCCTCCCACCACCTCCCCCACAGTGATCATCCCTTCTCCATCCCTCCCATAAGATCAGCTCTTCCCAACCTGCTCCCCGATGTCCACCCCTCATCCATTCCTTCCTCCAACGTCTAGCCCATTGGGAAGAACCACACCCATTCTCCCCAGGCTGGAGTGGGGAGAGCCCCACCTGGCTTTGTGGGTGGACAGGTCACCGATGCTCCTTCCCACGGGTGGACCTGACGGCAGGTAGATCACTCGTAGGGCTTGGTCATGGACACAGGGTCGCAGACCACCGGGCACGAGCCCGGGCGGAGCCGGAGTCTGGTCTCCTCCAAACGCAGAAGCTGGGGACCGAAACTCAGAATCTCAGAAAGTCATGCAGACCAGGATGACGAAGTCTAAGACTCAGAACCATAGAATCTTGGAATTAAGAGTTGGACCAAATTTAGACCTGAATAAAATTGTTTCGATAACCAAAATGCACATATCACGAAGGAGCTAAAAGGGGACCGGGGGTCGCCATGGCCCTACGGTCTCGGAATGGGGGTGCAGACCCCTTAGGGGAGGGGCGGGGCGGGGCTTTGCGACCGGGACCAAAGGGTGACCCTCACGATAAGGAAGAATAGAGAACAGCGGGGCCCTGGGGCAGCCCTCTCTTGTCTGCCCCCCCAAGTCGAACCTCCCCGAACCCCCCCTTCTGAACCCCTAGTTACAGCTCACCGCGGAGCAGGCGTCAACCTCAGGCACCTGCCCACAAGTAACATGGCGGCAAGGGCGTCGCTGGGAGGCTGGGCGGAGCCGACGGTTCTCGCGAGAATCGCGCTTTCCTGCCTATATCCGGCGCAGTCAGAAGACCTTCCGGTCTTTTGGCTTTCGGCTCGGGGCGGCAAAGGTGCAACTTTCTTCGGTCGTCCCGAATCCGGGTTCATCCGACACCAGCCACCTCCGCCATGCCGCCTAAGTTCGACCCCAACGAGATCAAAGTCGGTGCGTGCTTTAGATGTGGCTGGGGCTGCGAGATGGAGCGGAGCATCCCTCCTCCCCGCAGCCCGTCGGGCCCCCGGCCCAGCCGCCGTTGCCTTTCCCACGCCGGGCTTTTTTAAGTTGCTGCCTGCTAGAGGCCTTCGCAGTGCAGCGATCAGGGCGCTGTGAGGTCCTGGCCGAGTCTCTGACTCATTCTGGGCCTCAGCTTCCCCACGTGTAAATGGGGAGGGAGGACCGGACGACCTGTGGTGGCTTTGCAGCCCGCACGCCTTAGGGTAAGATTTGTGCCCGGGCGCGTCCCCCCTGCACTGGGTTGGCCGGTGGCCGGGCTGTCTCCACGCCGGCCCGGTGCAGGCCTCGGTAGCCGTAGCTGAGCCGAAGGCCGCTGTCCCACGTGGCGCTTGGAGCGGTCCACGTCAGGGGGGAGGCGGCTCGCCCGCTGCGGTTGGGTGGCTTTCTTCGCTCCCAGCTGAGGCTCTTGGTGCTGTTCCGAGAATTGACAAGTGGAGTGGTCAGCCCCAGAAAGATTGGGAGAGACGGCTGTGGCTCCGGGCTCCCTCTGCAGGGACACTGATCTTTTGTTTCTCCCAGTGTACCTGAGGTGCACCGGTGGCGAAGTCGGTGCCACGTCTGCCCTGGCCCCGAAGATCGGCCCGCTGGGTCTGGTAAGTCATCCTCGTGGAGGGCGGTTTCTTAGCTTGCATTGGTTTGTGCAAACGAGACTGGATCTGACGTGCCTTCCACGTTGACGGATTGGCACCCCCTGCTGCACCTCGAGCCTCTGAACTGGAAGTGCTCCCATAACAAGGTCTTATGCCAGATTGGAACGTGCTACTTGGAAGCTGTGACTTTCACTCTCCAGGGTCAAGATCTTAACTGCGGCCTTAAGCGTACATGAGGCGTGGGCCCGAGGTCTTGCCTGAAGGTTGAGAAGAGTGACACTGGGCAGCCTGCTTAGCCTGTTTTTTAGTCAGGGCAATGGGCGTATCACTGATGGGGTTAAATATCGGTAGAGGATTAAATGGGATGTGGGTTAAGATCCTGGTGAACTTAACATAGAAGCTTGTATAACCTACTCATTAATATGACCAGCTTCACTGATGACCCCCTCCCTATTTACTCACTTCTCCATTTGTGCTTTTACTGAGCTTGCGTTTCTCTGAATAGTATTAGGCCTTTATTCCTTGGACATTGGTCTCCTGAACCAAACATTGTTCCCACGTGGGCTTGCTTAACCAGTGTGTTACACTTTTCCTTGGCTCTCCATTTAGTTGGCACCCGCTGAATGTCTTTCCTGGTCAGGCTAGTGGTCGTTAGGAAGTCTAAGTAGTAAATGCCCAGATCCCATCCTTGCAGAAACCTGGTGTCTTTAGAATTCTCCAAGTGATTTGAATGTAACCAGTGTTGGAAATTCCTACGTTATCACATGGGTCCTTATGGGAGGGTAGGTGGGTGAGGGACTTTGCCATCTTACGACCCTGGGCCTGCATCCCCAAACAAACTTCACCTCTAGCCCCATCTCCCTGATGTCTGCTGCTGTGATAGCCATGCCTTGATTTGGTAGGTGCAGTTACGTGCTTCAGACAGTGCTCTGTGTGCTGGCCCAGGGCGTCAGCCAAGTGAGAGGGATGGGTTTGCAGACTGTACATCAACTTAGAGCACAGTGTGATGATACACCTTTCTTTCTCTAGTCTCCAAAAAAGGTTGGTGATGACATCGCCAAGGCAACCGGTGATTGGAAGGGCCTAAGGATTACGGTGAAACTGACCATTCAGAACAGACAGGCCCAGGTACTTGGTTTGAGGGGGAGGGCAGAGGTGGCAACCCTCTGGGATTCCTGGGGGGAAGGTTTTTGGCACCTGCAACCAGTGGTGAGCTGCTGAGGGCAATTTTAAGTGCGGGGAAGGCTTTTTTGAGAGGCTGGATCAAGAAAGAGCAAAGAGGTGGGCCTAATACTAACTCTTGTCACCTGTGTGACATTGGGCAAATCACTGTGTCTCTTAGGCTAGAACATGTTTCGATTGTGACAATAACTCGAGAATGTACAGCAAACCCAGTCTGGCCCGTGTTTTTTGAGAGCCAGGTTGCAGTATTGATGGTCTTCCTTAGAGGGTGGAATGGGGCTTACTCACATGGAGAATCTCTTCTGCAGATTGAAGTGGTACCTTCTGCCTCTGCCCTGATTATCAAAGCCCTCAAGGAACCACCAAGAGACAGAAAGAAGCAGAAAAACAGTGAGTGGCCTTTTCCCTGGTAATTTGTGAGTGGTGTCATCTACCCAGTGTGATAATTTAGCAGCACGTTTTCCCTTTGATGGAACCTAGGGGGAGGTGTAGAGAGATTTGATAAGCTGTTAGCCAGGCACCCCCAGGAAGTGTCATGTGGTTCCCCAGTCCCTAATGTGAGGCTGGCCCTACTCAGTGCTTGCAGGAGGGAAACAGTAGGGGGAAGTGATAATGATAACCAGTTATCAGGCCACTTCTGAGCTGGATGATGCTCTGAACAGCTTAACCCCAGTAACCAAAACTTGTCTTTTTTCATATTTAAAATAGTCTCATTTGTGTAAGATTAGCAAAGACTTGATTCTGCCCCAGCCACCCGCCACTGCACCTGATCAGTTTCTGTTGGCTGGTGCAATCCAGTGGTGAGCTGATAGTAAACCCCAGCTTAGGAAACAGGGTTGTTCTGCATGTGGATGACTCTGTGCCGAAAGCATGGGAACAGCCTGGAAATAAAGACAAGGGAGTGCATGATGTGGTCTGCTTTGGCCTTGGGTGACCAAGCTTAAACGCTGTTTTTCTTTCCTGCAGTTAAGCACAGTGGAAATATCACTTTTGATGAGATTGTCAATATTGCCCGACAGATGCGACACCGATCTTTAGCCAGAGAACTCTCTGGTAAGTGGACAACATAGAACCACCTTGTTATATGGGGTGTATTCACTGTGTGGTAGCATTTCCCAATTTGAAGGGAAGTTACTGTAAGATCTACAATTTGGGTGGCAGAATGGCTTGGTATCAGTGAATATTAGGGGCTGGATGTGTTTGCGTATGAAGGGACCTATGGAGACTTTGCATTAAGAGCTTACGGGAGTTCTGAATCTTGGATTAGAGGAGTGGGAATGTCATTCCATAAAATAGGATTAATTCCTCCTTGCCTTCTGTGAAACTCCCAAGTATTTCCCCATGGGTATCTGAGGATCGTGAGGGACTGAAGCTCCTCTGATGCTACTTTTCTGAATTCTAGGAACCATTAAAGAAATCCTGGGGACTGCCCAGTCTGTGGGCTGCAATGTCGACGGCCGCCACCCTCATGACATCATAGATGACATCAACAGTGGTGCGGTGGAATGCCCAGCTGTAAGTGACTTCTGTTTCACTTGCCTAAAGCAGGGTGAGAGCTGGAGGAAGGCTAATGTATTCATGGAGATAGGCTGGAACAGTTCTAGAAATGGTCAGTAGTGGGTTTGGACTATAAGATTTTTTTGTCCTACTGACACGTTTCTTTTTTCTTTCCCACAGAGTTAACTACAAAGGAAAATGTTTCAATAAAGGATCATTTGACAACCAGTGGACCTTTTGATGTGGCCTCTTCTTTGGGGGAGCTAGCTCCTTTGTGGTCAGATGGTGGGCCAGGGTGGCAGAACCTGTGAAGTAGTAGCTATTTGGGTAACAAGTTCCTTTTGGGTGACAGATTGATGCCCTGTATGGGACTACTCAGAGAAGACACCTAAAGTTCTTGGCCTTTTGTAGGCCGCATATGCATAGAACTCTTCATAAGAATAAAATTCTTTGTCAAAAAGAAAACTTGTACCTCAGCATGAATACGTGGCAAGGAATCTCCATCCCAGACCAGTTTCAATCTTGAGTTGGGCTAGGGGCCCATAGCCCTTAATGCAAGCAAGCCCTGTCAGTTCCGGTGTACAGCTAGGCTTAAGAGGCACTGATGCGAACCTGACCTTTGTCTTGAGTCCTTGAGGGCCATTTTCTAATGGCATGTTTTGGTCTTTCCGAGTCTTGCTCTTTTTCATTAGTTATGTTCGACTTGAGCTCATGACTCCTTTCTACTTTTAAGTGTGTGGTAAATGGAAGGATGAACCAAAATACCTGGGTACTGGGGTGAGCTACACCTGAGTAGCTTAGAGGGGCTTCTGGGTACCAGCCTAAAGGGAGGGGCTTGGGAGTAACTTACCCAAGAACTTAATGGCCTTGGCATTAGTTGTATTCTTGCCTTAAATTTATCAATAGGCCTTTAGAGTAGGTGGGTTTTAATTCCCTTCCCTCCCCCATAAGAAGGGTTGGAGAACTGTAGTGGGAAGGATTACCTGAGAATTCAGGTGAATGAGGGAGGGATAAGCCTTCCAGGACCTAGGCCAAGTGACCAAGAAACCAGAGCTAGAGGCCTTGGGTGATAGCGGAATAGGACTCAAGTCAAATGGCTACCTAAACCCAAACCATGTGGGTTTATTTTGGAGATGAGGTCCTGCTGGCTGGGTATGAGGATGGCATGTCAAAAGACAAGACCCAGGACGCAGCAAGGGAGAAAGGGGGCCAATAATGAAAATCTTGCTGTAAAGGAAACTTCTCCAGGAAGGAAAATGAAGGCCCCACTGGCCCATGAGCTGGGGAAAGATGGTAGGCCTCAGGTTGTCCTAGTGGCTCCGCAGAGGGGTATACCATGCTGAGGCATTTCACTGGCTTCTAGATAACCCTCAGCCTGTTTTTACCTTCTGGGTGTTTTCTTTATAGCAGCAGCAAACACTTGAACATCTCAAGTAGAGATTGGGTCTGGCAGTGTCTAGATTTTCCTATATAGAGCTTAAAAGAGTGGATATCCCTCCCCCACCCCGATGAGATTATAACATGAAGAACCTTTCCTCAACTTAAATTACTCCTTACTATGGAGAAACTGTTCATTCCTGTCCAGTGTTGGTTCTTTTAATAGCCCTCATTCAAGAACCATCCCCAAAATACCTGGCCTTTAAGAAAGGACGAAGTCCTTCACTCATTAATCACTTACTCCTTATGGTTTCTGCAGTGCTTGCTATACAAAATACAGTTTGGCTCACTGAATGAAGGTAAGTATAATTTGAGTTGGGTTCTTGATGCTTGAAGAGTTGAGAAAGAAGAGTGCTCCTGAGACTTTCCACCTGCAACATGTAAAATCGGGGCTATTTATTAAAGGTGCTTTTGGTGTGGCTCTGAGCTACAGACCATAAAACTCCGAGGTCTCCAGATGTTTTTCAAACTACCTGCATTTCCTGCCAGGTCCCCACCCACTTTGGTCCTATCTCTGGTTACTCTCCAGCATGGAGTCTCTGGTGTCTGATGAAAGCGGAGCTACACCGGAAGGCCTTCCCACACTCCCTACATTCATAGGGCTTCACACCAGTGTGAATCCTCTGATGCTGACTAAGGGATGAGCTCTGGTTAAATGCCTTCCCACACTCATTGCACTCATAGGGTTTTTCTCCTGTGTGAATTACATGATGTCGAATAAGGGCTGAGCTCTCACTGAAAAATTTCCCACATTCATTACATTTATATGGCTTCTCCCCAGTGTGGGTCTTCTGGTGGATTATGAGATTTGTGCTTTGGCTGAAGGCCTTTCCACATTCGCTGCACTTGTAGGGTTTCTCTCCTGTGTGAGTCCTCTGATGGTTTGTGAGGTTTGCGCTCTGGCTGAAGGCCTTCCCACATGCAGCACACTTATAGGGTTTCTCCCCGGTGTGGATTCTCTGATGCTGAATAAAGGCGGCACAGTAACTGAAGGCCTTCCCACACTCACTGCACTTGTACGGCTTCTCCCCCGTGTGGGTCCTCTGGTGGTTTGTGAGATTCGCACTGTGACGGAAGGCCTTCCCGCAGTCGCTGCATTCATAGGGCTTCTCCCCGGTGTGAATCCTCTGATGCTGAACAAGGGCTGAACAGTCACTGAAGGCTTTCTCACACTCGCTACATTTGTAGGGCTTTTCTCCGGTATGCGTTCGCTGGTGCTTTGTGAGGTTTGCGTTCTGGCTGAAGGCTCTTCCACATTCGCTGCATTTGTAGGGTTTCTCTCCGGTGTGAATCCTCTGGTGCTGAATAAGAGACGAGCTCTGGCTGAAAGCCTTCGCACACTCGCTGCACTCGTAGGGTTTCTCCCCGGTGTGAGTCTTCTGGTGCTGAGAAAGGGAAGAACAGTAACTGAAGCCTTTGCCACACTCGCCACATGTATACGGTCTTGCTCTGTGGGGCTTCATAATAGGGGAATCCCTCCTGAAGCTCTGTGTGTGTGTTTCCCATTTCCGGGGTCTCACTTCTGTAGGAACTCTCTGTTGTGGAGAAAGGACTGGTCTCAGGTTGAAGCTCTTCCCCAGTTCAGTGTTCCCGTGAGCAGACTCCCCAGGGGGCAGCTCTATACTTGTGTCTTGGAATGAATCTTCAGAAATGTCATGCTCGGGTGGCGATTCAGACATAATCTTCCAGTCTGAAAAACATTTAGAAAAGCATTTTTCCCCCCTTCGGTGGAAGAAAAGGTACTACTGAAATACAAAAGGCTGATGGAGTTTGGCCGAGCTCCCATGCAGGCAGGTCTGATGCTCCACCCCTTTCACCCAGAACAGCTGCCTCACGTTTCTGTTCTCAACCATAAATATTGACCAAGATGGCTCTTCAGAGACATTAGCACGCCTTACTCCCTTTCCTAAACTGCCAAAGGATACAGAAGTTTACCCTAATCTCCCTCAGATGCAATGCTCCCGTATTTCTGACCCTTTCCTCTGCTTTGGCAACTACTGGACAGTCTCCACTTGTCTTTAGTCTCACAATTCTTGGTGTGGTTTTGGGCAATCTGTTTACCAGGCTTAAATAATTCACTTTACAAAGCTGATGATCAGTGCCAGCAAGATGAATTCTTTGACCTATCAAATCAGCTAGATTTCAAAATTCTAGAATGTTGCTAGGGGTGCAGCATCATGCGATCTTACACACTGGTGTGACCACCTTTCTGGAGAGCAATCTGGTTGCATGTGTCAAGAGTCTTTAAAATGCTGACATGAGAACCGCACCTGTAAGAATCTGTCCTAAGAAACGAATGAGAAATTACACAAAGCTGTGTTGACAAAAGCGCTTACAGCATTATTTGCCAAAAAAAAGCAAACACCTAAATAAATGTTTAATAAAGGAATGACCATAGTATAGCCAACAGAGGGACCCCTATAGAGGCCATGTTTGAAATGGGTACACTATTGTTCCTTCTGTAGAAAGGTATTTACTGAGGAAACACTGCAAAGATGCACAGTGTGAGTGTAAGCAGTGTTGTCTTTGGGTTGTGACATCAGGCAATTTTTATTTTCTTCAATGCTTATCTGTATTTTTTAATGTTCTCCAATGTCAGTATTATAAAAAAGATAAAAACATTTCAGAGAATATGCAGTGATAAAAAGAAACCTACTGTTAAATGAAAAAAGGAGCATGTAAACTTACACTGTTATTTCTACTTTAGAAAAAAGTACAAGCTCTGGGTCTGAGCCTCCCCATTAGGGGGCACCTGGCTGGCTCAGTTGCTAGAGATTGTGACTCTTGATCTTGGGGTCATGAGTTTGAGCCTCACGTGGGGGTTGGTAGAGATTATTTAAAAGAAAAAAAAAATTTAGAAAACAAAGAAAAATATATCACTGCATTTGTGATATGAAGAAGATGGAAGGGACCTCTGTGTGGTGGGATGACAGGGGACCTTGGTTTTTTTTATCCTGTTCCAAATCTCAAATTAACCTATTTTACTAGAAAAAAAGTCATTTTAAATAGAATAAATAACATTGCTTTTATAATCAGAAAATAGGTCTTTTTTAAAGAAGAGTTAACGATTCTTAACCCTTTCTGGGATCTCCCTCATTTTAAGAGAAAACTTTATAATGTGAGTACTGTACACTACTGGGAAACTGTGAAGCACAAGGCCCCACGCACCTCTCCGACACTGGGGCTTGAACATAAGGAGGTGGAGTTTCAGGGAGGGCTATGGAGCTTCCTTTCATGAGCGTCAATTTTCCTGGAGATTCTTTCGGTTTCTACTTATTTCTCAGAGGAGAGAATAGCAAGGTTAGTTCTGGGTGACCTTTATTTGTATTTCTATATGGAACCTTGACCCAGATAGCTTGGGTTTAAATCCTGGCTCCACCTCTTACTAGCTATGTGATTGTGGGCAAATTAATCTATTTCTTGGATGCATTATCTATAAATGTAGCTCTCAAAGAATTACTGTGAGGATTAAATGAGTTAAAACATATAAGGGACCCTGAGGGATAGTTAAATGTCATATGAGTGCTTGTTATTATCTTAGGCTTTTTCCTTGTAAACCTTCTGAAATGGTTTCCCTCCTGAGAGCACGTGCCCACTAATGCCCAATCTACCATGAGCACAGCAGTCCCAGGGCATCATCTCCATGTAATTCAGTAGTTGATCATATGTGGCTTTGACAGCTCTGAAAACTTGACCATCTATCAGAAAAGATGGAAAGAAGAAGAAAAGTGCCAAGAAAAGCAGCAGTAGGGGAAAGGAACAATTCAGGAAACTGCATGATGCTCATGAATCGTCCTATCTCTGCCCACCTTACCTCTCCACCTGGCTCCTGTAGGAGACTAAGGACGTCCACACCAAATGTGCCCAAAACGGAACAACTGGTTTTCCCTTTCCAGCCAGTGTCTTCGTCTGTCTTCTTGTTCATGGTTCTGCTCAGGCCAGGGTCGTCCTTAATGCTCCTTCCACCCCCTCACATCCAATTCACTGGCAAGTCCTATTGGCTTTAACACCTAAAATGTCCTGAATCCTTCCTACCAGCCACCATCCTCTCTCTCTGGAGTGTCTGCAACAGACTCCTAACTGATCTCCCTGCTCCTACTCCTGAACCCTGGAAGTCTTATTCTCCATATGCAATTTTTAAACACAAATCAAGTATGGTCCCCTTCCCGCTCAAAACCCTCCAGGGCTTATCTTACTATGTGAATAAAATCTGAATGCCTTACCGTGGCCTCCAAAGCCCTGAATGATCTGTTCCCTGCCTACTACTCTCCCCCGGCTTACTGAGTCCTAGGGTCTTCTGATCCTAATACAAGTCAAGCTCATCCCCACCTCAGAGCTTCAACACATGCCATATCCCAGAATGTTCCTCTCCCAGACACTCACATGGCTGGCTTCTTCTCTTCCTTCAGACCTCAGCCCTGACATCACCTCCTCCAAGTGGTCTTTCCTAGTCATCTGACTTACAACAGCCCCCAACCTCCATCTGTATTCCCATTCTCACTTTCATGCTCCCCATCACTATTCCCTTATCCTGCGTTCCTTCAGAGTATGCCTCACTATCTGACATTACATCAGTAATTTTGTTTACTCATTTTATTTATGTTCCTCACATCACAGGATATAAGCAGGGCCTATGTCTTGTTCTCTGTTGTACCTTCAGTAGCTAAAGCAATTCCAGGCATTTACCAAATGCTTAATGAGTATTTGTTGACTGAATGAGTAACAAATTCAATGTGAAAAAGGCAAACTGACCAGTTGGGCCTGGGAAAATGTTAACATCCACAACAGAAGTTCCTAAAGCAAGCAGTGAGGTGAAGGTACTTTAAAGACCATGGTGGCGGGGGTCGGATGGGGTACCGGAGGGCTCTGAAAGCAGCCCACAGCGGCCGAGCAATGCCCAGGTTGCTGTGAATCTCAGAGCAGAGGTGCAACACCATGGAAGCAGGGTATCAGTTACTCCAGTAGCCAGACTGAAACTTTTCTCAAACTACTTCACGATCATACAGCTAATACAGCACTCCATAGTTGGTAACTTTTTTTTCATGTATATTAGTTTGTAAAATCAGATTTGGTGATAACACCACTTCCCAAGTTGTTTCTAATAACGTGTTGATCTGACCTTTTTAGGATCCTGAAACTCTCTGAGGCTGTGATGAAACCTTTTTCCAGAAAAACTCAGCCATTGCCCTAGCCACATAACCCCACATTCAGTTTCTGAAATTCTACACAGGGCGTACCGCCTGGGATAAAAGGCCCCACATGGCGAGCATGGTGCCGGGCAGCAAAGGGACCACCGAGGCTCCTGTAAAGGAAGGATTTCAGCAAGCCTGAGTGGTTCCCGGGTAACAACAGGGCTGAAGTAACGTGTGACAGGCTGTTTAGAAAGTAGATAGTAAGATGGGAAGGAGAAGAGTTCTGATTGACTGTGCAGAAAATCTGCCAGACTTTGTTCTCACTGCCTTGCAGCCACAGTAATCAGAAAGGAAGATATAAAGCATTAGGCTACACCTCCAAACAAATTGTAAGCTTTGTCACCTTCAAGTTCATTTATACTTCTGATGCTTTAACTTTTAAAATATCGGAAGTGGCTGGAACCCCGGGAGAAGCTCCTGAGGCCCGGGCAGAGGACACACATCCACAGGGGCTGAAGCATGAAGGTGGGGGTGGAGCGAGCAGCCTTGGATGAGGAGCAAGAGATAAAACAGCAACTACGGCTTCCCTTTTGGTTTTCCTGAGGTCCTCAGTATTAGCCCTTTAGGAAATTCTAGCAGGGTCACATAGAGGGAGAGAAGGCATCCAATTAAGGGCCAGAGAGGGGAGTAGCAGTAGGTATCACAGCTGGAGGTATGGGTAAAGGTGGGCACCTGAGAGCCTAAGTGAGGTGAACCCCAAGCAGAGAACGTGCTAGGCCAGCAAAGATGACTCTTCATTCCCCCCGAGGCCAGCAATACCACCTCTGGTCCCAAATATCTCCCAGCCCAGGGGAACTCTGCCAGGAAGAGGTGTGGAACAGTGGGCTTTGGAATCAGACAGACCTTGCCTCGAAGGCCTGCCATGCCACTTTCTAGCCGTGAGGCTATGAACCAGCAAGTCAGCCTCTTCCAGCTTTAATTTCCTCATCTGTAAAATGGGGGGTTCTATCTACCTCATGGGGTTATCAAATGCACTAATGTGTATTTCAAAAGGGCTTTTGCTCTCCAGACTCACTGGCTTCAGCGCCTGCTCACTTACCAGGACAGGTACTCCTCAGGCCTCCTCCCTCCAGCATCCATGGGCCTTCTTCCCTTTGTTCCAACTGGGAGTTCATGCCGGGCTGGGAAACTGGAAGTCCTGTTCAAGGGGAAAAACGGGCTTTAGAGATTTAGATTAAGTATAAATAGCCACCCAGAACCCAGGGAAGTGGAAACACACCAGTTAGGTCATTTTTTTCATTCATTCAACAAATATTTATTGCGCACGTAACTGGGTCCCAGGCACTGGGGGATGCAGCAGTAATTAAGACAGATGAGGTGCCAAGGAGGGGTCAAGTCAAGTCAGGGAATTAAGCCCCAAAAGCAAGTTATTTACAACAACAGGAACTTACTGAATATGGAGGAACTGGCCTGAAGGTCACCCTACCCCTCCTGGGAAATAAGAAAACAGGGAGCTGCAGTCTCAGGGGGAGCAAATGAAACTGCCTATTTCTCAAGCTGGAATGCAGAGACCTTTCACTAGGGAACCAGGAGGAATAAACACTATATAAAGTGTCAGAGCAACTCGGGATCACTCAACACTGGAAAGTGCCACAGATATTCAGAACTGAGTAGATTCTACATTTCAAATGGCTTCCTTACCCAGCAGGACCAGATTCCTGGCGTTTTCTGGTATCCCCTCCTTGAACCTTGGAGTCCCCCTCGGAGCAGGGATCAAGTGCCTCCACCCATCCTGGGTAAAAGCTACAGTCACACTGCTGAAGGGCGTGGACCCCTGAAATGACAAGCACATTCCTTCTTGCCCACTGGCCTCAGGATATGAGGCAGCTCTGGGCAGCTCAAGAAAAGCATTTATTGATCACTTTCTATGTGCCTAACACTATACTGGATACTGACACACAAAAATAAATCAAATACAGTCTCTTTGCATGTTTACAACTCTGACGGACTTTATATATAAATGGAGAGAGTACATAAACAGCTATATCTATATATAAAAGAAGGAAATGGGCAGAAATGAACAGGTGCTCAGGAACTAAAAGAGCCAATGTAGACAAAACAAAATTAGAATGTATAAATTTATGCAATGAAAAATCAGAAAGAAATGTGAAGGCTCAATTTTTCGGAGTGTTTATTAAACGTTCCTATGAACTTGGATATCACACAGTACAAAAGGAGAGCCAGACATGTATGTGACTGCCTGCAGTAACGTGTCAGAGACAGGCAGACCAGTTGCCAGGATAACAGAGAAGGAATCCTGCATGGAGGACAGAGGAAGACCACAGAGAGGAGGTGATTGCCGAGCTGGCCTTGAAGGAGAAAGGCTGTCAATGGAGAAAGAGAAGGTTATCCAACGCAGGGGAGGCTCATGAGCAAAGGCATAGAGGTGAGAAAGGCCTCATGTCTGTTTTCAGTGCAAGTGATGGTACCTCTACTTATCTCGTGGGCCACACCAGAAACCTGGGTGTTATCTTCCCCTTTCCTGCAGCTCCCCACAAATCACTGCATCTTCACCTTCCTTCACAGTATCACTAGATTTCACACATTTCTCTCCATGGCCCCGTCACTACCTTATTTGAAGCCAGCATAATTTTCCAAATTATGACCTCTAATTTACCTGGTCTTCCGATCCATCCTTCATACTAAGAAATGCAGTACAATGGGACAAAGAGGGTCTTTTTTTAAAAAACCATGAAATATTTAAAACATTTGGGTCATTTTATAATAGTCAAGAGAGTAAAATCCACCATAAAGATTAAGTGTCATGAACTTTGTAACAAACAGTATATAACTAATAAAGAAAACACTGTAGGAAGTACAGAAGAAATTTAAAATATTACAGCTGTGAGATGTTAAAATAACTCAGTCATTAGCAGGGTTAATACAAAATAAACAACAAAATAAAGCTATGGAAGAACTGAGCAATTTAATTAATAAGGTTGAGCTAACAGAGCCACTGAACCCTGTGTTCTGCAATCACACTACACCTGGCTGTTCTGGGTTGACAAAAGACACTGTGTCCCCATGGAGCACAGACCAGCTGAATGGGCAGATAGAGAAACCAAAGTGACAACTGGGGAATATCTAAGAAAATAAGATCCACAGCCAAACATTTTCAACATAAACAAGAAAGGAAGAATATAAATTAGAAATTCAACTCAAGAGGTTAAAAGATCAAATTCTAAAATAAATCTGACAAAAGTGAAAGCAAAAAAGAAAAAAAATCTGTTACTAAGAGAACCAATGAGAAAAATCCAAGAGCAGACTTTCTAAAAAGGAAAAGAAACAGATCAATACCTAGTCTAGTCAGGAAAAAAGGGTAGAAGACAGTTCCTATCCTGGTAGAAGGACTATGCAAAAGAATACACTAGAAATGATTCTGTAGCATACTCTTAATGAGAAGGAGAAACATTAATCACATTCTGTAAAGTGGAAATAAAAAGAAGATTAAAAGCAGGACAAACCCATTTTGGGAAAATAGAAAAGGAAGACCATGGGGGCACCTGGCTGGCTCAGCCAGTGAAGCGTGTGATTCTTGATCTCAGGGTTGTGAGTTCAAGCCCCACACTGGGTGGAGAGATGACTTAAAAATAAAATCTTAAAAAACAAAAACAAAAAAGAAAAAGAAAAGAAAAGGAAGAATAGGACTGAAAAGACACAAATGAAAATGTTAAGTGTTTCATCTCTGTGGTTAGTAAGTGTGAGTTTTTGGATATGTTTTCTGTGTTTTTCAGGTTTTCTACAATAAACACGAACTCCTCTTATAATTAAAAAACAGGAACAAAAAAACCCTTTAATATTAAAAAAAAAAGAGGCTGCCTCTCAGAGTACATTTCCAACTTACGTGGGCCCCAACTGTGAGGAGACCAGCTGCCATTCCTTCATCTCCTGTGCTTTTGTCTTGGGGAAGGGCAATGTCTGCAGAAGGCAGCTCTGGAAGGAGAGAAACCAATGAGGCTTAAAAGTTACAGCTCACCAAGCTAGAGAGTCTCACATTCTCACTGTGAAGAAGGGGGTTCCCGGGACATTGCAGGTTGCAGGGGACTCGGGCTGAATCTGCAGACTGATTTCTCCATTCCCCTTCCTACCTCAGAAATCCCATCAGTTCACTCAGACGCAGGGAGTCATTAGAGTAACAGACTCTCAAGGAGCGTAGGTCCCCCACTTACCAGCAGTGTGCAAATCATATAACCTTTCTAGGTCGCATTTTTCTCATCTGTAAATGGGAATGATAATCTCTTGTAAAGTTGCTGGGAAGATGAAAGAAAAACGCAAAGTAGCTGGCACAACGCCTCGCATGTAAGCACACAGCTTACAAACATTATCTGCTGCCGAGTTTGTTGGGAGCAAGTAGCTCTGCAGATTTAAGATATTTGCCAACTCAAGAAAGGTAATGACCAAGTAGGATTCATCGAAGGAACGCAAGATTAGTTCATCATATGAAAATTAATCTGCATAATATACCAATGTAATGAAAAGGAGATGACTCCACATGGATCATTTCAATAAACACCAAAAAGGCGGGGCGCCTGGGTGGCTCAGTCGTTAAGCGTCTGCCTTCGGCTCAGGTCATGATCCCAGGGTCCTGGGATCGAGCCCCGCATCGGGCTCCCTGCTCAGCAGGAAGCCCGCTTCTCCCTCTCCCACTCCCCCTGCTTGTGTTCTCTCTCTCGCTGTGTCTCTCTCTGTCAAATAAATAAATAAAATCTTTAAAAAAAAAAAATAAAATAAACACCAAAAAGGCCATTCTGTAAAATCTGTCACCCTTTCCTGATACATTCAATAAACTAGGACGAGAAGAGAACATCCTCAACCTGATAAAAGACAACTATGGAAAACCCAGGTTTACATCATACTTAATAGTGGAAGACTGATACTTTCCCCGAAGATCAGGAACAAGACAAGGCTATCTGCTCTCACTTCTGTTCAGTATTATACTGGAGGTTCTAGCCAGGGAAATTAGAAAGCTGGGGGCAGTGGGGTGGGGGAGGGGGTGGGGGGGTGGGAAGTCATCCAGATTGGAAAGGAAGAAGTACAATTATCAATATTTGTAGCTATGATTTTGTATATGGAAAATCCTAAGGTGGGGCACCTGGCTGGCTCAGTTGGTAGAGCATGTGACTCTTGATCTCAAGGTCATGAGTTCAAGCCTCACATTGGGTGTGGAGTCTACTTAAAAAGTACAATAAAATAAAATAGCCCTGCTATAAAAAAAACAAATAAATAAAAAGAAGAAGAGAAGAAAATCCTAAGGAATCCACAAAAAAAAAAGCCCTGTCACAGCTAAGTAAGTCCAGCAAAGTTGCAAGATACAAGTTGGATATATAATAAAAAGACAACCCAATTAAAATTGGGCAAAGGATTTGAATAGACCTTTCTCCAACCATATTTCTATACACTAGCAATGAGCAATCCAAAAGTGAAATTAAAAAAAAAAATTCCATTTGCAAGAGCATTAGAAGAATAAAACACGAATAAATTTAACAAAGGAAATGCAAGACATGTACACTGAAGGCTACCAAACTGTTGAAATTACAGAAGATATAAATAAATGGAAAGACATCCCATGGATTCATAGACTGGAAGATAATGTTGGGATGGCAGTGCTCACCAAATTATCTACAGAATCAATGTAATCCCTAACAAAATCCCAGCGGACTTTTTAATAGAAATTGATTAAGCTGATACTAAAATTCATCTAGAAATGCAAGTGACCCAGAAGAGCCAAACAAACTGGAAAAAGAAGTTGGAGAACTCACATTCACACTATCAAAACCTTGTACATGGGGTGCCTGGGTGGCTCAGTTGGTTAAGCGTCTGCCTTTGGATCAGGTCATGATCCCAGGGTCCTGGGACTGAGCCCCGCATCAGGCTCCCTGCTCAGCGGGAAGCCTGCTTCTCCCTCTCCCACTCCCCCTGCTTGTGCTCTCTCTCTCTCGCAAATAAATAAAATCTTAAAAAAAAATGGAAAACAACAAATGTTGATGAGGATGTGGAAAAATTAGAACCCTCCTACATTGCTACTGGGATTGTGAAATGATGCAGTCACTGAGGAAAACAGTGTGACAGATCCTCAGAAAGTCAAACAGAGGTACCCTATGATCCAGCAGTTCTCCTAGGTACACAAATAAGAGAAACGAAACACATCCACACAAAAACTTGTGCACACACGTTCAGAGCAGCATTATTCACAATAGCCAATACTGGAAGCCACCCAAATGTCCACAACTAAGGAACAAAATGTGGTATATCCATATAACGAAATATTATTCAGCCACAAAAAGGAATGAAGTACATTCATTCATGTTACAACACGGATGAAATTTGAAACATTACTCTAAGTGAAATAAGCCAGACACATATTCTATGATTCTATTTTTATGAAATGTCCAGAATAGGCAAATCCGTAAGAACAGAAAGTAGAAATCCATAGACTAGGGGAGGAGGAAATGAGGAGTGATGATGGTTAATGGGTATGGGCTTTTTTTTTTTAAAGAGAGAGCACCATGTGCGCAGGCGTGGTTGGAGGTGGGAGGAGGGGCAGAGGGAGGGGGAAGGAGAGAATCCTAAGCAGGCTCCGGGCCTCACTCCCAGTTTGATCTGATGAAATGGTTATGGGCTTCATTTGGGGGTGATGAAAATGTTCTGGAATTAAATAGTGGTGATGGTTGCACAACTCTGTGACTATACTAAAAGCCACTTTATTGTAGACTTTAAAAATGAATGTTACAGCATGTGACTTATACCTCAATAAAAAATAATAGAAGAGGTAGTGTAGCCCTCAGAAAAAGAACTACTAGGTCTGAATATTGGTCTTAGTACAGATCTTACGTTACTGAGTTGTACTAACTCCACTGTACCTTCATGTCCTCTTTGGTAGTACCGGGAGGATGATAACCACCCTGCTTGCTGTTCCCAAGTCTCTGGGGGAAGACAACATAAAATGCTGGATGTGAAATTGGACTTTAAGAGTCACAGACCAATAAAGGGACCCCTTGATCTAGGGGAGGATGGCACAGATCTCGGTGGTTAAGATTACATACACGTTTGTTCTGTTCTATCGATTGTTCAAGATGCTTTCAAAAACGTTATTTTATTTGATGCTTACAGTTCGTAGAGGTAAACGAGGTAGTTAACGTTATTTTACCCTTTCCTCCACGAAGAAACACGGGTTAAAAGACCTAAACCGGTAACAGGAATCCTAGCCTTCTGATTCCAATCCCCCAACATCCCCTTCGACTTCACAGTCCAACTGCGCTGAACGGGCCCTCAATCTCATGTGGAGCCAAAGGCTCCTGTTCTGAGAATCCCTGGCTGCTTCAAGAACGGCTGGAACATCAGAAACAATAGGAGACCCTGGATCGTCCCATTTTTCCTTCCCAGGGCCCATTTCTCTCGACTCACAAATGCCATCGGTGCATCAAGCAGATCGGGTAAGAAGTAGGATAGTCAGAGATTATTCAGGTCTGAGCGCCTCGAACTTTCTTGACCCTAGAATTCTTCACTCAAAAAAGGATTATCCCCAACCACTTGTGGAAAGGATAACCGCAGAGTTCTGGTCCCGGTCACACAGCTCCATCGGCGGGCAGGCTGGAACAAGACGCCGGATCTCCTGCAAACCCCTCCCTCTACCACTCCTTCTCACCTCCTTCCTCCGGCATTTGGGTCCCACCTCGTGCTAGCGCCTCCCAGCAGTTCTCTGAGCCCCAGCCGCGCTCTGCAGGCCTGCTCTGACTGCTCCCGGCTTGGACTCTTCTCTCCAGCCTCTCCCCTCAGAGGCCGGGTCTGAGCCTGCGATGCTGGGCCCTGGGAGCGCGGGTCGTGCCCGTCCAGCCAGGTCTCTCAGTGTTCCCAGCGGCAGCCAGGCCTCGCGGCTCAGAAGTCCGTGGAGCAACCACCAGCCCGGTCTCAAGCAGAACGCCGCATGGAAAAACCCGCTGCCGGCTACTCCAGAACGCTACAGGCTCCCAGCTCGAACTCAGAAACCGCCGCCGCAGGTACTACCAAACACCAGGCCCAGCTCCCGTGCCAGCCAAAGAGGACGCGCTCCAATAGCGCCACTTCCGGTCATGCGTACGGATCTCCCCGCCCCACCGGACTCCATTTCCCAGAAGTCTCCGAGCTCAGCTCCTGGCCAAAACCTATTTCTCTATGCCAGGTTTGTGGCCTATACACCCTTGTGGACCGTACTTCACAGAGAGGCTCCGCCTGTTCTTGATCCCGGAATCTCTTATTTATCATGCTTTGTCCACATGCCATTCAGGTCCACCGAAATCCCACGGCGGGAGCCTCTGAGGCGGAAACCAACTTGGCCGCGAAGGGTCCTGGGAGCTGCGGTTCTAGCGCAGGCGCAGATCTACGCTGGCGCTGGAGGCTTCATTTCTGCTCAATTCTCCCCCGTGGTTCGGCGTCCCGGATTACTGGGTCGCGGGGGTCCTCTCGTGACGCGACCTTCAGCTCAGGGCCTAACTCTAACCACCTTCAGGGTTCTCCAGCCTTTCGAAAGTTTTGGAAGAGGAAAGGAAAGGAGGGAGGGCCCCTCAGTGTGAGCAGGGCAGCCACGGGTTGGTGCCCTGGAACTCTCAGAATATAAAAACCTATCCGCAGGAGGGAACTTCTTCAGTAATTTCAGGGGTAGAAGAAGCCCTGAATAGTGTTAATAGTGTTCCATAAGCACTATTGCGGGAGGAGATTCGTAAATATTCTATCCCTTGGAGCCTTCCGTGCTGTGCCAGAGGATATTTCTATGGGCTTCCTTAGAGCACTGATGACATTTTCCCCTCTTGCCTGTTGAAAATTATTCACTACTCCAGCGATTTTCTGATCACTAATTCAGTTTTGAGGCATTTTGACGTTAAGAAGATGGGAATGCGTTACCTGGGAAGCAGAAAAGAGTTTGGGGGTCCTAAGGCCTCTTTTCATTTTGTACTGTCTGTCCCTTTCAGCCGCAGCTGGTAGCGTTTTTTGCCAGTAGAATTATCTTAAGTTTGTGGGTCTTCTATGAATCTTGTTGGGATTCACTCCATTAGACAAGCCAACCCACAGATCTCTTTGAGACAAGATCTTTTCTACCTTGGGCTGCTGCAATTTTGGGCTTACAACTTTGGAGGCCAGACGTCTGAGATGGATATCCTTGGGCTAAAATCAAGGTGTGGGGAGGGCTATGTTTCTTCTGGAGGCTCTAGGGGAGGATCACTTTCCTTGCCTTTTCCAGCTTCCACGGGCTGCCTGCCTTCCTTGGCTCCTAACCCCCTACAGTTGTGCTGTTCTGCCCATGGCCACAAGGCCCAGCAGACGCTAGCCCCATAATGGCCAGTCGGCAGTAGCGGTATTCCTTCATCTTGGGATCCCAACCAGGGCCACTGGGAGGTAGCAGGGTGCTTCACTCCTCAACAGGTGCAATTCCGCCTATGGCCACTGGGTGGCGTTAGGGCCTTCATTGCCTCAAGAATGCAGAAGCCAGGATTCTCCTGGAAGTTCTGGGGGCAGGGATTGGACGTGGAGTGGGTGTGGGGTGCGGTGCAGATTTTTACCTTGGGGTAAAGCACAGCTTCTGCTGCTGTACCTGTCCTTTGGGGATGTTCCATCTGCCCTCCATGGTCCTGTGCTGGGCTTCTGGGGCAGATTGAGGGCTGTCAGCTGGGGCTGGCTCTGGTCCCTGAAGCATCTTGTGCTCTGATGAGGAGGCCCCAAGGAAGTCTTAGGGAACCTCTGAAGAGAGTGTGTGTGTGTGTGTGTGTGTGTGTCTGTGTGTGTGCAGTCATTAGTAGCTGTAAATGAATGCTGGTAGCAGAGATGGTATGAGTAGGAGTTGCTGAGAAATCAGGGTAGGAAATAGAATATGAAGAGAAACATGTGTAAAGATTTCACATATCCCTTTGAGGCACCCCTTGAGCATCACACCTTGCATGCAACTCCCAACCTTCACCACAGCCTCACCACCAGCAGCAGCTAACATCGATTGAGTACTTATTCTGTGTCATCCTTAGTTCTAGGTGCTTTACATACTTCTCTCCTTTCATCCTCACAACAACCCCATGAGGGAGATGGCGACAGATGAATAAACTGAGGCTTAAAGAAGTTAAATGACTTGTCCAGGTCATGCAGGCAGTGAGTAGTATAACCAGAATTTGAACTAAGCCCACTGCCTCTTAACCACTATGATGCACAGGCTCCTGGACCCTGGGTTAGGGAGGAAAGAGGCCAAGGTAGAGTTGAAGCCACAGTGGCATTTTCCTTGCCCACAAGTTTAACTGTCTCTACTTCCATCGTCACCATCACCTCCATGTCTATCCACCTCACATCCATCTCTTCCACATCATCTCCATCTCTATTTTCTGTCTCCATCTCTGTCACCATCATCTTTCCCATCTCCATCATCTCTCTCATCTCGTTCTCTCATCTATCACCTCTATTTCTCATCTCTCCTCTGTTCCATCTCTCTCATCTCCCTCTCTAATTCTAGATGTCGTAGCAGAATTATCAATAAGCAGAAAACCAAAAACAATCTGAATATGGAACAATGTGAGCTTGATTTAAGTTCTGACATATTTATACAACAAAATCCTCTTAATTTGTTGAATTTAACAAATATTTAAGCACCTGCTCTTTACCACACACTATGACTCCCATGGCAAACAAATCGTTCAAAGAATGCAGAGAGCTTCCGTTTCAAGCTGGTGGACTGAACTTACACATTTCCCCTTTCTCTTCCTCTAGTTCCCACTGAAACGACAGTGAAGATATGTAAAGGGAACAAAAACCATAACAGAACTGAGAAGAGGTGCAGAGGTAGGGGGCATATACCAGCCACTGTCATTAAAACCCCCTAGTTCTTCATTCCTAAATATGGACATCCAAAGCTCCCCAGATCCTTGAGATAAACCAGCAGCATAGAAGAGAAGGACCAAGACAACCTGACTGATTCCAGAGGAAATCAGAGCCTAGGGGACAACTTTCAAAAAATTAAAATGTGCAAATGGTTTTATTCATAATAGCGAATACCAAGTGTTGTTGAGGATGGGGAGCAACCAGAACTCTTCTGCGCTGCTGATGGGAAAGCAAAATGGTACAACCATTTCGGAAAACCATTTGGCAGATTCTTAGGGTGTAATTAAACATAAACTTACCACAGGACCCAGGAGTGGAACTGTATGCCAGTGTTTACAGCAGCTTTAGTGATGACAGCCCCAAATTGGAACTCGCCCAAATGTCCAATGGAACACTACTCAACAGCTAAAAGAAATGAACCGCTGGTGCATGCAGCGCAGATGCATCTTAAAAGCACTCTGCTATGGGGTGTCTGGGTGGCTCAGCCGGTTAAGCATCTGTCTTCGGCTCAGGTCATGATCCCAGGGTCCTGGGATCGAGCTGGCAACAGGCTCCCCAGGGAGCCTGCTTCTCCCTCTCCTGCTCCCCTCTGCTTGTGCTCTTTCTCTGTCAAATAAATAAATAAAATCTTAAAAAATAAAAATAAAAACAACACTGCTAAGTTATGGAAGCCAGACGCAAAATACTACAAACTGTGATTCCATTTTATGAAAGTTTAGAAAACACAAAGCTATAGAGACAAGACTGACTGCAGAGGGACATGAAGGAACATTTTGGGGGAGGAGAATGTCCTGTATCTTGATTGTGTGGTGGGTACACAGCTGTGTATACATTCAACCTAAGTCATCAAATTTTTTTTTTTTTTTTAAAAGGTTTTATTTATTTGACAGAGAGAGACACAGCGAGAGAGGGAACACAAGCAGGGGGAGTGGGAGAGGGAGAAGCAGGCTTCCCGCTGAGCAAGGAGCCCGATGTGGGGCTCGATCCCAGGACCCTGGGATCATGACCTGAGCCGAAGGCAGATGCTTAACGACTGAGCCACCCAGGCGCCCCAGTCATCAAATTTTTATGCCTACAATTGTTGAGTTTTATAGTATGTATTTGAATTTTATGGTATGTAAGTAATGCCTTGATAAAGTGAATTTTTAAAATATTTTTAAAAGTGAATGTGTGTATCCTCAGGGAAACCCCAAAAGGCATTTCCATCACAAAGAAAAGTATAGGGTACTATGAAAAAGGAATATATAGTATGATATAATTGAAAATCATTGTCAAAGCACCAATCAAAAAAAAAGGCTGGAGTGGTGATACTGATAACAGACAAAGTAGACCTCAGAACAAGAGATATACCAGGGACAAAGAAGGTCATTTCATAATGCTAAAGGACAAAAACAATCAGAATATAACAATCCCAAATGTGCATGCAGCGAGTCATGAGCTCCAGGGTACATGAAGCAAAACACAGCAGAAGTGCAAGGAGAAACAAATCCACATTCATAGGTGGAGATTTCCACACTTCTCTCTTGAGGTGGGCACATGGTGGGACTGCACAATTCAGATTCTCAATAAAACAGATCATGGAGTGGGAAATGTGATGTCCTACTTGTGTATAGTGATGCTAGAAAGGATATGTGTTGGGAGGGAGATCTTTCAGGATAGAACCAAATTCTTAAAAGAAGTTAACTCTGGAAAGGTACAGCTGTGAATAATTATTGTATCATTTATCCAAATAAATGAGTTACTACTTATAAAGTGCTTAGGGCAATGCCTAGCAGACAGTTAACTGCTATACAAATAACTATACTAAATAAATCTAGGTTTTTCAGTTTTCCTACAATAAACATGTATTACTTATATAGTGGATAATAAAAGCAACCTGTAAAAGACTTCTGGCTCCATTAAAGTCAATAGAAAAAGAGATGCTTTTTCGTTGTTAATGAGATTTGATGACTAATGATCCAGGGGACTGGGCCCAAGGAAGGAGCCAGAAATGACCTCCAAGAGCCAAGAGGAAGCCTGGCAGACCATGAGAAAAAGGAAATCATAGATATTCTTGGCAAGGCCCAGTTTGTGGGAGGCCTACTTTAGGGAAGGTATCGGAAAATACCCTTCTCAAACACACAAAGAGGCCATGACCTGATTTTTCTGAGTCAAATCTTTATTTGGCAAACAAAGCTCCTTCCTGATAATGCAGCCACGGAGAGGAGAAACCAGGGACCACCCCTCAAAAGCATCTCCTCCAGAAAAGGAGGAGTCGAGAGTCTCCCTCCTCTGCTGTTGCTTTCATGGCAAGATGGAGATGGCCTGTGGACGAAGGACCACAGGGCAACAAGGCCCCTCCAGGATGTTCCCTCCTCCGGAGTCACAGAGGGGTGGCAGGAATCGGGCCCAGGGGCCGGGAACCTCATACCCATGGTCCGCTGGGCTGTAGAGAGCCAGGTAGGAAGGAAGGGCCCTGGAGGACAAGGCTCCAAGGTGCTGCGGTCCTGGATTCCAGCTCCCTGGGGACAGGCAGGGGCTCCAGGCTCTGGCTGAGGCCCAGCTTGGAGTCACAGGCAGGCTCCGCCCCCCACTGAAGCCCAAAACTGGCCCTGCAAGGAGGGGACAGCCACTCACGAGAAGGGGTTGTCACCGCCCCTCAAAATGGGCTGTGATTTGCTCCAAAGTCTTTCCTTTGGTTTCCGGGACACAGGACAAGGTGAAAAGGACACTGAAGATGCAGAAGGCAGAGGCAAGCCAGAAGGCTCCGTAGGGCCTGAGCACCTCCTGGAAGAGAGGGAAAGGCCGGGTGTGGACACGGCAGAAGGCCGGGAGCCCTCCCGCGATCCCAAGCTGAGGCCCCAGCCTGCCTTGCCCAGGCTCGGGGGAGTGGAGGAGGGTCCGGCCCGCCTTCCAGAAGCCTGGGCCAAGCACCTACAGGGTGTGGATGTTGCGTAGACGGGGAAGCTGACGCTCACTGAGACACCCACATCAAGTGACAGCTGGGCCCCCACCCTGGAGGTCTGCTTCCAGGGCCCCCAGACCCACTCTCTACGCTCTGCTTTGGCCCTGTGCTGAGTTCCCTGCCTCGGGACGAGTCTCTTCTCGGTGCCCGACGGAACGGGTGAGCTCTCAGCAGGTTGAGATGGGGCAGGGTGAGCACACAAGGCACACGGGGCCCACCAGCACGGAGGGAAGAGCGAGCGGTTCCCTCCACTCAGAGCCTGGCCACCCTCCCAGCGCAGGCCCAGGGACCTCCCAGGTGCCAGAACCAAAGCCCCCTCCCTTGTTAGCTCCTCCTCCTCTGGGACCCGTCACTGCCCTTCCCCCAGAAGTTCTTCTCTCAGCCTCTTGGATGCTGTGCACCCCTGGGTCCCTGTTAGGTCCTTTACCATCTCCTCCCTCTGTTGTTGGCCCCCCACAGCTCCCAGCAAGTCATTTCCATCTCTAAATCTCTGCCCTGGTCTTCCCAGTGTGCTCCCCAGGGCAGCCCATCTGAGTGGGCCCAGGCCCTGCAGAGACTCCAGGCCAGCCCCAGGCGTCCACGCCTCTCGTGGCCTGCCCCTCCTTGCTCTGCCCAGCCTCCTGGTGGTCCGTCCTCTCTCCACTGCCATCCCAGTCCGGTCAGAAAGGGCACCCTGTCTACCTCACTGCTGTCTCTGGCTCCTTGAACAGGCCTGGCCATGGTATGTCCCAGGAGACGTGGAGGGGAATGAATGCCTGAACAGGGGGCCTATCTGCTCCAGAAACATCCTTCCCTATCGGTTGGGGAGCCCCTGAGGCAGGATCCAGGTCTGTGTCAGGTCATCCGTGCGAAAGTAGCAGGATGTTAAAATGAACTGATGCTCCCACAACCGTAAGGGGGAGCTGCCGTCACCCTCCTCCATTTTCAGCCAAGGAAGCTGGTTCAGAGGTGAGCAGCACACCCAAGGTCACACAGTGGGAAGTGGCCAGGGTGGGCGAAGAGCCCAGGCCTGCCAACTCCAAAGCCAGGGTACTTCCCACGCAGCCCTATAACCTGGCTCATGTCCCCAGCGTCCAACGGCGGAGGCTAGTCTTGCTGTCCTTCTGCCAGGATAGCCTGAAGTCTCCCGAGTGGTCACAGCCTGGGTCCCTCACCTTCCTGGCCTGTCAGGCCTCCCCTCATCCCTGACCAAGATGGCTGGTGTCCCAGGAGGGTGGCTTCAGCCTGCATGCGAGGCCACTGACCCTGAGTCTTCCGCAGTAAGAGTAATTCTAAAAAGAGCTCCCCACTGACTACGTGAGGGGGAGGCCCTCTGGGCCTACGCTCACCATGACACTGCTGAACTCCTTCGTCACCAGGAAGGCCATGAACCAGTTAGTGAGGACGCACACACCAGTGGCCATGCCCTTGACGTGCAGAGGAAAGATCTCAGACATGAGGAGCCAGGGGATGGGCCCCCAGCCCACGGCGAAGCCTGTGGGAGCAAGACAGGCATCAGAGCCCATGGGGACGGACCTCGGGCTTGCCACAGCACCCTTGGGCCAAATCCTCGCGGTTTCCAGTCTGGGCCCCCCAGCTCTGAGCCTTCCTCCGCCTCAGACGGGTCCCTCCACTGCTTACGCATCAGGCTTTTCTCTGTAGAATGGGGTCATGATGGGGCCTGCTTGGAGGGCTGTTTGGCGGGGTGGGGATTAAGTGAAAGGGGCAGAGAAGGGTTTAGCTCAGTGCCTGGGACATGGTCAGAGCCATAAACGCGGAGGTGGGGACCCATGTGATAGAGAGGCAAGGCCTGGTAGGCCTGGACTTGCTGGGAGCTGCAGGAACCTGGTGGTGACAGGATGTCCCCATGCCCCCCCCAATCTCCCCACGGACCCCTTCCTCACCGGCGATGAAGAGGCACATGCTGCCCACTGCCAACCAGGCCAGCCCCACGCTGGCGCTGGCGGGCTCCATGGAGAGAGGCGTCAAGAGGTCCACGTGTGAGGAGTTGCCGGGGCCGCCCTGGGTCAGCTTGAAGTAGGCGCCAAAGGCACTGGTGCTGAACACCATGACCACACCTGCAAGTGGGGGGCGGCAGTGGGCAGGGCCCTGGGAGAAGGGGACCGCAGCCCAGGCACGTGGCACTCAGGGCTGGAGTCTCAGCGCCGTGTGGCCACAGCAATGGGGCCTGGCTTTCTCTGGGAGGCCAGCGGGCGGTGGTGCCTGGGAGCCCAGACTGGAGGCCCTGGCTTGGACCTTGAAGCACAGCAGACCCCGAGAGCCTCCTGGTGGCAGAGCCTCCCCGGCCTGAGGAGCAGGAGGGGTAACTGTGGCAGCAGCTCGGTCTTGACCCCCGTGCAGATCATCTCGGGATCCTCACCATGGCCCCCCGCCGCCCCCATTTCAAATGGGGGAAACTGAGGTTCAGAAAGGTGAAGTCACTTGCCCCAAAAGACCACAAGCTTCTGAGTCACTTCCCCTCCTGGGTCCTCAGTTTCCTTGTCGTAAAGTGGGCCCCTGACGGCGCCTGCGTGGAGGCTCGCTGCGAGGGTTAAGGCACGCTACGGTGACGCTGTTAGCGCGGGCCTGGTTTGCAGCGAGCGCTCAGTAAGGGCGCCCATGAATCTCGGCCTTTCCTCGAGGGTGCTTGGCTGGCCTTTCCCTGCTGCCATGCGGTGGCCTCAGCAAAGACCCTCCGGCCTGTGGTGGGGAGCCTGGCCTGCGCCACCCCACTTTCACAGGGCTGAGCCCTGGCCCTGGGGCCTCACCTGACAAGGTCAGGAGCAGCCTCCGCCCAGCTCTGTCCATGATGAGGGCCGCTATGGCCGTGAACAGCACCTGGATGACGCCCACGATGACCGAGGCGAGGCTGCTGTCCTGGGGAGATGGGCCGAGGCAGGTCAGGCAAAGACCCCAGGATTAGGCATCCAGATGAGGCAGGCTGGGGCGGAGGCCTCTTTACCTTGAACTTGGCTTCCTCAAAGATGGTCTCTGCATAGAACATGACAGCATTGATCCCTGACAGCTGCTGGAAGGCCATCAGCGAAATGCCGATGATGAAGGGCTTGTAGATGCCAGGATGCCTCAGCTGGGCCAGGTGGAAGCCCTGCTCAGATAGAGGCCGGTGTCAGTGCTCCTCCCGACCCCCACCTGAGGGGCGCGCTGGCTTCGAGCCACGGTCCTAAAGCCTGGTCGAGCGAATGAGCCTCAGCTTCTTATCACCTGGGCCTCGCGTCCAAGACAGGTCCCCGCGTCATTTTAGCCTCACCATTTGTAAGGTGACAAGATCCTCACCTCCCCGTGGCCCTTCCTGATTTGCTGGTGGAACCACAAAGAGATTATATGGGCACAAAGCCAAGGGTTCCAGAATCCCACCAGCCCCAGGCCTAGGCCTGAGCCGAGCACCTCTCCTGGCATCGCTGAATCCCTACCACCACCAGGCATGTGCTGGGACTCCCATCTTACAGATGAAGAAAGGAAGGCTTAGGGATGTGACGGTCACAGAGACTCTGTCTTCTCCCCTGTCCTACAACACCTCATTTAAAACTCCAATTCCTCAAGTCTGCACCCGTGTTCCCTGTGACCCAGCCGGCCTTTTCTCTTTCTGGAACAGTAAGGTCAAGGCTAGGGCCCAGCCAGGTAGTGGGGCTCCAGCAGGCTTTTGCTTGCTCCGCCACTTGTGCCTCCCTTCCCCGTGTGTGTGTGTGTGCGCGCGCAGCCTTGGGGACAGGCTGTGCTGGCCTCCCCCCAACCGCAAAAGGGCCATACCTCGCTGTCTCCTACCCCCCCACCCCCATCCCGCCCCGGTGCTGGCTCCCAGCCCCTCACCTGGTGCTCAGCCCCGACAGGGGGCTCCTCCCAGACCTGCTCAGAGCCCCACAGGAACTGCATAGCGGCCGTGGCTTCCTGGTGCCTCTGCCGGGTCAGCAGGAAGCGCGGGGTCTCGGGCATGTGGCACATGAGCAGCATCATGAAGGACGCAGGCACGCAGCCCAGGACAGCCAGCCAGCGCCACTCCAGGACCCAGCCTGGTTGGGGGATGGGGGGGGGTCAGGAATCAGAGCCTGAGTGGGCCACGCTGGATCTTATCAGGGCGGGCCTGCCCTCTTGCCAACCCCAGGGACTTAGCTTCAAGGGTGGGGGCCGCACTACTTCCGTGTGGCTACGTTCGTGTCTGTCACCAATATTGTTGTTACCAACTGGGGTTGATAAATATTGTAGAAACGCTGATGGGCACATCATGGTGCTACATCTGCTCAGTGAATATTTATGTGGCAATTAAAAACAGAATGAGGCACTTGCTCTTTGTCTAAAAGGTAGGGGAGGGAGAATAAATATGCACAGACTCTGGAAGGCCACCAAGAAGCAGGCAAGGTTGGCTCCTCTGGAGAGGAAAGGGGATGGAGTGGGAGAGACTTTTCATGGAACACCAGTGGATCAATAGTTACAGAAACTGATCAAAAAGCGTGCTGGTTAGGATGAACTGGAGGGAATTCTGTAGGCATACTGACACCCATGTGTCTGTCCCAAATGTCAGTGTCTGTATTTGGCAGGAGCTTTGGCACCCGCAGGGCCCCCAAAGCTGCCAGACTGCCCCCAGGACTCTGAATTAGTGTCTGGATGGTAAGTGGGCAAAAATCAAAGAGCCCAGACCAGGATGTCGCCCACTGTGAAGAACCAGAGGGCACATACTCTGGGCCCTCTGGGTCTCAGGACATGCCTTGATAATTCTCATTAACAGCCTTGGACTAGGTGGGGTTATTGCTGTTTAAAGACAGGCGAAGTGAGGCTCTCTGGGGCAGTGTGACTAGGCCAAGGTCACACAGCCAGTAAGTGTCCCCTGACATGGGATTGTCTGATGTGAAGCTTCTCTCCACCTCAGTTCTGGTGAAAAAATGTCTGCCTCCAGAAGCTTCCTCATGCTGACCCCAGCTCTGCCCCTCGGGTCCCCTGGAACCCTCCTCTGTCACACTGCAAATCCAGTACTGGTATTTCTGAGAGACATGCCTGGGCCTTCCAAGCTCCTGAGCTGAAGAGTTTTAGGGGTGCGCCAGCCACCCCCTTGAATCCTCAGTTTGCCACTGCGCAGTGAGGTACTGACCTAACCGGTCAGCTCCCACCCCCCAGCCCCCTTGGAATGGGCTTCTGCCCTGGGAAGATGAGGACGTCACCTTCTCCAGCTCTCCCTGGAACGTAGTCGCAAGACCCACATGTCCCAGGGGCTCAGGGCGGTGGTCTGTGTGACAGGCTGTGTGACTCTGGGCAAGTCCCTTGACCTCTCTGAACTTCAGTGTCTACATCTATAAAATGGCCACACAGCCATTAGCGGGGATCAAAAGAGAGACTGTGAAAACTACCTGCTAGATAGGCCAGGAGGATGCCTATGACGACCATCAGTTGCACACAGGAGCCCAGCAGCCCCCTCACTGAGGGGTAGGAGATTTCAGAGATATAGACCTGTTGGCAGTGAAGAGGAAACTTTACTCAGGGCCGAGAGTTCTTAAAACTGAAAAGCCTCAGCCGTTCACAGTTGAGGAGAGCCTCAGTGGGGGGCTGCTGCATGCCGCGTGAGGCTCTAATTGCAGGTCCCAGGTCAGCAAAGCCCTCCCCATACCTCCCCGCCTCTCCAAGTGAGCAGCAGTGGGTGTTTTAACAGGGATTAAGGATATATACATGGCTTGGGGGGGGGTGGGGGGGGGTGCGTGTGTGTGTGTGTGTGTGTGTGTGTTACACAGCTTTTCAAACTTTCATTTCATTGTATGACTACCCTGGATAAAATGCAGGTTCTGATGCAGTAGGTCTAGGGTGGGGCCCAAGATTCTGCCTTCCTTTTTTTATTTAATTCATTTATTTGAGAAAGAGCACGAGCGACAGAGGGGCAGGCAGAGGGAGAAGCAGGCTCCCCGCTGAGCAGGGAGCTCCATATGGGGCTCCATTCCAGGACCCCGAGATCATGACCTGAGCCAAAAGCAGACGCTTAACCACCTGAGCCACCCGGGTGCTCCCAAGATTCTGCCTTTCTAACTAGCTCCAGATGACACCCAGGTGACTCCAGATGTCCAGTGGTGCCCTTGGAGTGAAAGCCAACTCTTTGCCTCAGTTGCTACCATTGACTGCCACTGCTTCCTCGGGGCTCAGGGGCCAGAAAGGTCTTGCCCATACTTCTAGGTTATTCTGTACCTTATGCCCATGACTAAGATGGGTGTGTTTTTGTCCAAAACATAAAAACCAAAACCCAAAACATAAAATCCGACTCAGCTGCTGCCTGCTGCCCAGCAAATGCGGGTAAAATGAGTGGTGGGTGCAAAAGGATGACCAGGGAGGACTCTGAGCCACTCTATTAATCTTGACCAGGTTGGCGTGTGGGTGGTAGACCATCCAAGCCCCGTAGCCAGCAGAACAGTTTACTGGTCACCCTGCAATTTCAGCTGCCAGGGTCCAAGCCCTCCACAAGCCATGCCAGGGCTATATGTGCACTCTTGCTTAATCCCCACAACCACTGCATGAGGTAAGGCCATTATTCCCATTTTACAGGGGAGGAAACTGAGGCACAGAGAGGTATACTCTACCCCAGTAAGTGACAGACCCGGTATTTCACCTAGAGAGATGGGTCCCAAGTCGGCCTGGACAGTGGTGCATGGGGAGATGGGAAGAGAGAAGAGGGGAAGCAGCTGGAGGACTAGTTCCTGAGGAGCGAAGGGAAACAGCAGAGAGATCAACGGCCTTTGCCAGGAGGACAAAGCAGAACAGGATTTTCCTGCTAAACTGTAGTCAGTAGTCTGAATGACAGTGGGAGATCTAAGCCTTACTGTAGGCTTCTGGGACCATCCACAGATGGTACTCATTTGTAGAGCAAAAGAGAGGCCTGGTTAAGTGGCACAGTCCCGGGTGTGAGTAACAGCTTCACCACCGACTAGTTGTGGCTCGACAAAGGGCTTCAGTTTCTGAAGCTCCCTTCATCTGTAAACAAGGATAACAGCAGCTCCTTCCAAGGCCCGTCGCCGGGGGAAGGAAGATAAAGCTGGCGAGGGGCACGGTGCCAGGCACCCAGGAGGCCGCAGCCAGGGAGAACCACGCCCCCGGGTCCGCTCCTTCCCTGTCCCAGGGCGCGAGGCTCGGGGACACTCACCGGGGCTACGAGCGAGGCAATACCGCAGGCCAGGCCGGTTAGGAGGCGGCCCCCGAGCAGCATCCACACGTTCTGGGCCGCGGTGATGACTGCAAAGCCGACCACGAAGGGCACGGTGCAGAGCAGCAGGCTCAGCTTGCGCCCGGCGCGGTCCACGAGCCAGCCGCCCAGCACGCCCCCCGCCGCGGCTCCCAGGGTCACGATGGCCTGGGGGCGGAGCGACCGTAGGTTGCAGCGGGGGCGCCGCAGGGCCGCCGCCCAGCCTCGCCCTCAACCCCAGCCCCGGCAGCCTCCGAGAAGAGGGGACGGGGGTCCCGGGCTGGCGGTCGGGGGGGAGGGTGACCCCGGCAGGAGAGCCGGGACGCACCCGGCCGAGGGTCTTAGTGCCCGCCCGAAGCCAGGTAAGCGCAGGGGCCCCCCTCGCGCGTGCGGTGGAGGAGGAGGGGCCCCGGCGGGCTGGAGGGTGAGCCCGAGGCCTCACCCCGAACCAGGAGGCGGCGGCGTCATCGAGGCGCAGGGCTGGGGACGCGGCGCGGCGCAGGCTCGGGATGGCCGGGGAGCTGTAGCCGAGCGCGAAGCCGAAGCTGAGCGGGCCCAGGGCGGCGGCGAAGGCGGCGAGGAAGACCCGGCGGCTGAGGGGAGCGCTGCGGGGACAGGGCAGCGGGTGAGCGGCGCCGGCCTGGGCGCAGCAGGAGGGGAGAGGCCGCGTCCCGGGCCCGGGTCCCCCCACCCGCTCACCTGCCGCCGGGCGGCCCCAGGAGCGGCTGTGTCTCCTCCTGGTCCTCCGGCGTCATGTCCGCAGCCAACGCCTGCTTGGTCAGCTCTGTTGCCTGAACTGCCACGGATCCCGCGAGTGCAGCCGGCACCCGCCTGTCACGGCAGAGCCGGCCAATAGGCGGGGAGGGGCGGCTCTGGGGCGGGATGGGAACGGCCAGTGGGAACGCCAGGCGGGGTTAGCCTTGCGCTAGGAGCCACCCTCCAAATCAGAGCCGACCAATGGGAGCAAAGAGCCGGTTGGCGAAGCTCACTGGATCCGCCCCCAAAGCCTGGCGAGCCAATGTTTAGGTGGGGCGGGGTTTGTATGTGGGCCTGGAGTAGAACCATCCAATAGGAGTGTGGTGCGAACCCAGAGGCGGGATCAGAAAGCTGCCTCAGGCGGAGCCAGCCAATGAGGGTGGATGCGGGGATGGCATCTGCTCCTGGAGCCGCCTCTCAGTCAAGCTTCAACCAATGAGGCTACCAGCAGGACGAACGTGGAGCAGGTTGCGCCGCGCACAGGACTTCTCGCCCCGACTCCGGGCAGTAGCGTCTGTCCTGCCTGGTCGGCTCTGCGGTTCCTGCGTTAACCGGTGCCCTGCGGCTGGGGTTCAACGCGCCTGGTCCAGCTCAGCTCACTGACAGCCGCAGGGAGGAATGTCTCCAAGCGACGGTCCTGGGCCGCTCTCTTTCCTCGCGGAACCTGGGCTGCCGGGGGCGGAGGCATGGCCCTGCGCGCCGCAGCCCATCTCGGTGCGGGTCATAACTCGGAGCCCGCAGATTGCTGACGGCTACGAGCCGACAACCACCAGGACCTCGAGGTGCTGAGGACCTGTGTTGGGCAGGGCCCTCATATGTGTGACTGATCGGGGCTTAAATGGTGAGCCCTAGGCTCCCTGTTAAGTTCCACTCACTTCATAGGTCATCCTGACTCTTGAATCTTCATCTTAACACCTGCCGTCTTTGAGTCTCCTGCGGCTATTAATAGCCAGCTTCTTCACTTGAGCACCCAAGTGACTGCTGGAGATAGGATGATGTCAGGGCTCTGAAGGATCTTGCCATCTATACCCAACCCTTCTCTGGATGAGGCAGCTGAGGTGGAGTGCTGTGTAATTCTTGAAAGTACCAGGGCTATGAGAGTAAGAGGTTTGGCTTTTAATCCCTCTCTGGGCCTCTGTTTCCTCACCTCTAAGTGGGAATGATATCTACCTTCCAGGAGGGTTTTAAGCAGAGGCAGTGTACACGAAAGATCAAGCACATGTGAAGCACTCAAATGCTAGCCCATATGATTATGAAAGTTGTTTGACCTAGTGCAGGCTCCTGATTGTACTATCTTTAAAGACAGGCAACCACCCCTCTATGCTTCCACAGCATCTTGTGCTCGAGTTATAAATTCTTATCTGAGCACTTATCACTGCCGTGTGATCACTTGTTTACTTCCCTCTGTCCCTTAATGGATGTGACCTCTTCCTCCACACAGTGGGCCCTTGGTGTTTGCAGAGTGGACGAATGCCTCCAACTCCACGGGCAAACTGCTGCATTTACACAGTGCAGTAACTCAGCCAGGGGGGTAGGCAGAAGGGCTTATGTGGACAGGATGCTCCAGGGAGCCCAGCTAGCACCAGCCCTCTGAGCCACAGTCCCCTACAAACCCGCTCCTGCCTTCTGGCTGGTGGTCTCCCTTCCCAAGGGTGCGGCATTCACTTCTTGGCCTTTGTAAGCAGATATTGCTGCCAGAGCTGCCTCTTATCCCCCTTTTATAAGCTAATCACCATCTATCTGATTAGTAGGGTCCATTTCTTGCCCTTTCTACATTCACTCCTCAGATTTGTGACTCTTGTCAAATCATGGGGCAGTTTTGATGCTTCCAATCTCTTTGGAAGAATGTTCTAAATCACCCTTGGTTTTTTTTATTCCAGGCTGAGAAGCAAGAAACTCCAGAAAAAAAAAAAATGACAGAAAGAACACACAGACAAACTCATAAAGCTTACAAATTAGTTTAACATGAAAAACACCAGTCAGATCCAACTGACACAAGGCACTCAGCCTGACTCTGTATGGTGGACAGGGGAGAGAACAGAGCTCTGGGGTCAGAGAACTCAGAGTTTCAAATCGCTGTCCCTTTCTGAGCCTCAGTTTACTTATCTGAAAAGCAATAATAATAAAATCTAACTCCCAAAACTTTCCACGAGGTTGAGATAGAGCATGCGGTGGATCTTGTGTTTCCCCCAAATACGAAAGGGGCAGAAGGAAACACAGAGGAGGAACGGCAATGCTGAGTACAGCTAGGGCATACCTGGCTATACCTAGAAAGCACCGTATGCATTACTCTCGCCCTCCTGCCATCTGCTGAAGGGAACCAGGCAGCCTTCACTGGATCCAGCATGTTGGGCTGTTTCTTGCACAAACACCACGCAGGCAGTTGTGCAACAGGCAGACAAGGGAGCTCTCCCCAGTGTGCAAGGCCCACGAGGAGGTGGGACCCAAACTTCTGTAAAATCTGTCCGATCAAGGTCATGTCAAACACAGCTCTCTGCACTCCCAGAGAAGGCGTGCAGAAGAACCCTCAGGGATGCTTTCACGGGGGAAATGATTTAAAGTTTCTTTTGGTGGGTAATTTAGGCAAGAAGAGAGCTAATAAAATGGAATCCGTTAGACTAAAGCCAAAGGTAAATTACCTTCTTCACACAGATTAAAATTTTTACAGTGTCAGTGAAACTACGTTTCCCCCTTGGATCTCCCGTGGCCAGAGGTTGACATTTCACGGTTTCATTTGCACTTGGTCAAGCCCACATTTTCTTCTCACTTTGAAGAGGGGGCAACAGAAGGCAAGTGATGACAAGAGAAGGACAATCACTTGGTTCACGTGGAAGAGCAAAGCAGACCTGAACATGAGAAGGGAATTTGAGGATGATGATTTTGGTGGCAAGGAGTGACTATTGCCTGGCTATATGGTTTCAGAGTAACTACAGAACCAAACAAAATGATCTTAAGACTCTTAACAGGCTTTGTGAGACACAAGGAGGGAGCAGGAGCTTCTAAGAACTAACCATTCAGCTTTTCTCAAAAGTCTACAGGCAGGGACACAGCTGGTTCCAAACTCAGTGAACTGAAACAGCAACAGGGGCCAAATGTGCAGAAAGAAAACTTATTTATAATAAATTTAAAAAGTAATAGCTTTTCTTTATAAAAGAAACACAATATGTGACATAAATCAAAACTGTAATGAAAAAATAATTTTTCCATCAAAGTATATAAAATACAAGAGAAGGTTGCAGTAAATAAGAATGAACATTTTTGATTTATTCAAAGTTTCAATCTAAAACCTCAATGAAATCTACTACCTTTATTACAAGGGGACTGATGGTTCCTGAACAGAAAGAAACAAAGGTCAAGAAAGATGGCACCGGACATTGGAGAGACCCAAACCGGCCAGGTGTGCAGAAGGTTTGGTCCAGTAGATCACGGGTGGGCTAAAAGCCACATTTTGTTGAGAAATGCTGTCAGAACTGGTTAAAGAGTATAAACCTCCATAAGAAAATTAAAGATGGCAAACTCGATCCGGACCCTGTTTACTTCAGGTCAATAATGTCTTCATCCGAGGAAGCTGTGAGCTGAAAGGGGCTACTGCCCCACACGGGGCTGCCTTCTCTGTCTGCCACAGGATCCTGGTCAGAGCCCGTCGAGTGGTAGCGCCCCTCGGGGTTGGCTTCTGGAGCAGAAGGACTTTCCAAGGAGCCCGTGGTGATCCTAGAAGAGAAAAGTCACGTAAGGGATCCCTGGAGAGCACTAGTGACCTGGGCCCCTTCTGTCAGGCAGTTTCCTGCTCATCTGAGCTCATAAAGCCTTATCCCCTCACCCCCCACCCATTAGTGGGGAAAGGTGGGGACATGTAGGAGTCAGCCCCACAGAGCGTGGAGTCTACAGTCAGCCAGCCCTACCTCATGGGCTGTTGGGAGTTTTAAAGGCCAAAGGTGACATATAGGAGGTGTTTGAGGTGTTTTTTACCTTTCTAAAGGGCAAATCGGGATAATGTCACTCTCTGCCTAAAACCCTCCTGGGTTGGGGCTCCCTGTGGCCTGAGGATAAGGCTGAAACTCCTACCCACAGGACCACAGACCACAGGATCTGGCCCTGGGGACCCTTCTGCCTCCTCCCAGCCCAACCTACCCCCTTGATTTTTCTCTTGTACTCAGGACACTCTTGATAGCTGCAAAACCAATCTGACCAAGTTCAGGGGGTTCATTCATTCAACAAGTACTCATTTGGCCTGTGAAAGCCCCCGGCCCAGCCTTTGGCCGCTCAACAGGCCATGCCTTTCAGAGCCTTTGCCCCTGCGGTTCCCCTTGTTCCTTCTAATTCAATCAAAGCTTGGCTCAATGCCACTTCCTCAGAGAAGCCCTCTTGACACCCCCTTCCCAAAGTAGAACTTCTACCCACGCCCGCCCCCCCAACTCTTACCTTTTTAAAAATTTCCTTACAGCACTTGTCACTATTGGAAATGATTTAATTTGCTTAATTGTTTACAGGTTTATGGTCTGGGTCTCCACACTAGAATGTAAAGTCCACGAAGGCAGGACTTGCCACAAAGGGGCTCGGTTTGTGGGATTAAAGCATCTGTGAGTGCTGCCCCCTCTTGGCCAGGCTAATGCTTACTGGGTCTGTGGACCTGGCTCAGCCTTTCCTGGTGTTTGAGACCCTCCCTGCTCCAGGTGGGGGTGGTGGCACTGCTCATTCCTGTGCATCACCTGCCACCGCAGAATGCTGCAATTCCTAGAGTGTTCTGTTGGCCTTCCCCCCTGGCCTGTGGACCCCTTGAGAGTGATCTTCATATCCCCAACATCCAGCTCAGTGCCGGGTGCCCTAAGAATGTGTGTTGAGTGAATTAATGGAGCCTGGACATGCGCCCCCTTACCCTCCATACAGGAGCTTGAGGGACATGGAGGCTCTTAGGGGACAAATAGTGGGACTTCACAAACGTTCACTGACATGGGATACTGAACTGCCATCCAAAAAGGCTGTACCTGCTCTCTTCCCACCAGAAGCATTGGAGAGGGCCTATTATCTGTCGCTCCTACTGAGCATTTTCATTTAAAAATCTCTCTGTCGGGGCGCCTGGGTGGTATAGTCAGTTAAGCATCTGACTCTTGGTTTCGGCTCAGGTCATGATCTTGGGGTTGTGAGATCCAGCCCCACGTTGGGCTCCATTCTTAGCAGGGAGTCTGCTTGAGATTCTCTTTCCCTCTCCCTCTGCCCCTCCCACTCATGCTTGCTCTCCCTCTCTCTCAAATTAATAAATCTTTAAAAAAATCTCTCTCAATCTGGTGAGGAAAAAAAAAAGAAAGAAAGAAAGAAAAAGAAAGAAGAAAAAATCCCTTTATGTATTTTTATGAGCATTTGCTGAATCGTAAGTGAGGTTGCCCCCTTGTGCCTGAGCCCCTCCCTGGGCCAGCCTAGGGGTCCTCAGAGAGGAGCTGGATGCTGACTGTCTGCCCGTGGCATCGTCAGTCAGCAGAAAGGGCCTCATGGCAGTGCTGTGACCCAAAGGGCCACCACCCTGAGCAGGGACGGCTGGGGATGGCCTATACCTGTCACTGCTAGTTGATCTTGCTGTCCCTGGCTTCGGGCCTCCTTGGCTTTCTTCTAATTGCTTCCGGGCTTTTGATTTGGGCTTTGGTGCTCCTTCTGATCTGGGTCCAACTTCATCAGAGAGGCCTAGATTATAGGGGAGAAGCACAGGTCAGAGGGTTATTACCACTGGGCTGCCATGGGGATAGAAAATGTCCTTTTTTTTTCTTGGTTGGCTATTGGTGCATTATTGGGATAGAGTCAGGAAGTGTTGATAAATTATATATTTTAAAGTAACTGGTTTTCTTGTTGGTGGAAGGTTTTTTTTCTGATCCTAAAGAATATATATATATAGGAAGGAAGGGAGGGAGGGAGGGAGGAAACTCAGAAGGGTCTAGAGGAGGAGAGAAAAATCCATGATCCTACCACTGGAGACTATAATTCTCCAACTCTGAGGCTCAATTTCAGAAAAGCACAGTGGTTTGTAACACAGCGGCTGGCAGATCAAGCTTTCACAGGGCACAGTGGGTTAAAACAGCAACACGCATACTTTGAAAGCACAATGGAAGGCACCAACTTCTAAGACCGACCGACTTTGCCAGAGTCAAAGCCTGCCCGGTCAGGCGGCCTGCATCCCCGCCCCAGTTGTCAGGAAACAGGACTGCAGGCCAGGGATGCCCTAAGGTGAACTGTCCTTGCAGTTTTAGGTCATGCAGGTCCCAATTAGGTTTCAAACCACTTCTTACTGGTTTAGCACATCACTTCCTTTTTCTCCACTTTGTTTTCACAATTCGGAACAAAAGTCTTTCTAGCAGTCTCGCCTCTGCACGACTATCACAGTACTTCGTGCTTTTCCGGTCTGGTCTCCCATCAGTGTTACCAAGAGAGAAGGATCTACCAAATATCTCACGTCTGTGCCATCCCTACAGACCTGCCCCCGGGGTCTCTGGGCTTCGGGAAGCCATAACTGAACTGCACCACGAATATCAAAAACAGGGTGAATTTAAAATTTCAAGTACACAAATATAACATATTATCTGAGAACTGGAGGTTGTAAATCCTTCTAGATACTTTCTAGGAAATCCTACATATAGAGATACTTATATTTTAAGAAATTGTGTCAGACTAGATCTACTGTTTTGTAAACTGCCTTTTCTGCTTTTAACCTGGTTTGGGCAGCCTTCCACACCAATAAATACAGACTGACACATCGTTGTTGGGGGTAAACCGTATGCTATTCCTAGGTGTAGCTGCACTATCATGGGTTTATATCCCTTGTTAAAGGGAAAGTTTCTTTTTTAAGTCATTGTTTTCGAGGATGATTAACATCCAAGATGAAACCAGCTGGCCTATTTACGAACAGCAAAAACACAAAAACGGCCCGTCGTTACCCAGCAGTTCCCTGCGTGTCCTGCTGGCTATTTCTTTAATCTCCATGCGTGACAGGGACAGGGAGTGAGTGACGGGAATGGCAGCGATGCCCAGGCCGATGGCCGTGGGCGGGGTGACAGCTTTGGAGACCAGAGGCGACTTCAGAGGTCGTTCGATGCTTCTGCCCACAAGGTTTCTGAGTGGAATCTTGTACAGATTTTTGGACGGAGTTTCGCCTGAAATATGATTGAGAAAAGAACATGAGAACTTTAAGCAAAGTCTGTACTATTTACAAGGGTGACTTCCGGTTCCTCAACCCAGTGAGCAGGAAGGAAGAATTTAGGCTGCATGCTGACCTCCCAGACCCCATTCGGAGCAACAGAGGGATGGTGCCTGATGGCTTTGGTTTTAAGGGCACTGTTTTCACAGGTACATGGCTAAACATGCACCTGCTACGGCGCCGGGTGCCCAGGAGGGGAGAGCACCCAGGAGGGCAGACAGCGGCAGCACCCTTTCTGCTTGGGGTGCCCTGTGCTTCCAGGGACGGGAGAAGTAACGACTGATGTGGTGAGCAGCTGGGAAAAGCACGGTGCTCAGAGCAAAGTCGTAACCACAGCAAAGGCCTTTGGGATTCGTGAGCAGATCCAGATGGAGTGAAAGCTGGGTGTGCTCCGTAGGTTTTAGGACTCTGTCCTTCTGGCTATAAAAACCTACCAGATCATTAACATCCCTGAAGGAAAGACACCTTTGCTGTGGCAACTTGGAATCTCTAGCCCTCAACTCCCTTCTCCCCATGGAATCAGTTCTTTTCATAATGGGCTTTTGTTGTTGTTATCACAGGTTTCTTAAGAATGCAACCAATGCATTCAGAATGCATTTTTTTAAATAGCTTTAAACAGTGACTTCGTTAGGCAGTAGTCACATGTCGATATGTGAGAATGAACTAGAGAAATCAGAATGGAGGGGCGCCTGGGTGGCTCAGTCCATTAAGCATCTGCCTTCGGCCCAGGTCAGGATTCCAGGGTCCTGGGATCGAGCCCCGCATCGGGCTCCCTGCTCAGCAGTGAGTCTGTTTTCCCCTCTCTCTCGGACCCTCTGCCTGCTTGTGCTCTTTCTCTCTCAAATAAATAAATAAAAATCTTAAAAAAAAAAATTAGAATGGATTGGAGATATCTATTAATAAGACAGTAAAAATTGCACTTCACCTTCCCCCGTGGAAGAAGGAAACACTGGAGTATCTCGGCCTGGGGGTGTCTGAGGAGAATTATGGGCACTGGCCCCCTTGGAGCTGCCTCCGGACGAGACCTCGTTCACAGCAGTGGTGGCTGTGAAGTATATATCCGACTAGAATGAAAGAGAAAGCATTAGGGAGCTGCGTGGCTTAGAGGCCCTGCACCCATGGCCCTCCCGTCATCACCGCAAAGCCTGCAAGCGATCTCCGCTCGGCCGCTCTGTCCGTGGGGAATGCAGTGCGGTAACGCGCCTGGGCAGCGGGCTTCCAGAGCAAAAGTCCTGCCCGCCGCCCCAGACCTTTCCTGGGTATTCAGTTCCCCACACTTCCCCTTATCTGCTTGCTGATTCACAATAGAAAAGAGGCCATTTCCATTTGCAACGACGTGGATGGAACTGGAGGGTATTATGCTGAGCGAAATAAGTCAAACAGAGAAAGACATGTATCATATGACCTCACTGATATGAGGAATTCTTAATCTCAGGAAACAAACTGAGGGTTGCTGGAGTGGGGGGTGGGGTGGGAGGGATGGGGTGACTGGGTGATGGACACTGGGGAGGGTATGTGTTCTGGTAAGCGCTGTGAATTGTGCAAGACTGTTGAATCTCAGATCTGTACCTCTGAAACAAATAATGCAATATATGTTAAGAAAGAAAAAAAGAAGAAGAAGAATGTAGCAGGAGGGGAAGAATGAAGGGGGGGAAATCGGAGGGGGAGACGAACCATGAGAGACAATGGACTCTGAAAAACAAACTGAGGGTTCTAGAGGGGAGGGGGGTGGGGGGATGGGTTAGCCTGGTGATGGGTATTGAGGAGGGCACGTTCTGCATGGAGCACTGGGTGTTATGTACAAACAATGAATCATGGAACACTATATCTAAAACTAATGATGTAATGTATGGGGATTAACATAACAATAAAAAAATTAAAAAAAATAAAATAAAATAAAAAAAAAAAAAAAAAAAGAAAAGAGGCCATTTCCCAACCCAGCGCACACCTGCCTAACAGGAACGTCAGGTACCCGCAGCGTCAGACCTGGAAAGTATCTGGGGTTCAGTCGGGTCCACTTACAGACGGGAACACGGACCATTCATTCACTGGTTCAGCAAACACTCACGCACAGCCGCCCTGTGAGGGCTCTGCTGGGAACAGCCGGGGGTGCTGGAGCCGGCTTGTAACTGACCCACCAGTGCCGATTTTCAGGGATTTTGCAAGTGAAACACAGCCATTATGAAACTTAAATAAATAATATTAAAAACAAAGGTACTAAATGTCAGAATTTGACCATTCCTCATTCTTTGACTATGTTTACCATGATCTATGTTCTTGAGGTTATTTACATCAACGTTCACACTGGAAGCTGGACGTCCTGATGGCGGGACTATTTACACCATGGAAATTGGCAGACACTACGGACCAGAGCTGGATTTGTTGTTTTGTTGACCGTCTGGGCTTAATGGGATGGAGAAAATTTCTAATAGTGAAGATTGAAAGCAGAAGTGTGTTGAAAGTGAAAGAAATTTTGGTTTAATGACCGGTTTGTATGAGAGTGAGAAATATTTTAATAGTAGATCACATACCAGATTTCATGACAGCCAGCCTATTGGAAAAAGAGTTAATGCACTGAGCTACAACCCCCAGCTGTAAAATCAGGGTAGGCCCCACCCACAGTTAGCAAAAACTAACGAAAAGTATTTTGTGAGAGCCGACTGGCCTAACGCATTTCAAGATAAAAACACTATACATTTTGTTCTTTGTAAACCATAAGCTATTTTAATTTTTCTATCAGCAAAATTTATAACCGACTGAGGTACATATATATGTACGTACACACACACACACACACACACACACACACACACTCTGACTTCCAGGCTCCGGGGGGCTGGTGGTTCAACCTTTACCAGCATACCCCTGGCGCTGTGCTAGTCCCCGACTCCTGGAACTGTCAGCGTAGTAGGGGAGGCAGATAGGCAGTCAGCCACCCCCAAAGGGGATGCATGTCGGGATGGAGAAGGCACCACGGGGGCTGAGCAGGGGGGCCCAGCCGGCCTGGCAGGGACGGGGCAGACTGTGGGGCTGGCGCGGGAGGAGCTAGGACAAGACCTCTTGGATTGTGTGCCAGCGACAAAGACACCTTGGGAAGTCATCTCCGTTCCCGTGTCCCTTGGTTTTGCTCAAACTCTGTTTCAGGACATGGATTAGTCAGCCATATTTCATGGGCCACAAAAATCAAGCTGAGGATGGAAGGCGGCAAAGGAAGAACAGGATACCACAAGCTCTTCCTTTTCTGGACTTGGGCTGTCCCTCGGGGCAGCGGGGACCCCTGACCTAACCCAGCCTGATGGCACATTCCTCTCTTCAGCCCAGAGCTTCAGAGCTTCACAACTGTTACCTGCACTGAGTGACCACACACGAGGGGGACCCGAAGGGGCCACACCCGAAAACCCCATGGGGGTTCTGCTGTGGCTGCTCTCCCTCTGGCACACAAGGGGCCTAACTCCGTGAGCTAGTGTCCACGCCCCCCTGGAGCTCAGGTGCTGCTCACCCTGGAGGCCACGAGCTGCAGCTGCGGCACGACGGCTGTGTGGACCAGGTTCCCGTTCACCACCAGGCGGATCTCCATGGAGTCGGTGGTGAAGGCCAGGAGGTACGGGAAAGCGCACACTGCAAGGCAACGGGGCGCGTCAGCTGCCAGCCTGCTGGCTTGTGGCTCTCGAGGTGCCGGACCATCCCACAACTGCCCTCACTGCTCCAGAAACTCCCATCTCCCCTCCTCCTCCGGCTGCTTCTCTTCTTCCTCCCCTGGCATGTCCCCCGAATCTAAGAGAGCCTCATTCCTGAGACAGCCTCCTCTTAGCTGCCAAGCTTCTGCTTCAAGTTGGTGAGCACTGCCTCTGTTTCTCCTTGTCCCCTTTTCACTGGGGTCGCATAACCTGGTCTCCTGGAGGCTCACCCGCCCAAGTCCCGAGAGACATTCCCCCCTCTTGTCCCCTCTGGCAGATGCCGCTGGGCCCTGAAACCCCGCCTTTCCCGGGTCTTCATGCCCTGTCACTTGCTCCCTTCTCCTCTGTGCTCCTCCTGCCATGCCTGGGCTGGGATTGGGTCTTCTTCCTCACTGTCCCTAACAGGGTGCCGTGGCGTCAATGGGTTTGTAGAGTTATTTGTGAAAGGTCGGCCCCTCTTGAAATCGTTTTTACGACACCCTGACTTCCAGGCCCCACAGCTGCCCTGGTTGCCCTGGGACCTCTCGCTTTGGCCCCTTTACTGGCTACTTCATGCTCCCATGCTCCTTCACACTAGCTTATTCTCTGTTTGCTCTCTCCTTGGTGAACTCTCTACTCCCTTGGCTTTACCCGGGGTGACCTACCACACCCATGCCTCTAGCCTTGCTCTCTCAAGTGACCTCCAGTGCTGGGGCTCAAAACCTGAAAGCAATCATCAATCCTTCCTTCTGTTTTTGTTTTTTGGGTTTTTTTTGGCCATCTCTCGTCTGTCACCGAAGGCTGACTGGTCCCTCCATTATCCAGATTGGATCTTCTGTTCTCATCTCAAGACTCTAGACTGTTCACCTATGATCACATACTTGTCCTTGGGAGAAAACAGTACTAATTCAAACATTCTTGGCTCTGAGCTGACTCTCACCAGGCAGATACCCAGCTGTGGATCCTGAACCCCAGGAGGGAAGCACTACCACTCACTCCCTAATATTTCAGTGGCAGGCGAAGTACCTGCGTTTCTGTGATTCTAGATTTTCAAGCTTCAAAATACATAAGAATGGTGCAGAATGCATTGTGCTTCTCCAACAAGTCAGGTGGCATTTTAAGGCTGGAGATCTTGCTCTCAAATTGTGAGAAAAGGAAAGCAAGGCCCAGAAATGAAATGATAACTGGAAGATCCCCAAGTCCTGAAAACTGGGATTTCACGGCTCTCAAATGCTCACACGCTCACAACTGGGAGGCAAAGGGGACGGCAACAGTCCCCAAAAGGGGAACAAACAGGAAAACAATTAAAAAGGAAAAAGAACCCTTTGAGTACTCATCAGACTCACATAACTCATAGCAATCTAGCAGTAAGCCAGCGAGTTTGCTTACGTGGGACTGAACCGTTCAGATGGGTCTATGCAGGAGGGGAAGAGCAAAATGATCTAGGTTTTTCTTACCAATCGCATAAGGAGCCTGGTTCCAACAGAACTGGAAATCTGACGCAGAGGGTTGAACCAAAAAAGAGCCCCCATTAAATGGGCAAACCTTTTTATAGATGCAACTGTCTGCAACAAAACAATAGCGACTCATTTTTTGTGAGAGACAATGCTTAGAGCTGGTAATTAGATACATGAAAACACAGGCAACCAGGATAGTGTCCTATCTGCTAGGTCCGCACACGCAGCTGGTGCCAACACCGCCATGTCGCCAGGTGCTCAGCCAGGAGGTGGGCGGGGCCGAGCGACACGACTACGGCAAGTATTCATGGCTGCCATTTGGGGAGGATTTACTATGTGCCAGGCACTGAGCTTTAAACACTTATTTCATCTGAATAACCTTCTGAAGTAGATGCCGTTATTACGCTCCGTATACAGATGAGAAAATTGAGGCGAGGAGAGGTGACGCAGCTTGTCCAAAGTCTCACAAGCACCACACGGGGAAGCAGGGTTTGAACCCGGGTGAGCTTGATGGCAGAGAAGAAGGGACCCTTGATGGAGCTCCCCCCGGATGGAGGAGGCGCTCCTGCAAGGTAGATCATGCTCTGAGCCTCACGTGGGGGCTGTATGCTCCCCGCCACTTCCTCCCCGCCTCCCCACATTTTATTAGGAAAACTCGAAGCCATATGCCTGTGTCACGTTGGGGAACATGAGCCAGAATTAGATTAAGGCCAGTTGAACAGCCGCTCTGTTCCTGGCCTGCTCTGAGCTCTGAACCCAAGTCCAGGTGGTTCAGATCCTCTCCGAGTGAAAAGGTCAGTATAGAAGCAAAGGCTCCTGTTATTCCAGAAGTCCATCATGTTTTAGCCATATGGTTTTATTTTTAATTATTTTTAAACAGTTTTACGGAGCTATAACTTACATATCATAAGATTCACCCCCTTTAAGTGTACAATTCAATGTATTTGAGTAAATTTGCAGACAATGTCACAAACTAATTGTATCATCTTTTCATGACCCTAAAAAGAAACCTCATGCCCGTTAAGCACTCATTCCCTTCCCTGGTTAGACCCGAACGCTGTGCCCTGCGCTGTGGGAGGGCAGAGGCTGGGGAAGCCGGGCGGCTGGTCAGGGCCTGCATGGGGGCAAGCAGGAGGCCCTCCCAGCAGCTGCTATGGCCCAGCTGAGGCTCCCACCCTGTCAAACCTGTTTGGAGCGTCCTACCCCATCGGGGCTTAGGGACTCCTTTCATGTGACCACTAGGCTTACAAAGCAATCGTCTTATATAGTTTAACTAACACAGTGAGTCCTTAGGAGAGGAAAAATGAGCCAAAGTCAGTGCTGTCTTATTTTTGCTACAATGGATTCACTAGGGGAGAAAAAGGTACCTTCAGTCTCAGCTGAAGCCCTTGCTCCCAGAGAGGACAGCCGCTCAGGAAGGGTGGCCCCTCACGGCTGTGCTGAGGCTCCGGCGTCTCCGAGGTACAGGTGAGGCTGGTCCCCCCCTTTCCTCTCGGGCCCGTCTGCTCCTGCTCTCAGGGCTGCACCCTAGTTTGCCCTTTTCCATCGGGTCTTTCCCCCCAGCCCGCAAGCATGCTGCTTTCTTCCACCTTCTAGAAAGCAACTGTTCTTCCTCCTCTGTGACCTCTCTTCCTCCTTTCCTGAACCTTCCCTTCTCTTTCCCCACAAAGGAAAATTCTCTGGAAGGCTCTCTGGATTCCTGTCTCTACTTTCTCTTACATTCTCTCTCATCCTATGCAGGGGGGTTTGCTCCCACTGCTCCCCAGGGACACCTGCTCTCTCATCAAGGTTTCCTGAGGACCTCCACCTTGGTGCTCCAGAAGCCCCCTCCCATTCCCTACTTAAACTGCCGTCTTTCCTTTCGGGAGATTTCCTTCCCTGTGGCTGTTCCTCAGTCTGCTGGCTCCTCCCATCTCTCTCCCCACTTCCCAGCTTCCAGTGACTCCGTGTCACTTACATGCTAATGGCTCCCAAATGAGGATCTCCCACGGGCACTCTCCCCTCAGCCCCCAGTGTCTCTAATAGCATATCTGGGAGGCACTGACCTGTCCAGACTCAACTCTTGATCTTTCCCCCCAAACTTGCTCTTCTTAGTTTCCCACATCTCAGTAAATGGTATTCTCCATTCTTCCAGTTGCTCAAGTCCCAAAGTGCAGCTCCCTTCTCTCCCCTCTGGCATATGCCATGTTGGATTCAAGAACCGATGATCTTGTTCTCATATTTCAAATACCTCTAGGGTCTGACCACGTCTCGGCACCTCCACTGCTGTGTGCTGGAGCAAAGCCGCTGTCACCTCTCATCACATGGGTGCAGTCACCTGGTAAGTGAACTGCCTTACCTGCTTCCGTGAAGCTCTCCACACAGCGGCCTGAGTCGCCTGTGGTCCTTGTCATACCTAGGTCAGATCCTATCGCCCCTTTGCTCAAACTCCTCCAGCTGCTCACCAGCTAAGAGGCCCCTCACCTACCAGGCCCTCCCTGAACCTGGTCCTCTTGGGGTCACCTTGAAATACTAGAATGTTCCCTCCTCAAGGTCTTTACACACCCCTTCCAACTCCCTCGGGGTCTTCTCTCTGAGTGCCCCGTCCAAGGAGGTCTTCCTTCTCTACCTTCCCTAAATGGAGACCCGTGCCCCCGCCTCCTGCCTGCCTTCAGCCCCTCTCCCTGCTTTACGTCCATAGCACATACCACCATTCAACATACTAGGTACTTTTCTCATCCTGTTAATTGTCTATCTGTCCCCTTGAAAATGTACACTCTGAGAGGCAGGCATCTGTGTATCTTTTACTTACTGCGGAAACATTAGGTGCTCAGTAAATATTTGTAGAATGAGTGAGCTACTCTTCCCCCGCCGTCCCTGCTCAGGAAGGACACAGCTGTGATGTGTTCCTCAAGGCCCGGGTCCCTTATACACATCTCCTCTCCACCCCCTTATCCCACCCCAGCTCCCACCAGGGGACAGCCGACTGCTGGTAGGTTTGAGGGTGTCTGGGCTGGAGGAGACTGAGCTCACAGAGCAGAGAGCCTGCTGGATGGCAAGGGACGGTGTGTACGTGCCTTGGGAGCTCAGCCTGGCCCAGAGTGGAGCTGCCCACCTGAGAAACGGGCACCCGGGCATGGATGAGGTGATCCAGACTGTACTTCAGAGGTTCCTCTGCTCTGCTTTCCAAGTGAATAAGCCCCAGGGACTCCAATATGACTCCAGAGAAGTAGAGGGCTCTCCCTCCCAATAACTAATATTGGTGGTTTCTGCACCCGAGGACAGGGGGCTCTCAATCAGACTGAACTGATTTAGAAAAGTAAGCAAAGCATGTTTCTTGAGCCGCAGAGCTGTGAAGCACATTCACACTTAAATGTACTGGCGTCCATGCCTGGCCCTCCCCTAAACTGTGAGCTCACTGCAGTCCCCGGCAGCGCCTTTCACTGTTGTGTCTCCAGAATCTAGCGTGTGCCTGGCACAGGGAAGGTCGTTTGTTGGGGTTTTAAAAGGGCAGCCTGAATGGGGGAGCTGGGGTGAGGGGCAGGAGTCTAAAATGTTGTGGCCCAGGAAGGAGCTAGGAGTCCATGACCTTGCCTCCATTTGACCTTCCCCATCAGGGTGACAGGGTGACAGATACTACTTCTAATTTTAAAACAAATTTCTCTGAAGAAAAGTCCCTTTCTGCATGTATAAAAGCCTATGGTGGTTACAAAACAAACTGGATGCTGATTGATGCTCTGATGAATCTGGAATAAAAGGAGGAAAAAAAAGTCTTGCTGTGCCTGGCAACGTGTTCCATGTATAATCCTGTTTAATCTTCACAGCAGACATGAGAGGTAGGTTCTATATTCTTCACATTACTCATCTGGAAGTTAAGACTTAGGTTAAATGTGGTCACACGGAGCATCAACGGTACTTACGTGAACGTTTCTAGTTTCCTTGTGTGATTATCTTTAAAACTCCATCAGCAAACAGAGTTCACCTTAGTACTGAAATTTATTATTTGCATTAAAGGTGAATCATTATTGCATGCTAAGGTCACGGCCAAATTTTCTTTCTTTTTTTAAGTAAAGACTGACTCTGATATTCAAGATAGAGATTAATGATAAGAAAATAAGATCCTCAATATACTGAACTATTTATACTTTTCTCCCCTGAAATTGATCTTGCAAATACATTTTTCTCTAATAACATATAACTGGGAGTTATAATTTCTGTTATAAAATATTTTAATCTTTAACACATCTGAGAGAAAAGTCTCGTTATATGAAACTCTGAGTTTATAAAAGTTGTTTTTTACTTTGTTTTGTTTTTTAATGGAAATAGAAAAGAAACTGATGAAAACCAGCTGCAAGTCTTGGGGGGAGCAAGATCATTCTATAGCACCTTACTGACAAGGGCCCTCAGGGCACAGTTGTCTGGACAGAAGCGGGCAAGCGCAGCGTGCCCTGTGTGTGTGGGAATGGGTTACAGAAGCGGCCTGGGAGACTCTGGGGAAAACCAGCTGGTTCTCTGGGCTTGTTCACCGGGGACGCACCACGCTGCTGGGAGAAGGAGGGAGATGGAAAAGGAAAACCAGATTCCTGACCCAGAGAAATGGAAGCAAGCGGCACAGTTTGGGGAAGACGGAGGCAGGTCTGGGAACCTCTGGGATTCCCAAGGCCTTGACCCATGTAGCATCTAAACACACAGAGCTTATTACCTTCTGATGGCTTGGTGGGTCTAGGTAAACAGACACACGCATACACCGATCCCATTTGAGATGAAAGCAGAGCCTGAAGCCAGGACACCAGCAAAGCCAGGGGAAGTGCAAGTTCCTGGGGCTCCTCGAGCCAGAGAGGCCGCTTGAACCATACGTGACATAGCACTGGGCCACCGCCGCCCTCCGGACAGCTGCCTGCTCGGGTCCACAAGCTTCCAGTGGGGTACAGGGAGGATGTCACCCACCTTTGTTTCCATGTTCCTTCCCTTTCCAGTTCGGGACTAATCATCCCCATCTGATAACCTGCTCTATCTTTCTGTTCTGATCTTCTCTCCCACCTAAAATCCCTCCATCCTTTCAAGCGGTTAGAAGAAAAAAAAAATGACATCAGTTTGTAAAGCATCCCGCCACAAGTTTTTCCTCCCAAATTTTTCATTAAAGTGGGAAGACAACATGTGAAACTGTGAAAGAGATAAAGAGATCTTATAGAAGTGATCCCCCCCCCCCCCCGCCGCCGCGCTCCACTGGGCCCTGTAACCTGGGAGCCGTGGGGCCCAGGAGCCCCGCTGGAGAGCGGGCAGCAGGCTCTGTTCCTGCTGCCTTGCGGGTCGGCCCCCTCACCACTGGGCTATCAGATCTCGCATCTCAAAAGACGATTTTTACCAAACAAATTTCTCTGCTAGTAATTAGCTCTCCCATACTTATTCCTCAAAGATTAATCGAAGTATCAGCCCCATGTGTATGGAAATCAATACAATTCTAGGCTGGAAGAATATGTTTTGTTGTTTTAGTTACACTGGGCAGGCTTATCCAGGAAAATATCTTACTACGTTTAGTCTTAAAAGGATCCTTTTTATTGCAGTATCATATTAGCTTTTGAAATGCTGAAAATCCTTGAAGGCCCTTTTTGATGTGTTTGATCTGGTCTGCCTGAAACCCACCGGCGCCAAGCGACGCTGGATACGCCAGGTTGAGGCTGATTTCTTTAACAGCCTGGGAGCAGCAAAGAGTGGAATAGTAACTGGTTAAAGTTTGGGGTGCTGGGGTCAAGAGGGCCCCAAATGTGAACCCTGGGTCTGCTGCTCTGTAGACCCAGGGTTCTGATCCCGAGAAAGGCAGTTCACCTCTCCAGGCCTCAGGGACCTCATCTCCAAACCTCAGGTAGTAACAGGTGAGAATTCACTGAAACAGTCACTGGATCTACTGAGCACAGCGCCTGGCACACGGTAAGGGCTCCCTAAATGGAGGCCGCTGGCAGCACCCCGTAACCCGGAGACAGTGCCATAGGCAGGCCCGTCTCACCAGGAGGGCTGGGAGATCCAGGTCGGAATGCCATTTTTAGATGCTCCCTGGAGTGCAATTAAGGTCGCAGGAACAAGGCACCAGGTAAATCTAGGTCTGGCTCCCTTTAAATTGCCCAGGAAAAGAGCAGTTAATTTTAGCAACTTACAGTTGTAACACAAAAGCAGCCCGGCTTCTCCATCCTCGTACACATCAATAGCTGCCACAAAATTAACCTGAAATGATAAAGGCAGTGGTGGTGGGCAGGCTGGACAGGACACCATTGAAAGACTTTCTCAAGTTCAAGGCTTTGGTGGGGCGGGGCGGGGCGGGGGGGCGGCTCTCAGGTGCTGTGGGGTCACTTCCACCTTGGGCGGCCATGATTATAGCGCACAGAACCGTCTCGCCTTCCTTTCCCCACTGGGACTTTGTCACCATCTTTTCTACCCGTCGAGGAGCTCTCGGGAGGCGGGCATCTGCACTCTCTCTGACAACAGGACCCCTATTTGGGTAGTGTGCTCCGGTTCCCAAAGCTTCCTTGCAGGGCGAGTTCAGTTCCCTGGCCCGCGGACCTGGGGAGTCCGTGCTGTTCTCCCACTTCGCAGGTGAGGGAGGTGAGACGCAGAGACGCGAAGTTGTAAGTGTGGTAAGTGCCGCCGCCGAGGCTTGAACGGGGCCTCCGGCTCTTGGCGCCCTTAGCCACGCTCACGCCTCAGCTGGCGGGCAGTCGCACGACCTCCGAACCACTGGGCCAGGTCTTCATTTCTATTCGCTCGCTCTCCCGCACTTGGAGGGACGCAGCAGGACACCACGGAGAGGCCGTCAGAAGACCTAGTTCCGTCTTCTGTTCCTAGTTCCGGGCAAACTCACCTCCCTGAACATCCTGTCCACACCACTGCCTGCTTCTGTGGCTCATGGCAAACGGCTCAACCTCCGGCCATGGGTCTTGGCCTGTAAAACTGGTGTGAGGACGACTTTGCTGACTGTAATGAGAACTCCGCTCCAAGGGTTTCGAGGAGGGCCTGACACTGTCTGCTCAGCACTGTGAGCATCTTCCCCTCCCGCGTGACTAGTTTCCTCCCGAACCCCCTCCTTTTTGTGAGCAGAGCTAGCCCTGACATCTCAGGGTCCCCCCACTCCCCCAAGCCCAGCAGCCTCCCCTTCAGGGGCCCTCGGGTGTCTTGTGTGTGCCTCCCTGGGCAGGGGCACGGGCCTGTCCCCCCTCAGCTCGCCTCTCCAGCCCCTTCCAGAGTTGATGGTGCCCAGGCCCACCTGGCCTCCTCCAGCAGACCCTCCGCCGGCCTCCTCCGGCAGACCCTCCGCCGGCCTCCTCCAGCAGACCCTCCGCCAGCCAGCCCTCCTCCTTACTGCTGTCACTGTCAATGCCCCCCTGGCCACCCTCAGTATGGGGCATTCCTCCCACTTCACCTAGCACGGGGCCTCTGCCTTGGCTCCGGCCTCCCTCCGATGGAACACTGTCCCCTCCCATCCCTCATCATCTGGCACGGTCCTGGGTGCCATTCAGCACGCAGACATGAATGAGTAAGGCAGGGTTTCGTCCCTCAAGAAAAACCAGAAAAGCATATAAATACATGAAACAAGGTACAATGAGGCAAATGCCACAAGCAAGAGCTGTGGGTGCTTTGGGGCGGGCGGCAGACCTTGAGGCTCAGAGGTCAAATGTCAACTCTGGGAGCAGAAAGACGTGGGGAGCAAATCCCAGAGAATTCCTCCCCTGCTATATATCATACCCCCCTATTTTAATGATCTGCATAGTGTGTGTTGCTGTCTGATGTTCACTTATTTCTCTGTTTATCAGAGCCCCCCCCCCCCCCAGTAGAACATAAGCTTCGTGAACAGAGGCCTCGCCCGTGCTGTTCCCTGTCACGCACTCAGCACCTGCACTGGGCCTGGCACGTGGCAGGAGCAGAATAAATCCTCGGTGAATGCATGACTGAATAAAGGAAATCCTAGCTCTGTCACTTTAGAGGTGTGTGCCCTTAGGCCCCCTGTTCAACCTCGCAGAGCCTCAGTTTCTCCATTTGTAAAAGGAAAGATAAGAAGGACATCTGCCCCTGTGGGGGCTGAGGATTCCATGAGGCCACTTACGGAAGCACCTAGCACAGGGCCTGCTACTTGGGAAATGCCAGTAAATGTCAGCTGACAGCACAGCCCGGCTGTGGAACCGGCACCAAGGGGGTATGTGATGTGAGGGTAGCAGCCTTTGAACTCTCTGGTCCCAAAGGGAGCCTTCCTGTCCCCACCACTTTGACTTATAATCATTTTCTCCTCAGATGTCCCAGTGCTTGTCGGTTGGATGACACTTACCCAGCCAGAGGGAGGACAGGAGGGGCCAAGTGCTATCAGCTTTGTAGCCTGGACCTTTGTGGCCTATCCCCCATCATGCCTTGGGACACGGCTGTGGAGGCCACAGCATGCTGGGGTCCAGGGCACAGCCTTCCGAGTCAGAGAGCCTGGGTTCAAGTCCTGTCTCTGCTACGTACTAGCTGCATGGTTTTGAGTAAATAAGTGACTCCTCCTTTCTGAGTCTTAGTTTCCTTTTCTGCAAAAATAGGGAAGTGAACAGTAAATTCCCCATAGTTGTTGGGCAGATTTCGTGAGATAGTGCTTATGAGGTGCCCTGGCACGGGGCCAGACACGGAAGTGATCATTCGGTGGTGGCCATGTTTATTCTCATTATGGGAGGGTTAACAGTAGTGGGAAAGACGGGATGGGACAGTCTGTGCGTTTCAAGGTAGGGCCTGTGTATGTGCTTGGGGCGGGGAGGGCAGATGTGTGGCCGTCACAGGAGTAGAGGAAGTTCAGGCAGAACTGAAGCATGGAGGCAGCAGACACCAGGGAAGTCGCTGGCGTGCAGGGGCGGGGCGGGAGGTGTCTATGAGGGGGTCCCAGGACCGTGCTGACTGGTGGATGAGCATGGCTGTGTGCAGAGACTCAGGCTGCAGGGCAGGCAAGGGCTGAGCTCCGGCCACGGCGCTGGCACTCGGGGACACCACGGCTTGGACTTAGTCACTTACTCCTCTGGCACTCCCTGGCATTTTGTTCAGACCTCTATTAACACTTAGCACAGTGAGACCCATTTCATGCTTTGATGCCTACGTGGGTCTCCCCTGGTGAGGGGCCTGGTGGGAGTCAGTCTCTGAGACATTGTTTCTTGAAGACATCAGAATCAACTAGAGAGCTTTAAAAAATATATTCTGGGTTCTTGCTCCTAGAGATCCTCCTATAGTAGGTCTAGGGTAGGACATAAGTGTTGCTTTTAATTTTTTACTTGATTAAAAATAAGTAGTTCACTTTATTGGCATTTTAAAATGATAAAAGTAACATGGTGGTGTGAAAATTCAAAACAGGTTTGTAACAAGTTAAGTCTGCACCCCACCTTCCCCAGCCCCAGCTGAAAGTGGGAACCACTGCTAGGTCAGTGTCCGACCTTCCCATGTGATTTTGGGGTGAGCTTCCCACCGAGACCCACTGGGTCCTGGGCAGATGGTCAAGATGGGGACTTAGGCCCAGCATCTAAGCCAGAGACCTAGATCTCATAATCAGGTCTGCAGTTCCTTCTAGAGGAGACCTTTGTTTTGGGAAGGAGGCCAATGCTGGCTGTTGGAGTTGGGGCAGCAGGTCACGATAACCTGTTGGTAAAATGAACTTGATGTTGACTTTCAGACTGCTGCTTTGATGCTTCTTAAACATTTCCTCTCTTAACCTGGGGTTCTCTTAGACCCTCAGGTGGGGTTGAAGGCTGAAATGGGAATTGAATGGGCTTGGCTGAGAAGAGAGGAGGAATGGAGGTGAGAAACTAGGCCAGAAAATCCACACTGGTGCCAAACAGAGTAACCTGAATGAGGGCGCCTGGGTGGCTCAGTTGGTTAAGCGACTGCCTTCGGCTCAGGTCATGATCCTGGAGTCCCAGGATCGAGTCCCGCATCGGGCTCCCTGCTCGGCAGGGAGTCTGCTTCTCCCTCTGACCCTCCCCCTCTCATGTGCTCACTCTCTATCATTCTCTCTCTCTCTCTCAATAAAAAAAAAAAAAAAAAAGAGTAACCTGAATGACCCTGAAATACCCAATGACTTAGGGAAGGTCGGCCTCTCTCTCTCCTGCCTCTGTTGCACCGGGGCCTGGGCTGAAGGAACATCTTGGTAAAAAGCTAGCCCGGGGACGCCTGGGTGGCTCAGTCAGTTAAGAGTCTGCCTTCGGCTCAGGTCGTGATCCTGGAGTCCCGGGATTGAGTCCCACATGGGGCTCCCTGCTCAGTGGGGAGTCTGCTTCTCCCTCTCCTTCTGTCCCTCCCCCTGTTCCTTCTCTCCTCTCTTTCTCTTTCTCTCAAATAAATAAATCTTAAAAAAAAAAAAAAAAAGCAAGTCCTGTCCCCGCAGTCTGTTTCTAACTGGCTATGAGAAAACACTTTGTTCATTACCTTTTTCATTTCTCTAGGGCTTATCTTCCCAATTAGACAGTAAATTCCTTGCGAAGATGAGTAGCTGTGTCTAAGCATCCAGGCCCGCTCAGCAAACACTCAGCAGCTGCGGATGTACCCGAGGATGCAATATACACGCTGACCCACTTAGATCTAGGGAAAGGCTTTAAAAAAATTTTTCTTTAAAGATTTTCTCTTAGGGAAAAACTTGGTGACTTAGTTTTAAAAAGCATATTGAAGAAAAGACAGAACATTTTCGAAAGATTCCTGGTAACTTCAGAAAAACAAAACCAAGGAGCCACCCAAGACAACCGTCTTTAACCCGATTTTTCCTGGGCCTTCATGAATCTTACAAGAAAAAAAAATCCACACTCTAATGAATTATCAGGGCATTAAATGTAAGTAAATAATAACAATCAGCAGAAAAAGCAGGCAAAGTCTTAGGAAATTAGTTGCCAGGGAAGGGACTGATTGAACAAAGACCTTCTGGGCCATGATTTTTCTACCTCTTTTGGCTCGTCACAGGGTTTTGAAAAGTAAGAAGGGCAAGAACTTTTTTTTTTTTTTAAGATTTTATTTTTAAGTAATCTCTACACAAAACGCGGGGCTCGAACTTACAACCCCAAGGTCAAGAGTAGTATGCTCTTCTGACTGAACCAGCCAGGCGCCCCCAAGAAGGGCAAGAACTTTTAAAGCCAAATCGGGCCCTTCCTCCTCAGAAGTTGGCAGGCTGGAAGAGGTTATGGGTTCCCAGTTGCTGGGATGGAGCGGCACTCCTTCCGGCTTTAAATTAGGAAGAGTTTCAGGGCAGACTCATTCTCCTAGGTCTGTACCTGCGTCACCTGGCAAGACTTAAAGCATATTGATTCCCACACACCCAGAAATTCTGATTTAACTGATCCGGGGTGGGGTCAGAGCACTCATCTTTTTAAAGCCTTCAGGAAGTTACAGCCAGGGCTGACAAGCAATGCATACAAGTGGTTCCCAGACTTGTCTGAACTTAAGAATCACCTGAGGATCATTTAAAAAATTCCAAAACCCATATCCACACCCAAGACCAGCAAAATCTCTGGGGTTGGGACACGGGCAGCAATAGCTTTTAAAGCTCCTCAGATGACTCCAATTGCAGACAAGTTTGGGCACCACCATACATACGTATATATATGAGAAACAACAGATGATCTGTGATTGATAACTGTGGAAGGCAAGAAGGTTTCCTAATTATATCTAGATTTTTCTTTTTCTTAAAATCTTGCTCTCATTTGGTATTAAGTCTTAATACAGTAATGAGCAATTTTTTAATGACTATTTGGGTAGGGTGTGCCCTAATATAAGCTGTATTTTTTATTTCTTATAAAGCATAGTCAGAAGGAATTCTGCAGTCTCTTGGACCTAGCTGGACAGGACTGGAGTAAGTTTGTAGGTTTGGAAGTCCTCACCAGGAACTACGTTCTCTGTGGGGGCAACACCCCCGTTCTTTGGTGTGAGCGCTCACTGCCCCCCCCCCCCAGGGGCACTCATGTTCAGAACCCACGCAGTCATCTCTAGTATTCAAGTACAACTGCAGGTGGGCCCCAGGTCTCTTCCAAACCCCAGACACCCCTGCACTCCGCACAGCTCAGGCTGGAGGGAGACACTCTTTCTCTCTCCTCATGGTGTCCCGTCCCTTCCTCCTTTCCTAGGGGGCCTTTACAGGGAGGGACCCAGGGGCTGAACCCGCCCCAGCCACCCAGGCCCCAAGCTGTGAGTCGGCCCGGGCCACGGAGAGGATAAGGCCCTTCTGGAGTGAATGACCAAACAAATGTTCTCATGTCTTTAGTTACTCAGATTGAGCTTTTTGACCCTTCACATCTCCTTTATGAGGAAAGATGGAATGGCAGGGGGAGATGTGGAAAAGCTGAGCAGGTCAATGGGGCAATTCAGTTAGACAGGACCGTTCTGACCTACAAGAAGGTGACTTCACGGGATGCAGCCTGAACAGTGTATCACAGAATACTGCTGTGGTCAATTGCACGTGATTTTAAAGAAATTCTCATCATGGCCTCTCGAGGTTAGAAGACGTGCTCCTGGTCTTCTCTGCTTCCCACTTGCCCTCCGCCTGTCGACTCACCCTGTTGGCCTCCACGTGGTGCAGACGGAAGGCCTCCCCCGTGCTCTCGTTCACCACGTCGAACTGGTGTCGGTAAGCCACACAGATGAGATTGTCACTCTCCTCGGTTGGCCCATCTACTAAGGTCATCACCGCGGGAGAGTCGGACAGACAGATCTCCTGTGTGGTTGATGATGACGTGGGAGAAGGGGTCAGGACACGGAGCAGCCATTTTCATATCAACCTGCCCACCCCCACCCGCTCCCCCATCCAGTAGCGGGTTCCCTCCCCAGGCTCCTGCAGAGCCCTTTGTTGGCAGGAAAGGTGGGGACAGGGAAAGAGGGGTAGGGGTTGTGCCAGACTCCCCCCTCCCACAACCTGTCCTCAAAACCCACACCTGGCAAAACTGATTCAACAGTATGATCCTCATTAGCCCTCAGATAGTCTGGCCCTGTCCTGTGATTTGATAAGAATAGAATAATAGTTGCTAACCTTGTTGAGCACTTAACACAGTGCCAGGTACTGTTCTCATTGGATCCTCAAAATGACCTTATGAAGTAGGTAAGGCTATTATTCTATTTTACAGGTAAGGAGACTGAGCCTCAAAGGTCACACGACTTGCCTACATTCGCATAGTTTATACATGGTGCAGCCAAGATTGGAGCTCAGGAAATCTGATTTCAGAGCTGATACGCCACATAAATGCATGCTCTACATAAGCAGTCATTAAGATTGCTAATTACTGTATTAAGAAGACTAACACCTAATTAGAGCAAGATTTTAACTTGTTTTAACGTCACTGTGATGACGGTTCTGTCCCCCTAAATTGACTATTAGCAGAAATTGATATGCATAATCAGGAGGCTTTAACTCCGGCAAAAATAATTGCTCAGCTCACCTACAGGCAAAGTCTGCCCTCGGAGCCAATGTTTGACACGGTTCACACCTAATGTACCGAAGTTTTTAAGAAGGTAAGAGATGGCAAGAGCAGGAAAGGGACCCTCAAGGAGGCTTCTCTCACAGGGTCCCACCATGAGTGAATCTGCCAATCCTGCTGGCTTGGGCAGGCAGGACAGCTGCTTCCCCCTCTGCAGCCGCCAAGGCCATGGTCATCTGTTGCTAGCATCCTGCGTTAGCCTCTTAGCGGTCTCCTTCTTTCTGCTCGTGCCCCCCCCCGCCCCCCCCCCCCCCGCTGCCCGGGCCCCCATGCTCATCTCTGTCCAGGAGCCAGAAAGATTTTTGCAAAACCTCCCACTGGCTGATCCCCTCTCACTCAGAGTCGAAGCCAAAATCCTAGCAAAGGCCTTCAGGGGCTCTCCGACCTCCCTGACTTGTTCCCTTGGCTCCAGCCACTGTGGCCTGTTGACCGTGCCTTGAACAGGGCCTCGGGTCCTTAACTGGCTGCTCCTTCTGCCTGGAACCCCCTTTCCCCAGATACCCTCCTCATCTACTCCCATTATTTCCCTTGGATCTCTGCTCAAAGGCAACCTTTTCAGAGAGGGCTTCTGGGACACCCTTTCTAGAACAGATCCCCCGTCCCCACTCCTTGTGAGGGACTTTCCTCCCTCAACCTGCTTTACTGTTATCCTCGGGACTCAGAATTAGCTCCTCCTTTGTGTCTTCCCGCAACTAGAAAGCCATCTCCACGAGAAGGGAGGCTGCTCATGGCTGTACCCCTAGCACCTAGAATAGCACCGGTAGGTGTCCCCTGGCATGAATGAGCTGGATGGAGTAGGAAAAGCCCGAAGCCTCAGTCCTCTGGGGAAACCAGGGCAGCAGGTGGGGGTTTCCGCCACTGGGTACTGACCTGCGAGACAACCCCAGTGGGTGACAGACCGTGGGTGGAACGAGAATCCGCCTCCTGACTCCTTGGCCAGGAGAGAAGGGATCTGAAGAGCGGACCTACCCGGATGTACTGGAATTCCTCCACAGGTGACTCCAACAGGGGAGATAGCAGGGGGATGCTGGCCACCCCGCCTGGCTTGTTGTGCTTCCTCGTGATCAGGAGTAGTTTGTTCCGGATGGCGACGACTATCCTCAGCTCTCTGCTGTGGTGAGTGTTAATGGCGTACAGGTGGCAGCCTGGGGAGAGACAGAAATGACGCTGAACACATGACAGGGGCCTGGAAGCGCCCGGGCCTTGACAATGTGGCAACACCCAAAGACCCTGGACATTAAGCATAACCCAGGGGACTGCCTGAGAATGTTCTGGCCACCAGGCAAACAGAGGTGTGAAATACAAGTTAGGTTGAGTTTCGGGAAAATTAAGGAAGTCGTATTCCCTGTATTCTAGTTTGTGGTCTTAGCTTCACACCCAAAACACCATATGAATTAAAGTGACAGGTGAGCAGAGCTCCAGGAACCAGAGGCTAAAAGTCTCCCTTCACAGATTTGCGAACGGAACTCACCTTACCTTCCAAGCTTGTCACGCCAGGCCTAGCCTTTCCTCTAGCCTTCCAAATGCTGGGCTACCTCTCAGGCTTCTCTTAGGGAAACAGTGATGCTATCTTGGTGATGTTTCCGAGTAAAAACCAAACCAATAAAATCAAATTCCCAATGCATTTTTATTTCCAGTGAAATCTGAGCAGTCCGAGGGGAAAAAAAAGAATTGAACAGAAACCACCAAAATATGAAGGCTGCCGTCACCTTTTGTTTTCTCCAGCTTGTTATCCCTGCAGTCACACTTGCTCCTCACAGCCTGTTTGCCCTCGATGGCCTTGTGCACAGCACTGAGCCTGAAGACAAAGAGGCGGGCGTCTTTCCCTGGTGAGATAAAGAAGGCGCCGAAGGAGATGGGTGGGAAGACCGGAAGAGCGGATTGTGCAGGAAAGCAACTGCTACAGAACTAGGAGCTGAGGTGTTCTAGAACTGGGAAGAAACCCCACACTGCCTCTACCCAAAAGTGCACTGAAGGCTGTGCCCCCCACCCTTCTCCCTCACTGACCCCCGTCAGAGAACAAAGGGCCCCCCGGGGATCCTGAGCACTGGCCCCCCAAAGAGCAGTAGCTGGTACGACGACCCATGCGGTCAGACCGCTGTGACCCTCGAGGTTGGCTGCAGAAGGCTACCTGCTTCCCCCACTCCCAGAGGACACCACCAGGAAAGGGAGTATCACCTTTGTCTGCTCTGAGGATCAGAAGGTCCAGAGTCTCGAGCACATGCATCTGCTTCACTGGCAGGGTTTTGTCAAACACGGGCACTGATGGAAGGTCATCTGGAAGAGGAGACATGGTTCCCAGAACTGAATCCAGCCCACGCTTTCAAAACCTATAAAACGTGCCTATGAGTGGTCCTGGACCCCAGTTCCTTCTGGGCAAGGAACGTCAGCTTCTAGAGCACTGGTAAGGTCAAACACTGTTCTCTCAGCCCAGGGAGAAGGACTGACATTCCCTCCTCTATACTGGAAGCAGAGCAGCGGGGCCTAGAAACTATATTCTTTTCTTCGGTATTCATCAAAGGAAATGCATCATCTCTCCATCCCAGTTTTTACTGGCATTGTACCCAAATGACTGAACAGCAAGTTAAAAAAAAGAAAAAACAAGCTCAGTCATTTCTCTGAAGTATTTTCTTATTTTTATGTAATCTTTGAAATTACATCACTTCTTAGATTATTTTGTGTATCTCTCCAGAAAGCAAAATTAAAATTTCCTTTTGTATTTATTTATTTTTAAAGATTTTATTTATTTATTTGGCAGAGAGAGACACAGCGAGAGAGGGAACACAAGCAGGGGGAGTGGGAGAGGGAGAAGCAGGCCTCCTGCTGAGCAGGGAGCCCGATGCGGGGCTCGATCCCAGGACCCTGGGACCATGACCTGAGCCGAAGGCAGATGCTTAAGGACTGAGCCACCCAGGCGCCACTTCCTTTTGTATTTAAAACAAATAGAAACACACCCTATTACATGCCTATATCCATATCAACAAGAGTTTACCTATACATTTTCAGTATTTCTCCATAGTGGAATATGGAATCTCCTTTTTAGACAAAAATAAGAGAGAAATGTTGATTAAGTTGCCCAAATAACAGGAAAAAACGAATTGTAACGGAAACGTTCAGGAAGAGGTCAGATAAATGGATGATCGAAGACACTGCGATGATATGTAGGATTTGTTGTTAAGATTACCTATTGGGAACTTAAATTGCTAGCAAATACCTTGTTCCTGGAGGTCCCCAGGACAGAGAGGGCCAAAAGAAATACTAAGGCTCTTTCATAAGCAAAGGGTCTGTTCTGAGCTTGATGTAGAATCAGCGCAAGGCAAAGAGGTCCTGGGATAGTGTAGACATTTCTGGCTGGATAAGTGGCTTATTCTTTATCGGTGCTTTGTCTGACATTTTGGTCTTCAAGGGCTCTATTGTGAGTCTGGGTTTGTTTCTTTGGTTACAATTCAAGTGCATGGGGCCCTGAGGGTCTTGGCTCTTCTAGAAATCTGTCTGGTTGGGAGTTCATTCCTCCCTGGGTGGTGCCCAGAGAGAGCAGAGCTTTTGTTGTCGGGAGGGGGTTCATAACTGCTTCACAGGGGACGGCTCTCCTGTTCCTTGCAGGTCTGTGTGGGCTCTGGATTTGTCCGAGCACAGAGCCTGCTAAGCTTTCATTAGACAGAGGGCTCTGTTCTAACTGCCCTACATTATCGCGCAAGTGTAAATTCTACGATAGCCCGTCAAACCACTCTCTTCCTCCTCTACCCCAGGCCTCCATCACAGTAACTGAGTCTCAGGCTTTGTGCTTCTGTTGGGGGCAGACTTGAATTTTCAAAACATGGGATGATCGCTCCAATACCCATTGTCATACCTGACTAAATAACTATGGTTATTTCATTTTAAAAAATATTTATTTATTTGAGAGAGAGAGAGAGAATGCAAGTGGGAGGAGGGGCAGAGGGAGAGGGGAAGCAGACTCCATGCTAAGCAGGCAGCCTGACTCGGGGCTCAATCCCACCACTCTGAGATCATGACCCTGAGATCATGACCTGAGCCGGAGCCAAGAGTTGGATGCTTAACCGACTGAGCCACCCAGGCGCCCTGGTTATTTCATTTTGTGAGCGGCAGCTAACATACACGGAGGGCATCCTGCGTGCCAGGCTTCAGGGCTGAGCGCTTCACATGTTATTAACTGAAATGCCCTAATGACCCTCTTAGGTAGGAACTTCTAATACTCCCATTTAACAGAGGAGGATCTGAGGCTCAGAGGTGCTAAAAACTTGTCCAGGGTCACATCTTGAACATGTGGAACCCAGGTCCGTGCGGGGACAAAGCCTGTACTCTTAGCCTAAAAGCAGCACTGCACCCCCATGGATGGATGGGGCCACCGCACGAAACAATACTGTAAGGAATTCATAAACGACAGAAGCGCTTCGTTTGACATTTAAGACAGAGGGATACTGTGTAGCAGCCCACCTGTGTACAGAATAAATTAGCATTTATTCTCCATCAAATCTTTCTCAGGTGGCTGAACAGGTAGCACAGGAAGGGGGAGGAAGCAAGGATCTGAGAAAGTGACATGTAACTTTAATGACTCTTTCGTAGCCATGTTTTCCTTCTTGTAATCTCTTTATGAAGCCCAGATCTTTTAGAGCTGGATTTTCTATGCAAACCCAAAACAAATGGTCATGGCATCTTTCATCAGCATTTAGTCTCCCTTCAAAGAAGCTTTTGCTACACTTAGAATACAAAGGACCTTGAGTTTTAATAGCGACCTTGACAGAAGCAGACTCCCAAGGGGGTAGGTCTAATGAAATTAAGCAGACGCTAATGGGATACAGTGGAACCAGGCCTGAAAGGAAATGGAGAGATTCACTCATGGAAACGATTCATAATGTGATTAAGTATCGACAAGAAAAAGGTAAACAAAGAAATAACAAGAGCATTCTGGATTCAAAGCACAATGAGGAATACAAAGAAAGCCTTAGGGTTATTCTCTTCTTACAAAAGCAAATAGGGTAGCAGAGCTGCTTATCCAGGGAATGAAAACAATAATCTGAAAAATAAATCCAAGCTCGTGGGGGGTATATATGGCTACCATCTGTGTTAGACGACTTCCCTCAAATTGGAAGAAAAGAAATTTCCTGGCACATCACAGAAATCCTTATATTTAACACCTCCATTAAATTTTGGACCCATAAAGATGAAAATTTCAGCAGGGGACTTGGTAATCTTGGTTTGGATTTTACATTTAAAAAAAGAGAAGCAACTCAAATAGAATTTTGTTGTTGTTGTTTTTTAGACAAGCCTTACAAATAGCCATTATAAAGCATATTTTCTTGTTCCTAAAAAGAACAGGTAGAATATAACTTCCTTTCGACCAAAACATTTCTCAAAATTATTTGCTCAGGACTATATTTTTGGAAACCTGTGTTAAGGTAAAGACAATAACATGGGTAGAGTTTAATTTAATTAATTAATTTATTTTAAATATTTTATTTATTTATTTGATAGAGAGAAAGCACAAGTAGGCAGAGCGGCAGGCAGAGGGAAAGGGAGAAGCAGGCTCCACGCTGAGCAGGGAGCCCGATGTGGGGCTCCATCCCAGGACCCTGAGGTCATGACCTGAGCTGAAACCAAGAGTTGGATGCTTAACTGACTGAGCCACCCAGGTGCCCTGAGTTTAATTTGATTTTAATAAAATGCCGTTGGTTTAGTGGACAGAGTGCTGAATTAGCAATCACCTCTGGGTTCCCGTTCCAGATGTGCCACTAACCAGCTGTGTGATCTTGGGCAAGACACATTGTTTCTTTCGTTTCTTCATCCATAAAATGAAGAGACAAAGAGAGGGAGAGACCAGACTAAATGTCTAAAGTCTATTTTTTTTTTTAAATAAATTATTTTATTTGGTTGCACCTTTGGCAACATCTATAGACTTTGTTTCCTTTTTAGCAGGTTCACAGGGATATCATCAATATAGTAACTGTTGTTTACTAAGTTACTATTATGTGCCAGACACTGACCTAAGCACTTAGCATGGGTCTTCATAATTTCCACAATCCCTTCCTGGAGTTATGATCATTATTCCCAGTTTGTTTATTTTGTCTGTTTTCATTATTGTAAACTAGTTTTCAGCCGCTTAAAAAAATCCCCCCCGCTTCAGAGAAACCTGAAGCTCACAGAGGTTCAGTTTTCTTCACGATCACAAAGATGCTCTGTTTTATAATTTCTAAAGTTAAATATTTAATTTAAATTCTCAGTTCATAAGTTTTAGATTATCTGTCTTTTAGTAAATATATACATACATACATATATACATATATATACATATGACAGATGAAGTAACAGATGGAGTCAGAAATAAGTCCATTATAAAGCCTGGTCTGCCTTTCTTGTTTTCCCACACAAGGCACCCACTTCCACTTCCCAAGGGCCTGGCGCATAACAGGCACTTAGGAAACCACGCTGACAGGGTCAGAGGAGGGAGTGAAGGTCGTGGCCAAGGATGGGAAGATGTCGCCGTTTTAGGCCATTATGTCACTCTCAGTGGTGGAGTTTAGGAATCCCATAAAACATCAGTATGGTAACGGACACTGGGCAGCCTGCTTCTGTGCTGTGGAGAATGTGCCCTTGGAAGACACTGTCTCTATGCCTACAGCTCCCCCAGAAGCCCCAGGAGATGACTTGCTACCAGTGTTTAGCCCCTTTAACATTCATCGGGAGTCTGGAAAAATCCAAAGGGGCCTCCTGCTGGAAGGGACCACACAGTCCTCGAGTCTAAATGAAATCCCCATCTGAAGTCGAACTTTCTCTATAGCATCCTTGCCGAGGGCATGTCCCACTGCTGGCTGATCTATGGTGACAGGGAACTGACCACCTCCCCAGGCACACTGATCGACCTGGTTGTCAAAAAGTTTGATTTTATATTAAGTGGAAATCTGTCTTCCCGTCAAATCTTTCTGTTTCTGTATGCAACAAAACTGGGTTATCTAAGATTCTTATTATTTGTTTTGGACACCAAATACTTTTTGAATCAGAAACCCTAAAAAAAGAGAGAGAGAGGGCATGTCCCTGAGATAGGAGCTGTTGATTTAAGGTCATATGTTAGAATCATGATAAGTATTGGCCAAAAAGGAGATCTTTTTTGCAGGTCATTGGATGCTCACAGACTACTCAGATTTGGGGAAGGCATGAACCTGTCATGCATGACTCACCCTCTGGCTTGCTCGTTCAGAATATATTCCCTCTGCTTGTCCTGAAAAGAAGGGGTTAATTTTGTAAGGAGAGGAAACTTATGCTAACCTCACTGCTGATGACACATTTATCTACGGGGAGTTGACTGGCTGTCACGCACCTTAGAAGTCCTACAAGTCACACAAACAAAGACATTGGAACGAGCAGCTACTCACTAACCATCCACTAGCAAGACGCCGGCATCAGTGGAGACCAGCAGGGCCTGGCCCCAGGGGTCCGCGCACACAGCTTCGTGAGGGAAATCACTGCAGAAACACTGCGGCTCCCAAGGCTGCAAGGCATTAAAAGCGGTGGGAAGTAAGCTCCAGAAGGACCATCCCGCGGCCCCTCGGGTGGAAACGTATTACGCCGCCCGAGACCAAGCCCAGATACCCGCTCAACTCGGGGAGCTAAGGGGGCCCTGCACTCAGCTACCTTTCTTTGTTTTTTTTTTTTCCTTATGTTTTCAAAAAATATTTTGAAGTAATCTCTACACCCAACATGGGGCTTGAACTCATGACCCCGAAGGGTCGCACGCTCCACCGACTGAGCCAGCCAGGTGCCCTTCAGTTACCTTTCTTAAGAAGAAAAGTCTCTTTTCAAATACATATGCAGTAGGAAAAGAGGGAAGTCACATGTTTCTGGCACCATGACCTGTCTCCGTACGTAATAATCTTCCTTGGGAGCAACCAAATGGTAATGTCTTCTAAGCAAACATTTTACCTTAATACCTGAAGTTGGACCAACCAATTGTTGCCTATTTTTTGAAAAATTTACACGAGCTCATCACCAAAGGAAGACCCACATAACTCTACAAAAATGTCAGATTTGTGTTGCTGATTCAGTAAAATTATTAAGTCGTACACAATGCAAGAAGTTGATATTGCCTTAACATGAAAATGCTTATTGACCCACTTAAGTCTACAAAATCTTAAAAAAATAACATGTTTGTGAGAATATGAAAGGTGCTGCCTGAAACCTACTCATGCTCCCTGCATGATGTATTCATACCACATGAACTCTTCCCCTTCATCTCATGCTTGGTTCTGGCATCAGAGTTAGCCCTCCCTACGGCTGCCCCAGAGCTGTGTGGGGATGCCTAGAGCCAGGAGGCTTGGCCTCAAAGGACAAAGACGTTTTTGGAGCTTCTCAGGGACAAGTCAAAGTTTCACATTTGCACTTTTACTCTCAATCAGATGTGCTCCCTGGGGACGGTACAAGACCCCACGTATGCACATGGGTGTGCACGCGCGCACTGCGTGAGTTCATGTCCGAGTACTGAAAGTAGAAATGGTGGCAGTGAGGTTACCTTCCAGGGTGTCATTTGGGATGAGGGTAAATACTGTGTGTATTACTGCTCTCTTAGAAAAGTATGTTGTCCCTTTAAGAAACTCACAAGCCTCAGAAGAAATCTAATTGCTAAGATGAGGTTCAAGCCCGTTCTGGAAAGATCACACAAAGAATGTGAAGACATTTTACAACCTAGAAAGGGCTACACAAGTGCAGGCCATTAATTGGAATGGCATTTCTCTAAGAAGATGTCTGGAAATTCTGACTTCGTGACCTACAGCAGGAAGACATGAAGAAGCAAAGCCACTATGAACATCAGCTGGGAGACAGACACAGACATGTGAGCATTAGGTAACACCAAGACATAAAAACCAACTCTTAATAACAAAACGTTCTCTGAGCAGAGAACACAAATTTAGACCACTTAGGCAGAATAGGGGTTCTTAACCCAGAAGATCTAAGGGTCCTAGAGGATCCATAGAGAGCTTGAGGAGGCGTGTGAAGCCCTGAAATTGTATTCAAAATGTTGTATACATGTGCCATCCGTACATTTTAATGGGCTAGTGTGTGTGTGTGTGTGGGGGGGTGTCCACTGCTTTCATGCGTTCTCAAAGGGGCCGGGGACTCCAGGTTGCCTGAGGACATCACGTAGCAAGTGTCAGTGATGGGAACTCACACCTGGTCCCACACAGGCTCCACTCTGAGGACTGATGGCATTTGCCACTGCACTGGATTCCCTTCTGCCAAGTGAGGGGCTTGGTGGAGACTCTGCAGGGCAAGGATGTGGCCTAAGTGCAGGACTCCCTCCTTGCTGGACCCTCTAAGAACATTAACACAGCACATGAACTGATGGATGCCTAGGAGGTTGACAAAGCCTCTTCTTTGGAAATAAAACACTCTTGGGAGCAGCACGCGGGACTCTGGCCTCTGCGGACCCAGTTGCACAGAAGTCCGTGAGGGCCTCTAGGCCAGTGTTTCTCCAAGGCAGGCCTGTGGCTCACTGGTAGGTTCTGAACGGATAGAAAAAATGAAAGTTCTTTCTTTGCTCTTCACCAGTGAACAAGTTACATTTCCACAGACTTTCATTTTTATGTATGCCTAAGAACTTCCTATCAAGAAGGTTACTAAATCCTGCTGGAATTTGGTATTTATGGAGCTCTTGGGAACACTGCAAATTCTACCATTCACACCAATGAGCCGATAATGGGAATTTATGCACCCTTTGGAAAAGATGTTTTGCCATCAGTCTGGTCTGAAATTGGTTGTGGTTTTCTAACATCAGTTGTATTTTGACCTCATCATTTCCCTGAAACCAGACTTTAAAGTGTGTAGGTTCTATAAGTCAGATACAAAGCATTTATACCTTTATCACTAAAGTAAACGCATTTGTAATTCTTTTGCTTTTATAATGGACATTTCTCTAGTGATGCACTGTCTGTGGATTTGTTCCATTTAACTAACTTTTACATATTTGGAACACAGACATAACTAGGGACATGGAGTTTTGCTTTACAAAATCATGCAAACAGTAAGTTCCTATGCAACAAGTTTATTATTTGCTCTTCTCTTCCTGATTACCAGCTAGTTTTTTTCCCCAAGGAAAGTGGAAATGAGAAGTAGATACACAGGCCACAAAATTTCTGGGTGACTGAATGAACTATAGATTAAGCAGTGGTTTCTCAACTGTGGTCCTCTGACCAACAGCATCAGCATCACCTGGGAACTCATTAGAGATGCAGATTCTCAGGGCTCATCCCAGACCTACTGAATCAGAAATTCAAAAGGGGGTGATTGTAGTACACACCAAAGCTTGAGAAACACAGCCCTAGAGCTTTGTGGAGCGTATCCAGGCACCCCATGCGAGCTTGTTAGAAATGCACAGTCTTCACTCCTCCCCAGAGCTGTAGAATCAGAACACGCATTTCGCCAAGATGTACAGGCAATCGGTATGCACACGAGGCTCGAGGAGCACCGCTCAGCCCCGTCTGCCTGACCAGGCCTGCTCCAGCAGCTCTGCTCCCCCTAAGCATGCAAAGGCACACACACGTAATGGAAATTGGGGGCTCTCCCTAAATGCTACTCAACTTTATCTGGGGCTTTCCCTGGGGACTCTGCAACAGACAAGCTCATCTCCCTCCTGTCCCACAAATCTCTGTCAAAGAATTGCAGTAACTTCGCTGACAACAAAGGACATTCACAGGTGAACTTGAGAGCATCATGGACTCACCTCTTTTTTACAGATCCCCGAAGCCACCAAGCTTGACGGAGCATCCCCTCTCACAATGGATTTCAGTTTTAGTGCCTTACAGAACAGAGATCTCTTTTACAGTTGGTTATCAGGCAGTAAAAGAAGAGCAGGCTCAACAATTGCGATTTGACAAGAATTTCTTAACAGGAGTAATTTTAGACTAAAGTTTCAGGTTCCCACACTGCCCTCTCACTGAGCCAAGGAATGCAGCCTACTGACAATGTTCCAGCCCAAATGACCCCATCCCGTCATTTCAGTCATCGGTATCTCAGTGCAGAGACACTGACACGGCGAGACCGAAAACATTCCCAGGTCCCCCCTCAAACTCGGTGAGTCAGGATCTCGGGAAGCACAGGCAGGGTGCCTCTGAACAAGGACCCACGTCGGAGAGCCCCTGTCACGGTGCACCTGTCTGGGGCTAAGTCACTTGTGCCCCTAAGCTTTCCTGGGTCACCCTGCTTGGTTCTCTCCTTTGGGCCGGAAACTTGGCTGCCGTTGGCAGCTCTCCTCCTCCTCCGAGTTGTGACAAGGGATCAAGACAGAAAGCTGTGTCACCTCCCAGAACTGAGACATATGAACGTCACATGGGAGTGAGGCAAAGCGGGAGTGATTTCCTCCAAAATCTGGAATAAGATGCTAAGTGGGAGCCGCCTAACGCTGAGCATGGCTTCCAAGCAGCAGAGTGGGAACTCAGGTCCCTGAGGACGCCACCCCTCTGTGCTGACTCCTGCCACGGGAGTTCACGGTGCTTTTCCTATGTGGGCTCCTCGCTCTTCAGAAAATCCCCAGGAGGGAGGCAAATGGTACGTGCTCCCCTGACAAGAGGGAAACCCGCCTGGGCCTTGCGGCCTCCTGCTTCGAGGCAGCGGTGCTCCCTCTTCGGCAGAAGGCTTTGCTCCCACTCCCACCCGCAGAGAACCCCGCCTACGTGGTTATCAAAACTCTCACTCGTGGTTTCCACAGTCATCCTACGAGAAATTACAGAGCTCCCACAGGAGTACGCAGACAGGAAATTCTTTGCAGGCAGGCCATCTGGTGTGGATGGGGCTCACAACTGCACATCTTGCCAAAGAGGTTTCAGAATAAAACCCACCTGCCCTATTCTAACAAACTCTGCCTGGCGGGCCTCCTCTTTCTTCCGTGCAGACTTGGGTGACTCTGGTAAGACGTCACTAAAAGATCGTCTATTGAGCATGTTCTAGAAAAGAAAAACAAGTTACAAATTCCAAAAATCATTGTCAAGTCTCATCCCCTAGCTTCTCCTAACGCACAGACCTATCTGTCCAAATGCTATTTCAACTTTCTGTACCCATTCGCTCTGTAAGCATTCGTGGAGTGTCGCTCACGGGCCAGGGTCTGCGCTAGATGCTGGGGGTAGAAGGCTGACAGGCGGAGAGCCAGCGCTGCGTCTTGACCGAGAGCACAGGCTTTGAAATCAAGCACACCAGCAGCTCTGGGACTTACTAGCTTCCAACAGCTGATGAAGCCACCACCTTGCACAGCTCCGGGGATGCTGTTTGCATGGAGCGTCCCCCCTGCCTGCCCACTGGAACAAGGCGTGCGGCATTCTATGTGAATGGTACCCCTGGAGCTGGGCGACTCCATGGCCCCCGTGGTAACATTGGGCAAGTGAGCTAATCTCAGAGTCGAAGCATCTTTGCGTGGCTAATACTTGTCTCCTAGGCGTGTGATGAAGACTACACGAGGAGGTGCTTGCAAGGGGCTGGGCACAGGGCTTGGGCACACACTCAGTAAATGACAGCTCTCTTCTAGGGTGTAGTCAGAGAATGGGCACGCTCCTTCAGTCAGCAGGTACTGAGTGTGCACCTGCTACTCTGGCAGGTGGGGGGCGTGATACCCAGTCCCTGTCCTTGTGGAGCCCAGTGTAATGGTGGAGTCGGACCGAGGCACTGCTTACATGATGGGCCCGTGGGAGAATGTCTATGAACGGGATGTACATACCGTATCTGAGAGCATCTAACAGGGGGACTTGGCTTCAATGGGGGGCTGGGGAAGGCCTGCCTCAGACATCCATGCTTCAGCTAGGACCTGAGGGGCACTGTGTCCTCATCTCAGCACCCTCTCTGCACCCCTCCCTGACTTTAGGGGAAAAAAAGGAATGGACAGATTAGCGATTATGGCTTGCTCTTTAGAGCCCTGGGGTTAGTCTGGCCTAATCCCTGGGAGCAGTTAGGGTGTACTGGTCAGCTGGAAGTCAAGGGGTACCCTATAAAATGGTGGTGGTCACTGTGCCCAAGGGAAAGGACCATATGAGCACCAGCTCATTATGATAGTTTTCATCTCCGCACGTAAGCACCTGAAACCCAACACCCCATTTATTTACAAGCATCACTGGCAGGGCCTTTTGCAGGAGTTTACGAATGCAAGGAGTCAAGGGGAGTCTCCCTACTTGTTCTGTGCTTCCCTGTGAAAGGCAGGAAATGCTTCTGAACAGCAATGCTTTCACTCTGCATTAATGAGCGCACGGCATCTGGTGATCTCACACTGAGTCTGGAGGCCTCCAAGGAGCCCGGGTGCCCTTCTAGGCACTGAGGTGCCGCTGGGTCTCATCAGTGTGGAGATACCCTCAGCCTAGGAAGTGTCTGGCACAAAGCAAATCTGCAGTAAGTGGAAATACTTGTTTCAGGTGCCTGAAAATGGGGCTAGCCAGTAAATCTCCAGAAATCCTTAAAAAGCTCCCAGGCTCTCTCCAAAATCCCCACTCTCGCCTGTCCATCTGCTCCGTGGCACTGGTAATGGTGAGTAGTATACCACCAAGGACAGCCACCCCAAAGAGCACTCTCCAATGCTCCCGGGATTGGCGACTGACACTCATGCCCCCCAGCCTGCCCCTCCATTTCCACGGGCCTGTGATTTCTGAAAATCACTTCCCTGCACATGGATATTCAACACTCTCTCATGGCAACAATGAAAGAATGAATGTCAGCCCTGTGGCTACAGCCTGGTATTAACAGCAGAGATCGAGGTGACTCCTATGCTCTTCTTTTTTTTTTTAATATATATATTTTTAAAGATTTTATTTATTTATTTGACAGAGAGAGACAGCGAGAGAGGAACACAAGCAGGGGGAGTGGGAGAGGGAGAAGCAGGCCTCCCGCCGAGCAGGGAGCACGATGCGGGGCTCGATCCCAGGACCCTGGGATCATGACCTGAGCTGAAGGCAGACGCTTAACGACTGAGCCACCCAGGCGCCCCGACTCCTATGCTCTTCTAACCAGGACTCATCGCTAGGACTCAAACCCATGAGAAGGAAAGAAGACCACAGACCCAGGCTTACCTTATGCAAATCTGGCATCAAATCCTGGTATAAAGATCGAATCAACATATCCAGAGTACGTCGACGTTTCTGGGCAAATGTTGGGGTTTCCAAAGTGGCTTTTTCACCATTAATTACTAAAATAAATCAAGTTATAAAGGGAGTTACAAAAATTAACATGCTATTGGAGAATGTCCTTCTCAAGGAAACTCCTCACAGTGAACACCACCCACTTCCCTAATACCTGTATTACCACTGGCACGACCCTTCCTTCATGGAAGAATGCTTAAAAACTCTAAATGTCCCTATACAAACCCAAAGCCCATAGGTATGTCTGTCTTACCTTTCCTGTTGGACTGTAAACTTCCTGAGCAGAGGGTATATCTAATTACTTGAAGACCCAGTACACACCGAATCTGCCCCCATCCACCATTCCTTCCTCCCATCCATCCATCCATCCAGCCACCCATCCGCCTACCTACCCAACCATCTAAACACACCCCTCCAACACATGGGCCAAACCACGAGGATGCCATTCAACAGGATTAAATATATATTTGCTACATTTTGTTAAGAAAAAGAACAATTGCCTAACAGAGTACTAGGATTCTTACCCTAATAGAAGTTTCTCCTGGGAAAAAAAAGCTGGTGGTTAGTGGACTACAGACACAAAGAGGCAGTAAAGTGGAATGTCCAGTTCCACATTAGAGCACAGAACAGAAACTGTGCAATAGGGGGTTTGGAGCTTGAAGTCAAGGCAGTTATGGGTTTGAATCCTAGCTGTGCTGCCACATTCTTAAGTAAATTATTTAGCTTCTTGGGGCCTCATTTTTCACCCTGTAAAAAGGCTATAACCATATTTCCTTAGAGGGTCATTGTAAGAATTTAAATGATATAGTACATATAAAGAGTTGGCACCATAGTGGGCTTATCAAACTGAATAAATATGAACTGTTATTTTTCTCATAGGAAGGGCCAAAGGAAGGACAGTGTTCACAGACTGAAAAATGAACTTCTTGGGCTCAGGCATTTCCTAGATAGGATCTGAGTGCTGGGGGCAAGCTGGGCTTGTTTGTGGCAAGACATCTCTTAAGGAATTTAAACTGCATGCATTTAAGGCATGCCTACTATTTTCTCTAATTCTGTCTTTGGGAGTTTTTTGTTTGAGGATATGTTCTCCTTAGTATCCCAGAAAAAAACCAAACCAAAACAAAACATTTAAAATGACCTGTTTCAGCCAAATAAGGAGAAAAGTCAAAACTTTTGTTGAAATGCCATTTCCTGTTATCTTGGAGTTTCCTGCCTGGCCTTCTTCCTCCCTCCTGCTGCATCCACTTTGAATTCAAAGAGACTTCGGATCCCTTGGCTTCTACCTTTTCTCTCAGTCCATCAACCCCTCATGGTCCATCCTGGCTCCAGGCTTCATCTCTTCAACACCCCTCTTCACAGCCCATAGCCTTGGTTCTTCCACTATATTGACCGTGCAAGGTTTTCAACTGTAGATCAAGCCTTCGCTTCATTCCACCCAAGCATCCAAGGGGGCTGCTCAAAGTCACTCTGTTGATTGGCTCCATTTAAATCAGCAGATACACTCATAAGCTGGGTTCTTAGGTTGCCGAATCATCTTTAATCGTGATTCAAGGGCTCCATGCCTGCAGCGGCCCCTTCCCTGCTATAGGCACTACGGCAAAGACTGCTTACTTCCTGACCCCCGCTTCCAAGACCCTCCCCATTTCTAGCTGCTAAACCCACTCTCTGTTGCTGACTGTTTCAGGTCTGTTTCTTGCTCTCCACCTGATCCTCTGGACTTGAAACACATGGACCCCCATTTTAAGATGCAGGCAATTTCACATACAATTTCGGATCTCTTGTCTTGTTTGGAAAACCTGGACTATCTGGCAGCCCTGGGCACATGCTCCTGAATGGGGTTTGCAAACTGTACTTGTAGCTATAATAACCAAGGGCTATTCTGGGGAGGGATGTAGCCGAGCTCTTGTGGTTCAGAAGATGGGGGCACAGGGTCAGGTATCTGGGTATTATCGGTGGAGCTAAAATGTATACTCACCAGCTAGCGAAGCCTGGATGGTCAGGTTCTGCACTATCATATCCATATTCTCTCTGTCGGTCTGTCTTCTCCCCCCCCCCCCCCCCCGCCGCTAACAACTCCCCTTTCCCTAGGTACATACCCATATAACCACCCTTTGTCCCACCTGCTTCCCACTCTCTGACAAAGACACAGATACACATGTAGCCAGAGATTCAGAAATGGCTATAGCAGAACCCTGGGCAGCAAGGCAAATTTGAGGCCCCCCGTACCAAAAGCAGGTGAGTGTAGATAAACTTCAAGGCAGGTGGGCAGCACGGTCGATACAGATTGGGACACAGGAGAAGATCTGCATAACACTACCAGAAAACTAAATGCTTCACATGAAGAATTAACAGAACATGGAATGGGATCAACGCTTAAACAATGAGATTTTTCTTATACAGCATCCTCGAAGAATCTGAAGAAATGCATTCTGATGTAGAACAATTTGCAAAAAATTTCAAAATAGAAACTTACATTTCACTAGCAAAAAGTCCCTGAATTCCTGGTGGTCTGTAAACACCGGTGGGGATGGCAAGGGGGGGCCAAAGAGTGGTACGCTTTCTTCTGAAAATATTTTCAGCCTATGTAGAGAACATTTCAGAATGATTTGGTTTTTCTTTAAAGATCAGCAACATTCAGACCTTACATTTGTTCAGTTGCCTATGTGATATGTCAAGAATATTCAGTCCATAGGAGGAGTGCTGTCTCTGGGCTGCCAGAGCCTCAGCCGCTGTACAGCTCTCCCATGAGCTTTAGCGTAGAGGCCAGGTCTTCCTGCATTCTTCATGGTCCAACCTACCAAGCTGTGGGCAAGGTCAGGAACACCAGGAATAATAGCAAAGGCCACCACTGAGCACCCCGTGCATACCAGGCAGCAAACTTGGTATTTTAAGACATAGCATCAACCGATTCTCATCAACCTGCCAAGGTAGTAGCATTACCTTTATTCTGTCCTACGGATGAGGCCTGCGACTCTGAGAAGATAAACACTTGATCTTTCAAAACCACGAAGTTAATAAGTGACAGACCTGGGATTCCAACCTAAATCTATTTGGCTCAAAGTTCATGCTCTTTTCACAACATCACGATACCCTTTTAATTTTTGAGAACAGAGGGATACATGGGCCAGGACGTAGCCTAGGAAACGGGGTCTGGTCAAGATCAAACAAAGCAAATTTGTGCCCATTTTAGAGTAGAATAAAATTCCAAACTGACCCTGACCCTTGGGTCTACTGCACAGGGAGGGCAACACTATATGGAACAAGCTTTTCCCAAAGAGATGATGGCCTTGAAGAAGCTCTATTGGTGAGGACACTCACATCAAATCAATCAACAAATACTTGTATTGGGAGCCATCAAATGAATGCCAAATTGATAAGTAAACGTGAGGATTAGAACAAGCAAACCGAGAGAAAGTCATCACCTACCTGTAATTGTCATTTTGTTGATCATACCTCACTAAGGCAAAAATATCTGTGGTGATGGTTAAGGAAATTAATCAACAACCCAACGCTCACGTCAATGGCTTGTGCCTTGAAATCCCTTGTGTAGAATCATCCTAGACCTGCCCTTTTGGGCTCAGGGCATCTGTCACCCTTAGGTTGAAATGGAGCCTTGACTTCTTTAAAAGAGACAGCTCAGGAAGACATAAGTTCAACCTCTGTGTGCTCATCCTTTGGGGAAAGAGCTTAGTCTCTCAATCTGTCAGAAAAGCAATATAAATACAGCTATTATGCACCTAAGCAGCCAACAAAGCAAAAAGAGCAATTCCTTTGCTTGGAAATATAAAACATCCCAATATGAAATTAGACATACATTTCCCCTCACCCATTTTGAACATAAAAGCAATTTAAACGTTTCCACCGCACACCTTCCCTCTCCTTCTGGCTTTCACAGGCAAAACAAACCAATGCAGTTGGCGGCAGCGTCTCAGCAGAATCTACTTCTCTTGTGTCAAGTGCGCGGAGCCTAAAATGGTAGCATACCTTGTCCAGCTTTCTTTCTCCTATTCTGCCTCCTCCCCTGCCAGGTCCCACCCTCAGCTTTCCTCTGCTAGGGCTAAAAGGCTATCAGTCCTTCAGTCGTTTCCATTCCTGGACTCGGAGGAAAGAATCTGCATTAACTCTTTGCCTGTCCCTTTCCAGAAACAAAGGCAAGCCCCAAATCTAAAAGTTACAACTAAAGGAAATTCTAAAAATGATGACTATCTCTCGGTCACTTAAAGAGCCACCTCCCTCGCCCCCCCGCATGGTGCTCGGAGAAAACTTCTATTTCACAGGAAGAACTGCTGCAGGAAAGGGGAAATAGTGGCCCTAAATTCCAGTGAATGGAGCAAGATATCACTGGATAAGCAGGGATGGGAGCAAAAACCATTATTATTGAAGTGTAGGTGCATATATGTTTTCTTCCCTGCTCTTGTGGAAGAAATTTGGCTGTTGCCCACTTTTAAAAACTTATATGCTGTATTGTTAGGTTACAATGAACAAGTCAAAGCATGCAGAGCAATCTACTTCCAGATGTGACAGGTCACAATGGTCCTGTCTCCCAACATTTTTACTGGAGTCTCCAGGGAACATGAATAGCTAGACCAGAATTTATTCTGAAAATGCTTATTAGCTGCCTTTTATTTACTATGTACAACCTGTGGAGGCACCACCTTTGGGTCTCACTGTGGGTCTCACATCACGGCCCAAAGCCATGATGGTGTCTGTTGGGCTGGCCAAGCTCATGTCCTGTGCCTGTCTGCCTGAGCTGAGCTTGGACATTACAGAGAACTTCAGCAGGACTCTGAGCTAAGCAGGGATGTGAGGAAGCAGAGGGAAAAGTGAATGAAAATATGATTAATTCCATCATTTCTTAAATTTCAAGAGGTGGTAATGCAGTAGCTATCTCCAGGGTCTAGAATCAACAAAGAAACGTTATTTTGACTTTTTATTTTAACTTGCAAATTTTTATTTAACTAAATTTAACTGAACTCTAATAACTTCAATTCAAATTTTTATTTAAAGCTATTTCTTAGAGGGTTCACTACCTATGATTCTAGTTCTGTTACTACTGATGGATGGTAGGGAGTTCCCTTACTTCAAAGACTACCCAAGGAAAGGAAAGATATTCTAGAAGCCAAGAATTCTCTGAGAATGAATCCATCCATTATTCCAATGGATGAAGAAAGATGAGGGCAGAATAACCCCAAAGGAAAAATCCAGAATAGTGGCTCTAAAAATCTAGCGATGCAAAACAACTACAACAAGCAAGTCAACTGTCAGATCTGTGTTGAGGGTCATTTTAGTCCCATGAGGCCGACCAACAGCTCACTAAACTCATTCACAAAGGTCCAGGATACGTGTAAAGTGGGAGCGGATCATGGAAGGCTTAAAGGCAGGAGAAGGCTCCTCTCCCTCCTGGAACACAATGGTGACGATGTCATTTCCAATGTGGCGCTTCCTCTCCACCTGGATGTAAGCATAAGTAACATCACCAAGGAGGTCACTCACACATGGCAGATTCACAGGGTTAAAAACACTAAAGCAATATGGCAAACCGCAATGATCACAGAGCCCTACATTTCCTCCATCTTTGACTTCTCGCCTCCCGTGTTTTACCAGCCCCGCATCCCTGCTCTCCTATCCATCTCCTCCGCTCCCTGCCCAAAGCAGATCTGCATTTCCTCTTGTCTCCCCTTCTGTGGCAGCCTCCTAACTAGCCTCCTTGCCTCCATTCTCTCCCATTTTGCTGCTGTGTGTCTACCTTCGCTCCTACATCATCTTCCTAGCCTGGCATTCAAGGCCCCTAGACAAGAGGCATTGCATCAGAATTCCCTGGGGATGGGGCTCAAATATGAGTATGTTTATAAATGCCTTAGATGGTTCTGAAAGATGTACTTGGTGAGGACAATGGGTTTACCTAATCTGACCTCAGCTGACCTTTCAAAAATGATCTAGATCTGTGGTCAGCAAATTTTTTTCTCCAAAGGGCCAGATAGTACATAGTTTCAGTTTTACAGATCATATTGTCGGTTTACAACCATGAGCTCTGCTGTCACAGTACAAAAGCAGCTAAAGGCGATACATACATGGGTAGGCGTGGCTGTGTTCCAAGAACACTTGATTTAACACCACAGGCAGTACGTGAGATTTAGCCCATGCTCCGTGGTTTGCCAACCCCTGTCCTAGACCTTAGCTTAATCAGCCAAACAGAATGATTCACTGTCCATGGATCCCTGGTGTGTCCCCCCTTCTACACTGTCAGCTCCTGGAGAACAAGATCCCTGTCTGATTCACATTAGATATCATTCCCTTTTTGCAAATGCAGAAATGAAGGTTTAGAGATGTTCTAATAATTTGAATTCAATTTAACTCAGAAAGTCGTTATTTTTGGCAATGATTTCTTGGCCATGACACCATGGCCAACAAAAGGAAAAATGAGATAAATTGGACTACTTCAAGATTGAAAGCTTTTGTGCATTAAAGGATACTACCAACAAGAATGGGAGAAAATATTTGCAAACTACATATCCGATAAGGGGTTATATCCAGATTATATAAAGAAATGCTGCAACTCAACAATAACAAGTCAAATAACTTGATTAAAAAATGAGCACAGGAGTTGAATAAACATTTCTCCAAAGACGATGTGATAAACACAGGACAAGAGGCTCCACACTGCTGATCAAAACCGCAGTGAGCTGCCATTTCACGCCCGTTAGGAGAGCTATTCCAAAATAAAACAAAACCAAAGAAAATACAAAAAGCCAGGTAATAACAAATGCTGTCGAGGATGTGGGGAAAGTGGTGCTGGTGGGAATACAGAATGCGGCAGCTTCTGGGGAGAATGGTAGGCTGGCTCCCCAAACATTTAAACACAGGATTACCACATGACCCAGCAATTCCTCTGAGATAAGAGAAGCTGCAGGAGAGTCAGAGGTCAGTTTTGGACCTGTTAGGCTTGAGGTGTCTCGCCCAGGGGGGTGTCGAGAAGAAGGCTGCACACCCGAGTCTGGACTTCTGGAGGGAGGTCTGGCTGGACATGTAAATTTGGGTGTTGCTGGTGTATAAAAGCTCTTTAAAGCCCTGAGACTGGGGGAGATCACTGATCATTGAGGGAGTGAATGAAAGTAGCAGGAGGAGACAAGAGGGCCAAGAACTGTGCCCTGGGCCAGGCAAAGCTCCCCATGCATCCAAGATCACAGAGCTACTTCTGGCAGAGCTAGGACTGGGCTCGGACGGGCGGCTCCCAGAGATCTGTGCTTTTATCAGGTACTAAATGCTGCCTTCGGGCCTGAGGCTGAGAGACCAGGCAATGTGAGTGGTGGGGGACATCATGACGTGTTAGGAGGAAGGTGAGGTCCCAGAGAGACAAATATCAACACTGTCCCCCCATTAAGGTTTGATTCAGCAACAGAGAAGAGAGGTGGACATCACGAGAATACCAGAGCCTACAAACTCTGTGCGAATTGGCTTCTTTATGTCAGATTTGGGGTACGGCTTAGACCGTTCCACTTGTGTTCTTGATGTTAGGAGGTCAATAAGCACCAGGATTTTTGAGCCAGGCTGGCCCCTGTCTTTTTGTCTGTTACGTTGAGCCCCCGAGGTACAGAGAGAGGCTCATGGTCAGGGGTCCTTCTCTGCTCTGCCCTGACGGGGCACACTGAAGGTTCACTAGCATCCTGTGTTTGTCTCTCTTCCCACCTGCATGATCTTCCCGGTGATAGAGACAAGTTTCAAAGTTTTCATTTTCCTCGTATCCACCAATGCCAGGCCAGTGGAGGACCCAAGTGCTACCCACGGAGACACCCAAGATGTTAAGAACACCAGGGTCCAACTGGGGACGTTTCACTCCTGACCTTAACATATGGACAGCCCCTCAAAGAGATAAGGTTAATGACTTCTGAGTTGGGCAAAGGTTGAGCTGTCACATTCCTTCCTCCTGTCTCTCTGGCTAATGCCCCATCTGTCACGAGACATGGGCAATTTTGGTGATTGTACAGGGCTGAAAAGGTCGGAGTGGGAGGAGGAGGAGGACTGTAAAACATTTCCATGGAAGTTCTGTGATATTATTGTTGACCTCTTACAGCTCATGATGACTGCGAAGGTCAGCTTGGCCCCTCTTCTGCACATGATCCTAAGAGATTCAGCTTCTGCAGCAATTTAGGTAGCCTCAGCCGTGCAAAGGAGGATGCCTGGCAGGAAGTAACTTCAGCAACTAAGCAGTCTTCCTGGGCCAGGGTGCTTCCTGTTTCCACCTGACTTTTCCCGGAGTGAGCCCTCCAAAACCAGAACAAGCTTACAACCTCCAGTGGGTCTCCAGTGCCTGCAGGACAAATCCACCAACTCCCTATTCCAGGCCCCAAACAGTCCAAGGGGGTCAGCTCTTCCTGCCCCTCCCTGCCATGTCCCCAAAGCACCTTGATCTCTCATGACTGGAACACTGCATTTTAGCGCACTGGTCTGCGTTGTGTCTTTCCCCCTTACTGAAGTCTTAGTGAAATAAGAATTATAGGTGCTCAGAAAAAAAGCCTTCTTGGCCCATCACATCCCCTCCCTCTCTAGGTTCCTATTTCTCACAAATCTTTGCTGACCAACTGTCCATTCATGTTTGTGATATTTATTCATACAGATGCCTTCAATGTTTAAAAAAGGGGAAGAAGCTAATAAAGTTAAGTGGAATCCACCACTCCATGCCCCCCGCACCAAATCCTTCAAAAACCAGCAGCACGTGTCTTTGTTAGGTCTGAATTCCCACAAATTGGAAAATTTTCTCCTGGAAATGGCCAGTCTCTGGGGTAAGTGAGGAGTGTCTCAGGTAGTTTTTTCCCCAACAGGGCAGAGCGTGTGCAGATACCCGGCGTTCACCTCCTGTGTTAATTTGAAACACGCTTGCCAACCATCGCTCAGGGTCCGCTTATTTTATGTCCTGGGTAGTCTCGGACGAGATACCAGGCACATGAAGAGAAGTCACAGGGTGAAGGCGACATCCTGCAAAACAGTTTCTCGAGTCTGTAAAACCACACTCGCGCATGTGTGTGCGATGTTATCACTGATCCTTTATTTAAGGGGACAGCGTCAGTGAGGATGGTTCTTCCCAAGGCTTGTTGAGAGTCCAAATATACAGACTGTAAACAATATCCCTACATTGGTACCTGAGGTTCAGTTCATATATTAACACACTCAGTTTCTAATGCTATGAAATCAGAGCGATGATGCTTTCTCCACGTTTCAGTCACTATTTGATAGTTTGTGTGTTCTCAAAGAGCCTGTGTTCACACGTACCTGCTGTTTGTTCTCTTTGGAATATGGCAACATGGTGGAAACGTGAAACATGATCTCATGCCCTTGGTACACGGTATAAACTGAATGTATCCCTGTGGTGTCATCTGTAAGATACAAACATGCATTTAGGAGGCACAGAGAATTCCGAGACCCTGAGGAAATAGTCCTTATTTGCAGGCTAGGGGAATACAGCATACAGTTAGTACATTCCCAAAGACCATTCTGGATTATCCACCTGAGCGGCAGCAACAGTACGGCTTACTCTCCAACTGACACAAGGCTCCTGCCCACGTGGAGAGCCCTCTTCCTCCCCGCTCTAAGCTCACTTGCTGTCTGATTCATGTAGAAGGTTGGGCTAAAAAGGAGAATGTGCTATAATTCCTTGCCTTCCAGTTCCTCCTGGTGTACAGGACAAAATTAACACAAAACGACATACAAATAATTATCATGTCCATAAAACAAAGCAAGTACGCTCACTGGCAGATGGTATGGCGGCTGAAAGCATTGGCTCTGGAGGGAGGCAGACCTGGGTTCAAGTTCTCAGCTATGTTCCTTTTGATGAGTCACCTCATCTTTCTTGGAGCCTCAGTTTCTTAATTTGAAAATGGGGATGAAATTAGTATCTAACTCCTAGGGATGTGTACAAGATTCCACTTGTAAAGTGCTTGGCAGGGTGCCTGGCCATAGCAAGGGTCAGCGGACGGGGGTTGTGACCGTGACAGAGAGGCTGAGTATTGGCGATGGGGTTGGTGACCTCGTAAGCCTTGCAGGTTCACCACGTGCTCATGCACCTTGCTGGACCGTTCCCCACACTTTGGCCAGCAAGTTCGGCTCCAAGGTGCCATCTCATCCCACCACGCCTCTACTTAAAATCTGTTTGTGACATCCAATTCCATTTACCATAAAATCCAAAATTATTCATGTGATCTCAAACTCTGTGGGACCGCCCCCTCCTCTTCTCCAGTCCCTCTGCCATAAAGATGTTCTCTTAGTTTCTAGAACATATCAGGCTCTTTCCTGACTCAGGGACTTCACAAATGTTCTTTTGCTTAGAATTCTCTTCTCCTCTCAGGACTCAAATTACTGCTCATCATTCCCTTGGGGAAGCCTTCTCTCATCCCCCAGATTAGACAAAATGCTCCCATGGCACTCTGTACTTTTTCTTCTTTGTTCCTCCAAGTACTTTACTGAGGTATTTTGTAATTATCTGTGTAATGTCTGTGTTATCCCCTGGACTATAAGCTCCTAGAAAGGCAGGGACCATGGTGGTTTATCCATTGCTACATCCCCGGAGCCTCGCACAGCCCTGGAACGCAGAGGTGCGCAGCAGTAAGTATTCACGGGCAGACCGTGGTCTGCCACACCGAGGGACTGGGAGGGCTGACTTGGTCTTGCAAAACTCAGTGGAGCCCCCAAATGTGTCCAGCCACCCTGTGTCAGACTGGGTGTGAAGCCCTTCTTATCCCTCCCAGTCCACCCCTTCCCCCAACCTGGGTATAAGTCCAAATACAGATCGGGCTGGCTGCTAGAAATTATACGAACGACAACAGAAGAGATCAGGAGGTGAACTTACTTTTGGTGTCCAGACCGCCGCGGTAGCCTGTCCAGCCCTTTAGGGTGATTTTGTCACCCAGAAGATTTAAAAATTTTTGAAAAGCATCACTTCCAATTTCTGTAGGAAGAGGTAAAGTGTGAAGAAAATACAGAATCCACACGTCTTCATTTTCTAACTATGCACTGAAATCCCCTGAACATGAACATGAACGAGGCTCCACAGATGCGTGCAGCAGACGAACACAACAGACAGGTCACACTTCCTTCCCGGGGACCACGCAGGAGATTCCACAATTCCCAGGATTCCAAGGAAAGGACAACCACGCATCAGACTGACCCACCTTCCTGCTGCCACACTGAGATCATGAGGGTTTAGTATTGCAGAATGAAAACACTGTTACTGCTTCTACTAATAATCAATAGGTATCTAATATGAAAGGTGCTAAAGAACAGGAAAATGGCACCATTTTATCATTCTCCCAACCATAAAAATCAGAGAAAGACCTTCTTCTGCTACTGGGACTATGATATAGAACCAAATTCTTCATATCCCATATCATTTTCTGGTTAGACTCCCTCTCGGGCACCGTGCCTGGTACAAGTTTGGTGACCAGTAAATATTTGTCAACTGAATGAAACTGGGCAACACCTGCCCTACAAAGTTTACTCGGAAATTTACCCTAAAATTTCACAAAACAACTGGCTTTTTCTTTGTATTAAGGACTCCAACTCAACAGGTAAGTTCAATTTGGACTGTCAAAACCACGACAAGGCAGAACAGGGTCTCAGCACAAATTAGGGGACACTTACCGTTGCTGAGCATCTCATCATCCGTGAGCTGCCCGTCTTTGGCAAAGAGAACCCCAAACTTGAAATTCACAGAGCCCTTACAAGAAGACAACAAAAGGTGTTGAATGTAAACTTTATCATCAGAACATATACAGTTACGACATGTGCTATAAATTACTTAGGAAAACTTCAGGGACCAGATGGATACTCGAGGCATTACTTATTCTCCTCCATCTCAACTCTGACCAAATTAACCAATATTAAATTAATATTCATTTATTGCTATAGGTTTAACCAATATTAAATTAATATTCCTTTATTTCTATAGGTTTTGATAGCTTACGGTTGAAACTCTCTGTTTTTATGTGAGTTAATTCATTTGTAACTTCATTACTAATGGCTTCTGTAGGACGCCAGGCCCATTCTCTGGCAAACCACAGCTCAAAGAGCCAGCAGGAGCTCACGGGCCTGGTGCCCTGTTCTGATCAGCTAACACAGGGGAGAGCTCAGTGTAATTCAAAACTGAACACAACAATCTTAGGCTGATATCCTATGGGCTCTTAGGAATAGAAACGGAAAATGTAGGCAATTTGTTCTAAAAGCTCATTTCCCCCAATTCTTAAAGATATTGAATCTCAAGAAGTCACAAAACAGATGTGTGGGGGAGGGGGAAGGAAATCAAGAAGTAGCTAGTACAAATGTTCAGTCTACTACCCTCGACTTTAAAGCCTGGATTAAAATCTGATCCTGTGGGAATAATAAATACGAAATGCAAGATGATAGGTTCTATAGGAAGAGAGAGGAAAGAGATCAGGTAGTTCAACGGTACTTTCAATATTTTTTTCCTTAAGCTGGATAACCGGTTTATAGGTCTTCATAATATTATTCTCTTTTTTGTGTATCTGAAGTATTTCATAATAAAATAAAATCTGAGGCTGAAGAGAATCAACTTTTGCAAGGCCATTTGGTGCAGCACTAGATGGGGGAATTCTTGGCGGTCAATTAAGGGGTAGGCTAGGAACAAAGGTGTTTAAAGCGTTGGCCATTGCGTCATAGGTTGGGGGGAGATCAAGGCAGAATGCTGGGATTCAGGACAGCTGGATCTGGGAGAATTAAGACTCTGAAAATCCAGGGGTCCAAGGCTGTGCTTCTCAGCATTTTTCTGTCCCCAACACACCTGAAAGACAGATGCACACCCATCAGCGAGAGTGGTTTTCTACTAGAGCGTGGAAGAGGGAGGACAGGCCCAAGCTGAGCCCTCATCTGGAACCCCTCCACAGCAGCCTCTATGGCAGGCTCTTTCCCATCATGCAGGCCTCAGCTCAGAGGCCCGTTTCCAGAGAGGCCTTCCCTGACTGCCCGTAGAAAGCCATCCTCCTCCACTGTTACTCTCCGCCCTAACACTTTGCTTTCTAAGCACTATCCATACTCTGTAATTCTTTTTTTTTAAGATTTTATTTATTGATTTGAGAGTGTGTGGGGGGGGGAGGAGGGAGGGGACAGTGGGGAGGGAGAGGGACGAGCAGATTCCCGCTGAGCATGGAGCAGGACACTGGGCTGGATCCCAGGACCCTGAGATCATGACCTGAGCCAAAACCAAGAGTCAGATGCTTAACCGACTGTGCTACCCAGGCGCCCCCATACTCTGTAGTTCTTTTATTCAGTGTGTATATGTGTCTGTCTCTAGCACTAGAACATACACATCCTGTGAAGGGGGGATCAGACCCCTCTTAACTTCCCACTAAACCTCCAGTGCCCACCACACAGTGCTGGGTATACTGGAGAGGATTCATAAATATTCACGGAATAACTGTGTGCATAATAACTGGGAAAAGAAACAAAACTGGTCAGATACAACTTATTTTTCACAAGCTGCCTCCAAACGATTACCTCGTCCTCACAGACTTGTTTTTGGTAATTTCTTAGAATTTTGCCAGGGATCTCTATCCACTTGATGATTCTAAACTTGCCAACTTTTCTTTCTGTGTTTTGGAAATGATGACAGCAATCACATGTCTCCAAGACTATGGCATATCCCGCATTCTCCAAGGTCCCTTAAAAAGCACCCACAGTAGTGTGGAGTCTGACAGATGATCCTCTCAGGATAATAGCGCAGAGCCTAAGGCAGTGGTTCTCAAACTTGACCGGGCATCAGAATTACTTGGCAGCCTTCTTAAAATAGATTGCTAGGCTCCAATTCCAGAGTTTCCATTCAGCAGTTCTCGGGTAGGGCCCAAGAATTTGTATTTCTTTTTCTTTGTTTTTTTTTAAGTAGGCTCAACAACCAGCATGGAGCCCAACAAAGGGGTTGAACTCAAGACCCTGAGATTAAGACCTGAGCTGAAATCAAGAGTTGGACGCTCAACCAACTGAGCGAGCCAGGTGCCCCAAGAATTTCTATTTCTGACAAGTTCCCAGGTGCTGCTGATGCTGCTAGTCTAGGGACCCCACTTGGAGAACCACTGGACTAGAGGAACAGACCAGCAGCCTGCCAGAAGGCACAGCATCAGGTCCAGCTGAGCTGACTGCTAGCAAGCCAAGGGCAGAAGGACTCGGTCAATGACCAGGGTCATGAGCCAGGATCCAGCAGCCTGTTAGAACCAGAAGGGGCCCCACGGCCCACTGAGTCCACGTTTTCATCTTACAGACAGGACACATGAAGACCAGGGAAGGCTAACCTGCCCACGGCTGGCACTAAGCGGAGGGCAGAATGGGAGCTGGAAGTCGGGTCTCTGGACTTTTGACCCAGTGCTCTTCCCAACCCCACAGTGTGGTCTTCTCAGTGTGGTATTGGGTTGAGGGAAGTGGAGAGCTACATGCAGAAATGGGGCCCACGGCCACCTGATCACAGGGCAAAGCTTTCAAGAGTTTTTATGGCTCTGTCATTGGCACCTTGCTGTCAGTACCCTGGCTGAGGACCCCCCCCCCCCCCCCCCCCCGCTTCAGGTGGAGACTCCAGAAAGCCCAGTGTTGCAAGGCCTAACAAAGTACCTGAAATCACCTACAGGGTCTCTAGCTAATTTTGTTTCTAGGGCTTCCCAAGTGATGTCACTGATTAACTCAGAGTTTTTGCCTATCTCCAGAAATCAAGGTATTACTGAATGGAGTGGATTGTATTGTTGACAGAGACAGTTTTTGGGAGGGAATAGTTTGATTTGGGGCTACCCGACCACCACAGATCATATTTTAACAAACCATTTAACCTAACATCATTAGTGCTTCATGAGGCTGGCTGCTCCTTCCAGCACTAGATCTTGGGGGTTGGCGGGGGAGAGCTTGCAAGGTCCTAAGACCAGATCTGGGTGCCTGGAGGGAGGTGACCGGTAGGGGGAATCCATGCAAACTGGTTTTCTTAGGACTTACGTCCTGCCCAGACACTCATCATAGAGATAAGGTCATTTTGTAATTCCTGCTTATATGGGACTTTTGATTTTTAAGTCCTAAATGGTCTGAGACAAAAGTCAACATGATTATAAACCAAAGTGCAGTCATATCCTTGGGAATTAATAGGAAGCTAAGAATCACATTTCTTTTGAAGAAAGTGAAGTATGTGGGGACACTAAGTTCCAGTAATTCCAGAAAGACCAAGAAATGATGGCCTGATTCGAAACTGAACACCCTGGGTTCCTCATTACTCTTGTTTAGGCAGTGCCTCGATATTTTTCTGATTTACATGTTCCTACGCTTCTCTCACTGTCTCCATGCACGTTGCGGCCTGGGGCGCATGCTCTCTCCTGCGGGGCCTCTCTATGCTGTGGACACACAACACTTGGGTTTTAGGACACTGACCACACTTTACCAAATCGTCAACCCTTCAGGGACATCACTAGTGTTGTTTATTAATTTTTTTCCCTGCTCATCTTTGCAGCTGATAGTTTATCACTATAATTGGGTGGAATTAGGATCAATGCTCTGAGCTGAGAAGCTGGCAGAAGTGCCTTGGCCACATCCTCAGGGAAGCTCTGAGAGATGACCACCACTCACACCTCAAATGCATTGTAATGAGTGCTCTTTTTTTTTTTTAAGATTTTATTCATTTATTTAATTTTAGAGAGAGAGAAAACGAGTGGAGTGGGGTAGGGGAGGAGCAGAGGGAGAGAGAATCTTAAGCAGGCTCTGCATTCAGTGTGGAGCCTGATGTGGGGCTCGATCCCAGGACTCTGAGATCATGACCTGAGCTGAAGCCAAGAGTTGGACGCTTAACCGACTGAGCCACCCAGGCGCCCCAGGGTGTTTCTGTATTTTTCAAATGTTTGCCAGAAATGTGTCTTACTTTCATTTCCTGCCTTCTACAAACCATACATGGAGTTCATGAATTCTGGCGCCACAAGCGTGATTCATCCAGGGATAAGATATAGAGAAAAACAGGGACGTCTCGGTTTGCCGGAGCTCTGCAGCAGCCCACCCTACACCCCCAGTGCCTTCCACAGAGTAACGCCTGCCAACAATCTGGGGCGCATTATTTCAGCTCCTTTGCACGTACATTGACGTGTTCGGGAATCAGCTGAGATATCACTGCCTCAGACAAACCTACTCTGTTCGATGTCAAAAACCTACTCCTTCCCCTGTATCGCCTACCTTGTTTTATTTTCCTCACAGCTCTTGGGGCTATCCACATTATCATGTTTAGGTTTGCTCATTTGTGTAGTTTGTCTTACCCCACCAGACTGTAAGCTCCACGAAGGGGCCTCGTCTTGCTCATCAATGTGTTCCCAATGCCGCAAACAGCACATGGTACACACACGGAAGGAGCTCAGGAAATATTTGTTGAATCAATGAATGAATGAGCTAATGATTGAATATACATATGTGTTTGTTTATAAAAACAACTGGGAATATACTGTAGGTATTGCCCTGTGAATTGCGGCCCCCGCCCCGTAACTAGTGCGTCGTAGAAAACTTTCCGTGCCAGTAAATAAAGGTCCACCCCCTTCTTTTCAATGGTGTCATTCGTTTTCATAATTCATTCAATCAATACATCATCCACTTATTCAGCCACCAAATACTTACTTTGTGCCCTCTCTCTCCACTGCTCTAGGATCTAGGGATACAGCCGGGAACAAATTGAATAAGCTCCCCCTGCTCTTATGCTGCTTATATTCTCGGGAGGGCAACAGATACAGAGCGAGTCAATGAAAACACAAGTGTCAAGAAGAAACACAAAACGGTGCGCAGGGCAGAGGGTGAGAGGCAGGGTGTGCTATTTTAGATAGAATGGTCAAGGACAGCCTCTCCAAGCAGAGACCCTGATATCAAGGAAAGGGTGCTCGACCCTGAGGACGTCCGGCGAGGAGCATCCTAAGGGGGTGGGAACAGCAGGGTCTTCCTGAGCAGGTGGAGGAATTGGGAAGTCAACATGGTTAGTGTGGAGGAGAGGACCCGAGAGGCAGCACGGCTGCGTCATGCAGGCCCCGGGGGTCCTGGTCAGGATTCGGGGCTCGACTTGGAGTGGGATGGGGAGCCATGACAGCTTGCAACATAGGGGTGACCTGACTTGACATTTAAAAGGACCATTGGGCTGCTACACGAGAAACAGAATAGAGTGGGAGCGGAAAGTTGGAAAATGCATAGTGCAGGTGAGAGATGATGGGGTGATGTCAGGGGATGAGAGCAGTCGTGGTGGAAACCTCGAGAAATTTGAATTAGGGGTATATTTTGAAGAAATCATCACAGGATGTACTGAAGGATTAGGTGTGAGAGAAAGAGAGGTGTTAAGGATTTTTCCAAGTTTGGCCGGAGCAACTGGATGAACGATATGACCATTTACCGAAAGGCATGATATGCAAAAACTATAATTTACTCAATTGCCTTTGATAGCATTTTTATTATTTCCCTACGTTAGTTATGTCCTTAGAAAACCCAATACATTTTTTAAAAGTGGGGCAACAAGGGATGGAGATATGTAAATAAATATGGCATCAGTAAATCGAATGTGCTAATAAAGCACAAACGCCCTCTCTTTGACTTACTGAAAATGAAAACCTCATTACTCACCCTGATTATGAGGCTAAAATCTGAATATTTCCAAGCAGATTTAAGTAGCTTGTTTTTATATCTTTATAGCTAGCTGCATAGGAGGTCCTGAAATCTACCTTGAAAAAACATGTTGGTAAAGCCTTTCAGTGACAGTACGCTCAGTGAGCAAATCCACGTAGAGGTTTGACTGAAAGAAAAGGTCATGGTCGGGGTGAAGGGAGAAGCACATTTACAAACACAGAAGCAGAACATAGCAGGAACATAAAATTTCTCATAAAATTTCTTACCTCTTGTTCTTCAAGAACCAGCAAGTCCTGTCAAACCAAATTTTGAAAGTTATGTCCGTGCTGATTTTATTTTGACTTTCTGTGACAACATGTACACCCCCATGTACACCACTCCCCACCCCCATCCCCCAGAAGCGCTTAAAATATTCCAGTTTTGTTGTACAGATTTTTGTAAACTACCTGGTCATCTAGGAAAGTCACATTATGGCACAACTATCTGGAAACAAGGATGATGCATAGCAGCCAGAAGAAATACATAGACACCCAGGTTTCTCTATCTATTTAAAGCTAGCTTCTCACACGTTGCTTCTGGGAAGATTTTGGCCAAGAAAAATGTAACTGTGGTATAGCAGCCAGAAACAGAATAACATTTTTAAATAGCACCAGCCACCTTCCCGCTTGGTGGAAAGATGCCTTCTTTACCATGAGGTTTATTTTCTGTTTACTTTTTGGATCCGAGACCTTTTCCTTCCTCCTCTCCCCAACCCCTGCGGCTCAGGGCGCCCTCGGGTCCACCTACAGCAGTGAAACCACCACGACCGAGGGGCACACACACGTGCCTGCTCACACACCCGGGACGGCGGGAGAGCGCGTGGGCAGCCCCTCGTGAAGGGAAAGAGAGTCAAAACACAGATGTCGGGAAAGTGGAAGGTGTCTTTTGTTTGGTGAAAAACAGGCAGAGAGTTATGATATAAAGAGGCAGAAGGTTGCCATTTCCTGTTTCCTTGTCCTCTTTGATGCCCTGGAGGAGGGAAAGCAGACAGGGAAGCCTGGGCAGACGCGAAGTCCGCTGAGGGCCCACACTCAGCGGCAGGATGCAGGAAGAAGCATCCCAGGGGCTCTGTGGGGTTTAGGTCCTGTGCCTGGGGGTCTCATCCAGGCTCCAAGAAGGAAAGGATTAAGAATATGACAACTTGGGGGCGCCTGGGTGGCTCAGTCGTTAAGCGTCTGCCTTCGGCTCAGGTCATGATCCCAGGTTCCTGGGATCGAGCCCCACATCGGGCTCCCTGCTCAGCGGGAAGCCTGCTTCTCCCTCTCCCACTCCCCCTGCTTGTGTTCCCTCTCTCGCTGTGTCTCTCTCTGTCAAAGAAATAAATAAAATCTTTAAAAAAAAAAAAAAAAAAAAAGAATATGACAACTTGTACAGATGAGGTAATAAAGGCACACTGGTAGTGGCATATTGATAATTCCAAGTCATTTTACAATTCACTATCACGAGTTAGTTTAAGCATCTCATGGCTTCACACTGCTTAAAGTTTAACCGAACGCACCCATTTTGGCCTCAGTTCCTTCTGGGGTTGAGTCAGGGTACAAATACTATTTTAAACATTACATGAAAACAGAAGATATGGGAATTCACAACACTCCGTATTTAGCGGTAAGCTGAGAACCGATAACTTTATTTTAAAAGTTAACTATTTTAAAGGCTTACAAGCAAAGGCTGCTCATGCTCCCATCTATCCTCCTCATACCCTCGGAGTTATTTCCCTGAAAAGCAGACTTAAGCACGATGCTCCTCCACTTAAAGACTCCACAGGCTCCCTGCTGCCTGGATGGAATTCCAGCCTGCCTCTCTGGCCTCTTCCCTATCACCTGGCCCGGGCGTCCCCACCTCCCGGAAGCTCAACTCTGACACGTGGCTGGCACTAGGTGATGACTGCGTGTAAGTTTCAAGGGGTGAATTTCAAAGCTATATCAACTGCAACAAGACAAAAGTTTGGCTGACATTTTTCTGATGGCCTTTGACCTAGATTATGACTCTAAACTTTTTCCTCCCAAGGCAGATTATTTTCCCTTAGCAGTAAGTCTTGAGAAAACAGGATGGATTCTGGATACCTTCTATTCTCTACGGTACACTGCACAGTGTTCTATGTGAGTTAGAGCTCAATAAACACATTTTGTGCTTTACTATTTAAAAAAAAAAATCTAACATTCCACACAATTCCACATCACTCAGTAAAAAGACTGGCTTTTAAGCAAATAAAGTCCTTCTGAACATACACCCTTTCAGTTCATGGATCAAGGACCATAGAGTTCAGGGGTTCTCAGTTACGGCTATGCTTCAGAACCACTCACGAAACTCCTGAAAAATGCAGATTCCCACCCCCACCTGACAAATCAGAATCTCAGCTGTAAGGTTCTTTATGATGATTGTTTTCAAAGCCCCGCAGGTGGTTCCGATTAGGCTTGGATCTGAGGCTAAGAATCACCGATGCTCTGTCTGTCCTCATCTAACACTGTGATCCAATATATACCATTAGGAGACACAAAATTCTTTTACCTTTTGGATCTCGGGATGAAAAATTTCTCTGGGGCCTTTCTCAAATTTGTCCAGGTTCATGGCACTGAAATAGAAAGGACAGAATGAGCCACAGCGTGGTGGAAACTTAACTTAGAACAAGTCTCTGTGCTTCAGAGAAACTAAATAATATCTCCTAGAAAAATCACAGCTGGATTCCCTGAAGGGCCGGGCACACAGGAGATCAATGATCACGCAGGGTGCTCAATGAATACATGAGAGTAACCAAACACTGCATGGTACTTTACTTATATAACTGGCCCTTGTTGACACTCATCTAATAAGGGAGGAAGAGACGATCAGGAGCATGTTTCAGGCAGCCCGACTAACCTCCAAGATTCTTTTATTTATCAAAAAAGTGGTTCATTGACATTTATGTAGCAGTTAATGATAAAATGAAATGTAAGTAAGACTACCTGGTGTTTCTTTCTTCCTTTGACAATTCCTTCGCCACTTAGGGCAAAAGGCCCTCCCCTTCACAGGATGGTTCTTTCACGTTAGAATGTCAACCTCCTTGAGCCTAAGTTCCTCCAGAGGTAAAACATGCAGTTGAAATGCACGATCCCTTAGGCCCCTTTCATCTAGGAGTCCCATATTTGTAAGGTAAACATAATAATAGCTAATATTTATAGAGTATTTATAATGTCTGGGAGCCTGCTAAATGCTTTCCATGGATGACCTTGTTTATTCTCTCTGAGGCAAGTGCTATTTTACCCCCATTAAATTATTTAAAAAATTTTAAAGGTGAGGAACGTGAACTAGGATAACAAAACTGGTAAGTAGTAGAGCCAAGATTTCAGCCCAGACTTACCTGCCTCCATAGTATTCATTTTTTCATTTCCTTTTAAGTTTTCAAGTTCAATATTATAACAAAGATAACATTTTTTCTTCTATCAGCAGCAACTGTAGAAGTTTTGATCTTCCATGTCTTTAAAAAAAATGTTTCTGGCTGAAACGTGCTCTGGCTACATGAGTGGGGGCAGAAGCGGAGGTCCTACTCATATAACTAAATGGAAATCATAACAAAATGAAATGTCTTCAAATATAAAGAAGAAAGGAGCTGGAGTAGCTTCTTTTTAGGGAAAAAAAAAAGTCACAGAAATCTTAAGCCAGTATAATTCTAAGTATTCCTCTCAAAGCCAGTTAAGATTTATACCTCCTTAGAAGCAGCAAGATATTTCTGTGCTCAATAAAGATGTTAACCTCTTCACTGATGCTTTCATAGCTCAGGTTTCAGACTGCTCGGAAGAAAAATCAGAAGGCCGAGAGCAGAAAGGAGAAGGTCTGCAATTTGGAGACCAAATCAAGTTTGAAGAGGAGATCTAAAAATTTTTGCTTCCGAATCTCAGTGCCCCTTTCATCAGCCAGATGCAGTCCCTGACCCATGGAGTCGAGATTGTCACTCTAACAGACGTTTTGCAAGTGTGCGTTGCAGCGGGGACGCTGAAAACACCATCTCTTCCCAACACCTAGTTGCAGACAAATAAAGCACCAGGGCTCTGGGATAAGTGTTCATACTCACACCATGTGGGCCTTGGCGGCTAACAGCCCAAGCACGGGGATGGTAGGGACCTGGGTTCAAATCCCAGCTCTGTAGTTTCCCAGCTGTGAGATCTTTGTCAAATCCCTTCACTTCTCTGAGGCTCTGATTCCTCCTTGGTGGAGTGTAGGTGATAATGGATCTCCTTTGTGGAGCTGGTTTAAAAATTTACTAAGAGAATGACCACAGAGCCTTCAGCACAGTGCCCAACAAACAGAAGCTATGGTCACTATGATGTAGCCTCTTGGCTGGACTGGATGAAGCAACAGGTACCGCATGAGTGGTGGCATTCCCTAGGGGGATCTGCCACCAGCATGGGAGAGCCAGGAGGGGGACGGAAAGGTGGGGGGCAGGAGCGGCAGCTGAGCGCGGAGCAGCTAGACCGTCTACTCATTTAACTCTCTCTTTGCAAAGAATAAGCACATTCTTCTCTAGGAAGCATTTGCTGACATACGAGTTTCTATTTCAAAGCAGGAAAATGAGAGGAAAAATATTTCTTGATTTTCTTTATGAAACCGAAGTATTAGCATGCATGCAAGAAAAAAGGAGCAGGCTACGTAGGCAGTTCGGAGATGCGTTAAGAGCGGAGCTTAATTCCCACCACAAGCTAGCTGTGTGATCTTTCTCTCTTGGAGCTTCCACCTCTGCCTCTCCACGGTGGGGTAATAGCAGTGCCCGTCCCACCGAGGTGCTGTGAAGACGGCAGGGGATACTGCACATCAGAGGCTTAGCAAAATGTCTGGGACGTGGTCAAGGCTCCAGAAAGTAGAAAAATAACATCAGAACAATCACAGAAGAAAAATACTTATAAAGGCTCCTGGTGTTGGGTTCTTCTTCTTGAGTACTCACCTTAAGATGGACTTCACAGAGAGAGTTTTTGTGGGACTGTACGGAAGGCATATTTTCTGGGTACCCTGGAAAGTCAAAAAGAAGTTTGGCAATTTCCATCTCTCAATAAGCCTTACCTGGCCGTAAAAGAATATATGAACCTATATATGAAGAAACACATTCTGTCATGGGAAAAATCTTCCTCAGGCTCGACAGCATCTTTCACCATTCCCCAACCCCAACACTATGGATTTAAGCTTTACTCTTCAATGTATGGACTGGTGGGTCCTTGGTGTTGTAGGTGCGGTGAGTGGATGAGCCATCTGACTGAGATGAGAAAGGGTTTGGTCTCTGAGCCAAGAGTCAGATCAGCCTCAAAGATAATGAGAAGAAAGCAGTCTTTGCATGTTCAATGGGACCTACATGTGAGATCTCCAAGTTGAAGGCTTTCTGAACTAGAAATCATTTGAATCTTTTGAGAGGTTTTCATAACATGTACTTTTATATTTTTCTGTGTTTACTATTTTTTTTTTTTTTAAGTAGGCTCCGTAACTAACCAGGGGCTTGAACTCACAACCCTTTGATCAAGGGTCACATGCTCTACCGACTGAGCCAGCCAGGCGCCCCTCTGTGTTTACTATTTAAACTCTGTTTCTTTCTCTCTAAATGAGTACCCACTGTGACTAACTCATGGAAAGTACTCAATGGATATTTGTTGTGTGAAAGGGAATGAATGAAGGGTTGCCCGAATGGTTCAGGCCCACGTCCAAACCACCCAGCAGAGATGAGTGCTACTCTCTTTATGATCTCCAAAAATAGATATAATGCAGATTTATAATCCACAATGGATTTATACTGCACGTTTAGCAAAAGGGATTACAATGTAGTACACATTTAAAACTTTCTAACTTTGACTAATAATAAAATTGGCAGCACAAACTGCTAGAAAAGGCGCAGGGCATTTCTTGTAGGAAATGGGCAAAGAAGGATATAGGATTTTCCTTGTGTTTTCGAGATAACACCTGCCAACCCATCTGTCCAAGCCCTGAACACTGGTGTCACAGTAGTAGAGTTCTTCAACCTTGACAAGCCCATGATCTCTTTTGGTAAACTAAACATTCGCACCATGCCCCTGGAGAACCAGTAACCTCACCCGCACTCCAGGCTGGGGAGTGTGTCTTTCCAGCTAACCATCACAAGTTGCACTAGACAGAGCCCTTCTTATGGGTTCTCTTTAGCCAATGTAGTTTACATTAAAGAGATTTTAAGAAGATTTCCAATATAGGGGAATATTATGATGAGAATAGGCATTTTCAAATTCCACATAACCCACCCATTGAAACCTGAGTTATTTCGGTGGCCTTGTTTTTTTTTGCTGGCCCCGGCCCGCCTTACACTGTGGTCGCCTGTATGGGATGCCAGCCCTTCTAGAAGAGGGTCTTGAATCTGACCTTCTTGCTCAACCCCTACCTTGGCTACCTTTTCTTCTCACCGAGCACAACAAATGCAGTTTTAGAGAAGCCAAGGGCGGCCTGAGGGGGGAATATATGGAATAGGAGAGGATCCAGCCCCTGCCTGGCTGATGGTAACATCTTCATAAGCTGCCTACACGGATGCGAAACCCCGGGCTCAGGGGATTGTGGATTTGTAATCTTCTTCATCGCATGCTGGCAAAGCTCTTCCTCCCCATCTTCTCCCTTTTGTAGCTTTGCAGAGTTGCTCTCTAACAAAACACACCTTTCGGTTCTGTTTTCTAGTGGGATCAACAGAGGCATGGTCAGAGCCAAGTACACATACGTATCCGGAAACACCAAGTGATCACTGCAAGGATGTGCAAGTGCGCGTCGGACGTTACCCCCTTACGTGGCAGGTGTGTGTGCGCGCGCATGCGTGTGTGCGAGCGTGTGTGTGTGTGAGCGTGGACCAGTGTCTTTAAGGCCCTTGCAGTGATTATCCCTGAGTAGCTGGACTTTGAGCCTCTTCTTTTTTCTTTTTTAAAAAGATTTTATTTACTTACTTGACAAAGAGAGACAGTGAGAGAGGGAGCACAAGCAGGGGGAATGGGAGAGGGAGAAGCAGGCTTCCCGCGGAGCAGGGAGCCCGATGGGGGACTCGATCCCAGGACCCTGGGATCACGACCTGAGCCGAAGGCAGATGCTTAACTGACGGAGCCACACAGGCGCCCCGAGCCTCTTCTTTTTACTAAGGGCATTGTCTGGATGGAATTTGTACAGTAAGTATGAGGGTTTTTTTGTGTTTTTTTAAGTCTTGTCTTTGTGTTTAGAAGAAACACAGCACAGATAGACAAGACTGTTTAGGTCAGGGCTCACACGTGTAGCTGTGTGTCTGTTTTAGAATGGAATGGGAGCTCATGGAGGAGGCATACGCTTCTTTGGATTTCCCGCAGCCTCGAGCACTAGTTCTGGGCCCAAAGGGGCTTCACGACGGACCCCTCCTGCCAAGCTCTGCTTTGATTTCTTCAGTCCCTCCCAGCCCTTCAGCACCTGTAGCTGGTGGCCAATGCCCGCCCTGCCCCGGGCACACACAGCGGGCTCTGGAGCCGAGGCTCTGGGGAAGGCACCACACTTCTCAACAGAGTGGGGCTGACTCGTCAGGCCAGCCCCACTGCCTTCACGGGCTCCTGCGGGCCAACTGACTCTTCCTTGACTTCTCCTGGCGCCAGGAGTCCCCGAGCTCCTCATTTGTCTTGTCTTCCTTGTTCCTTCTTTCTGGAATGCTCCCTGCCTGCCCCCTTCCCCTACTCTGTTTTTAGTTTGTTTGTTTTTAAGATTTTATTTATTTATTTGAGAGAGAGAGAGAAAGCACAAGCAAGGGGAGGGACAGAGGGAGAGGGAGAATCAGACTCCCCACTGGGCCGGGAGCCTGACACGTGGCTCAATCCCAGGACCCTGGGATCATGACCTGAGCTGAAGGCAGACGCTTTACTGCCTGAGCCACCCAGGTGCCCGTCCCTTACTCTTTATGTGGTTAGTTCCTTTTCCTCCTGCAGGTCTCTTTAAATGTCACCTCCTTGAAAAACTTTTCCAGCGCTATCTGATCTGAAGTTGGTCTCCCGTATCATTCTGCCTTTGTTTCCTTCAAAGTGTTTATCTCAATTTATAATGTAACAGAGACAACATCTTTAGAAATTAAAATAAGCAAAATTCCCTCCTGCATCTGCCCCACCCTCCGTCCTCTAGTACCTGGCAACCCTCCCAGGTGAGGAGGTGGGGCGGCTGTCACTGCCCGAAGAAAGAAGACAGGACGGGGAGAAAATCCATTCTAGAAAGGTGGCAGAAGTACAGAACTGCCCTTTCTTGTTTTGGTGGAAGAAGTAAGAAGGAAGGCAGGAAAGCTAAGGCGTTAGATGCTGGGGCCCTTGATTCTGCCGTTCAGAGGGCAGGCCTCAAAGAGGGTGAGGGACACTGCAAACATATTAAAATAAGACATGGAGACATCTAAGAACATTTGGATTAGGGGCTCACTTCCCAGGCACGGCCTTCTGTAGGAATCTTGAAGTCCAGGTAGAACCTGTTTGAACCTGACGAGGGGCAATAACTCAGCAGCTTCAAGCGCGGATGGTCAGCAAGATTAGAAACATAAGCCTAAAGCGATGCTTCTGCCCCTCCCCACCTGTCCCGTGGCTTGCAGGGGATGTGCTGGTGAGAAGGACAGAGCTGAGAGGCTCAGTGACTAGCGAGACCTGGGATCAGGTCCCAGAGGTCACAGTGTGCAATGACTTCACCACAAGGGGCAAATGGCTGGGACCATGGATTTCAGTGACAGGTACTTTCCAGTGAATAAAATCTTAAATCTTTCCAATAAATAAAATCTTAAAAAAAAAACCAACCCAAACAGGCCAGAAAAGAGTCTTCCTGGTGCAGAAGATAAGAGGCTTTAGATAAGGGCACGATCACTTCTCACTGGGTGAATAAAGGGAAAAGACCGTCATGTATGCACCTGAGAACAACGGGCACACAGTCCTTCACCATTATCTTCTAAAACCAGTGCATCAACTTCGCTCCAGGACAGCTCTGATGATGATATGACTGAGCCCCATTTCAGTGGCATGGGGAGAGAGGTGAGAGCCAAAACCTTTCTGTAGGAAATCATTCATGAGTAAGAGCTAACTCGGGTTTACATTAGACTTTTATCTTAAACCTGCTTAAAAAGAGAAAAATTTCTGCAACATAACATGGACATTTATATAAACAGAGGCAGCAGAGCACACAGGTTAGCCTGGACTTTGGTGTCATTCATTAATTCATTCAATAAATACTTCTTGAGCTACTTCTATGTGCCAGATACCGGGCTGGGTGAGAACAAAGCAGTTATGTCCCCTACTTTCATGGAGCTCACAGTCTAGGGAGAGAGACAGCAGGAGTCAAAGAATTACATACAGAATTAATTACGTACAGCCTTGACAGCTCGGTGTGCAGTCCTGGCTTCTGCCTGGCCTGCCACCTTCTGGCATGTGGCCTCGGCCATGTCATTTAAAGCGCAATAATACCTATTGAGATAATGCATTGGGAAGACTTGGTATAGTATGTGGCATACAGTAAGTGCTCAATAAATGTTAGATTTTATTTTAGTACTCTTACTATTTTTAATCACAAAAAGTTCCTAACTACATTACTCTGTAATGGTTCCTAGAAATTCTTTCTGGGCTTTTTGAAGTTGCTGTATGTGTATGTATGTATGCAACTGTGTTTATATACGTGTGTATGTATATAAAAATTACTGTTTTTTTGAAGTGTGTGTATATTAAAAAAATACTGTTTAAGTTCCTGTATTTCCCAAAAAGATATACGTAGCAATTTTTGAGATACTATGCTGCTGAGATAAAAATTAGCATACACTTTATTAGGTAATGGCTTTCTTTTTTTTTTTTAAGATTTTATTTATTTATTTGCAAGACAGAGAGCGTGCACAAGGGGGGGTTGGGGCAGAGAGACAAGTAGACTCCCCGCTGAGCAGGGAGCCCAACTCAGAGCTCGATCCCAGGACCCTGAGATCATGACCTGAGCTGAAGTCAGATGCCAACCAATTGAGCCACCCAGGTGCCCCTAGGTAATGGCTTTCAACAACTGCACCCATAAAGCGAGACCACCACCTAACAGGACTAACGTTTTCTGAGTGTGGTTTATTTCATTGATGATTTAGATTTTCAAACATGATCTCACTTAATATAGTCCTCAGCACCCTGTGAGCCACAACCCAGAATTTTCCCCAATTTACAAAGAAGAAAATGGAGCTCATCAGCATTTTCTCAAATTGACATGAATGAATTTGCTACGGATGTAATCTGACCCTGGTTTGCTTAACCCCAAACTCCTTGCTCTTTCCAGTGTCCGTAATGCCTATGAAAAAATTCTCTCAGAAGTGAAGGGAAAAAAAAAAAAAAAAACCCAAGGGAAGAAAATAATAAGAAAACGTAAGAGGTGAAAGATGGAGATCAACTCTAAGAATTACTATAAGAAATCAGAAAAGAGAAGGAAAAGCTACGATAGTGAACATAAGAGAATTTTCCTGAGCTACAGGGAGGCCTGCATTCCTGAGTTGACATGATTTGCCTTCGTTCAGGTCACTGTCCTCAGAAGCCACCACGGACGGGGATACTTGTCTTGTTAAAGCCTTGAGTCATTTTCCTACTTCAGGAAATTGATGAAAGGGGCTGAGCCTCAAAGAAATTCTAGAAGCACAGCTGATTCAGTGCTTGACTGAACGACCCAGGGAAACAGAAGCACCCCATGGGCTGTACCCCTGTAATAGCATTATATTCCTTGAATACATTTTGTTTCTTTTAGTTGAAGGTAAGCCAGCTGGTCAGTTTCAGTCTTAGTAGCAGCTAAGGTTAATACTCTGTAAAATACACTTCTGTGTTCCACCGGCCAGAGATGGAGGGACTGGACATGTCCAGGTAGTGGCTCATATGGGGGAAGTTGTGGTTATACTCAGAGCTTGAAGGCTCCACCTCTGAAGAGTGGAATCCTGAATATCCAAACTCAAAGAACCTCATAGAAAAAGACTCACCTGAACCACGACAACGGTTCTGAAAATGACACTAATCAAACTCCGGATGGTGCTGATATTGTAGATACAAGCGAGGTACTTACTGTTTTCCTCCAAAGAATCGCTCGGTATTGAGGGACACGCTGATTATTTTGGTCAGAGAGGGTCACAGACAGGAAGAAGGGGCTCTTCTCTGCATCATTTCCAATGTAATTCTGATGGACTGGAAAAGAGACAGGTTCAGAACAGTGAAGATGTGCTGGTTCCTCTAGGCCCTGGTGGGAGTAGACACTTTTTCCTTCCCACATGAGCAGGGAACAAGAATCCCAAACCCAGCTCTGGAAAGAACCTGGTCATGCTTCCACTCCCCTTGGCAGTTACTGGTTCAGAAACGAACATATGACCAGTTCTGGCCAATGAGACAGGAGGAGAAATGGAAAGGCTTTCTGGAAAGTCTTCCTTACTCCTGAAGATGGCCTTCTCCTTCCTCTGGACATGGTGGTGTCTAGAAGTGATAGCTGGAAGTGCTGCAACCACCTTGTGACCCTGAGGAGGGCCAGCCTTGATGACACCACTGAGCCCCTGAATCCACCAACTCCAGAGCCTGCCTTACCTCTGAGTTTCTTGGCATCTACCTAATGGCATCAGTTTTCTCTAAAGTCACCACTGCTCTGGGCACTATGCTTTCAAGCATTTGGGAGGATGACAACTTTCCCACTAATTTCTTTCTTGATAAAGAAATATGCCTCGTCCAGTAAGTGAACTTAGAATAAAACAGTATCAGATTTTTAAAATTTGGGTCTGATCACTCTCATTATATAGTCCCCACATCACATCTTCTATAAACACATGCATTAGCCTGATAAGCAATTTATCTACCTCCTCTCGAATCCTGAAACAGTGATTATTCTCCCCTTCCCAGTCTCTCCTGTCATTAGACACACTCCTGTTTTCCGCCTTCCCACATGTGTTCACCCAAGCCCCTCACTTTATATGTACACTGCTATTAATGACTGAGCCCTTGCTTCGTGCCGGGCACGGGGCTTGGCTGTTTCTCCAGCACCACTGAAACTCCGTTCAAACCCACTCAGTATGTAACAATAATACCTCCACCTTACAGATAAGGAAATTAAGTCTCAGAGAAGTAGAGAGTGACCAGTGTAAGCTTCTGTGGTTAAGAATGGCAAAACCAGGATTCAGACCCATTTTAGAGTCTCTGTGAGGGTAGGGAGAATGACTGCCTTTGCCAGGGTAATTGCCTGGCACGTGGTAGGTGACAAATACCCGTCACCAGAGCCCACAGGACAACGCTTCTCTAGTTCTGTGGTGGCCCTGGAGCTCAGGGATCCATTTTTTTTTTTTTTTTTTTTTGCCTCATTGCTTTGAACTAAGTGTTCAAAACTCACTATAGACAGGGCAACTTGCCTTGTTACGTCTGAAGTTGTTTTCCACCCTGCAAATTCTTCTTGCGTCTTAAATAGCTATTTAGATGATCAGGTCCCCTTTAACTCCCAAGGGACAAAAACAACTGACCAAAAAACCTTATGGTTTCATATATGGGTTTCATATATTTATGAAAAATCCTAGGGCTGAGACTGAATTGAATCTTTCAATTGAAAAAGCTATTAACTTGGATATTAGTGTCCCTAAACTGGTTAGTTTCACACTTTTTAGGGCATCAGAAAAAATAACACCAACACTTAATTTTCATTTTGAATACCTTTTCTTCCCAACCACCATAATGGCATAGTTACCTTGTCCTAAAAAATACTTGAAATACCATCTGGTGTGGTATTCTGGGTTCTCTAAGTGCACGTCTGTTCTTCGCCACGTCCCTGGGAGAGCAGTTGCATTCTGGAATCGAACAAAATTGTGCGAGTAAGAGTCATATTCAGAAAGTAAACAAGAAGCAGGCAATGAACCAGGGGCCAAAGAACCAGAGAAGCCATGGTCAGAAGGGTACAAATAGGGCAGTAAGTACATGTTTTCTTGAGAAAAGACACCACGTCCACATCACAGAAGCATTCTGAAGGTCCTTGGGGTAGAGGGAAAAGCACCGAGTGAACCAGCGGGCTCAGCTATTTCCAGCTTGAGTATCAATTTGAAATTTCTCTCCTTTCTGGTCCAAACCTTCCAAATATTTGGGAGTTGGTGCCGCCTAGAGGCAGCCCTTCCGTCTGGTACCCCCTGTAGTAGGCCCATTTCACCTGGAATACATCTCCGCAGCCTCGTATTCGAGTTCATATTTTTTTGTAGAATTTAAAAATTTGTCATGAAGTAACACAATCAATGGGGAAATTATGGATAAACATAATGAACAATCTGAATCCTCTCTCCAAAGATAGTCACTACGAATGATTTGGTATGGCTTCCTCTCATTTTTTTCTCACACGGACACACACACGTAATTTTCTTACCAAATGCAATCATACCGAAACTCCACTGGCATGTACTTTGTGCCATGCGTATATGGCAGGCGACTGGAACATACTTTTCCGATTCCCATATGCCTCTGGTGATTTCCTAGACGTTTGTGGTCACTGGCTTTATCATGTTGAAGGGGGTTTCCTTCAATTCCGAGCTTACAAAGAGGCCATTCTCAGGAATCAATATTGAATTGCACTGAAAGTTTTTTTGGCAACTATTGAGAGAATAGGTTAAATGGGGAAAAAAATCACAGTAATGTAATGAATTATACTACTGGCTCTTCCGATGCCGAATGGTTCTTACATTTCTGGAATACCTCCTACTAGGTCATGGTATAGAGTATTCTTTTGATACACTGCTGGATTTTTAAAAAAATGAATTATGTATATTTGTTAGTGAGATGGGGCTTATAGGTTTCTTTTCTGTATGAATTTCTGTCATACTTTCAGGGTTATATTAATTATAAAGTGAATTAGGATGCTTTCTGTCTTTCTCATGCTCTGGAAATACTGACAGTCATTGAGAGAGCTTTAAGGGTACTTTATATGCATTAGCTCCATAGCATCTCCACCAACTTTATGACATAGATTTTATTTTATCCTCTACTTTCAGATGAAGAAAGTGAGGCTCGGACACTTCAGCCACGCTGTCTAAGGTAGCCAAGCTCATGAGCAGTGGAGCTGAAACTGAGTCAGTGCCAATTTCGGAGGGTTGTTTTTTTTCTTTTTAAAAATTTTAACCATTACATCATTGTCTGTCTTCTTTTTTATGTTCTGCCCTTTACTCCCAAGGAGTAAAAAGTAGGTTAATGTTTCTTAGCATTATTGTACTTTTACTGAATTTTCTTGAATTTAAAAAAAAATCAGCTATTGATGGTGTATGTATGTATATATATATGTACATATTTTAATTTGGAAATAATTCTGACCTTACATAACAGTTGCAGGAATAGGACTGCACAGAGCATTTGTATATTGTATACCCTTTAACAGATTTACCTACTGTGAATATTATACCCCATTTACTCATTTGCTCACTACTGTCTACACAAACACATACACACAGAATTTTTTCTGAACCATTTAAGACTAAGATACAGAATAGCCCTTTATCCCTAAATGCTTCAGTGTGTATTTCCCAAGAATAGAGATATCTTCTTATATAACCACAATATAGCTTTCCCAACTTTTATAAATTTAACATGGATACGGTACCTCTAATCTACCATCTGCATTCCAATTTTGTTAATTGACTTAAAAATGTCATTTAAAGAATTTTCCCTCTTGAGTGCAGGACAACTGAGTTGTCATGTCTCTTTAGATTCCCTTCTTCTGGAACATTCCAGACTCCGCCTTTTACAACACTGACATTTTTCAAGAATACAGCACACACCTCCCCTCTTCTTTTTTAAAATTGAGCATGACTCAGGGCGCCTGGGTGGCTCAGTCGTTAAGCGTCTGCCTTCGGCTCAGGTCATGATCCCAGGGTCCTGGGATCGAGCCCCGCATCAGGCTCCCTGCTTTGCAGGAAGCCTGCTTCTCCCTCTCCCATTCCCCCTGCTTGTGTTCCCTCTCTCGCTGTCTCTCTCTGTCAAATAAATAAAGTCTTTAAAAATAAATAAATAAATAAAATAAAATTGAGCATGACTCATTCTGGGTTTGTGTGATGTTGCCCACGATGAGGTTCAGGTCATGCATACCCGGTCAGAATGCTACACAAGTGGTGCTTGTCCTTCTCAGATTATCATACATCAAGACATCCATCTGTTCCTCATTGGTGATGTTAATGTTGATCCCCTGTTCAAGATGTTGCCTCTTAGTTTTGACCTTTTGGTGTGACTCAAGAAGAGCCATAATTGGATTTTGTTCCCAGTAGAATTTCTGGATGTTTCATTGTCAACAGTATTCACTTTATAATCATAAACCACTGGTAGTGCCGATCCATAGTGCACTATGCCACGGGCAACATGCAGCTGTGGCATGACCTTGGGGTCCACCAACCAGCCTCAGGCATCAGCTGGCCAGACACAGGTGGGGTCCAGCTCAGGCATCTGGCCTTCGCCAGTCAGATGCCACTGTAGTTGGTGCCATTGTCCCAAGGCCCAAGATCCTAGACACCATCAGCAGAGCCTGGAGAGGAGACTCTGAAGGAACCAGGACACTTAGGCCTCTGGAGGTTCCCAGACTTGCATGGCACAGCACCAGGTCTTAGCTCTGTGCTTCTAGGTTTGTTAAAATATCACCCTGGGTCCATTCTAGACCTCCCCCTCAGGATCTCTGTGGGTGGGGCCCTAGAATCTGTAGTTTCACAAGCATCCCAGGTGACTCTGAGGAACACTAAACTTTGAGAAGCAATGCTCTATGCCAGGGGTTCTAAAAGAATCCAGGGAGGGCATGAACTTGGGTGAAGCAAAAAGCAAAAAAAAAATCATTATTTCCCTAACTTCAAACTAAAATGTAGTGTTTCTTGGGGCACCTGGTTGGCTCAGTCGGTAGAGCATGGGATTCCTCATCTCAGGGTTGTAAGTTTGAGCCCTACACTGGGTGCAGAGATTACTTAAAAATAAAATCTTAAAAATAAATGTTTCTTTCAATTACAAATGTATGCAAAAAAACCAACAACAACAACAAAAAACAAAACAAAACCCAAAAAACTACAGTAGAACAGCCCTGGGAACCATGTCTCTCTCTCTCTCTCCCTCTCACACACACACACACACACACAAATCACAGATATTTTCACAACTCACTATAGTGGCTGCAGATATCTTGAATGCTGTTTACAATCCTGACTGCTCAAAACTGTAATAGCTATAAGCCCTGCTGCTGGATTTGTTACTTAATGTACTGATAAAAAAAGGAGGTATATTACTGTATCATAAATTAGGTTTAAAAAATCAGTCTGATAACTGTTTCTTTTCTTTTTTTAGACAGAGTGTGCAGAGGTGGGGGAGGGAGGGAAAGAATCGTAAGCAGGCTCCCCGCTGAGCAGGGAGCCCGATGCAGGACTCGATCCCACAACCCTGAGATCATGACCTGAGCTGAAATCAAGGGTCAGATGCTTAACTGACTGAGCCACCCAGGTGCCCCTCGGATAACTAATTCAACACAACTGTTTTCCTTTGTAATCCTATGTATTTTGTTTTGTGCATTCAAAAATATTCTGAGAAGGGGTCTACAGCCTTCACAGATTGCCAAGGGGGTCAAAGGACATAAAAGCTGACCCCCATACTCTAGGTCTTCTGGCTTCTTCCCTCCCAGAGGTCTGAACACTAGCAAACGCAGGACGGAATAACATCGGAGGAGCGTCTCGCAGAGACGGCACTCTGGCCAGTGGCATGCCCCAAATCTCCATCAAGTACAAAGGGTCAATTATGAGGTTTTTCTTAAATGATCAAAAAGCTACCTACTGGGGCGCCTGGGTGGCTCAGTCATTAAGCATCTGCCTTCGGCTCAGGTCATGATCCCAGGGTCCTGGGATCGAGCCCCGCATTGGGCTCCCTGCTCAGCGGGAAGCCTGCTTCTCCCTCTCCCACTCTCCCTGCTTGTGTTCCCTCTCTCGCTGTCTCTCTCTCTGTCAAATAAATAAATAAAATCTTTAAAAAAAAAGCTACCTACTTAACTTCTGTCTTCACTGAATCCTTAACTAAAATGGGGGGGGACCCCAACACCAAAAAAGTTGTGAGTCTCGCAGAGTGAGACACTTCCTGTCCCTTGTTGAAATCACATATGATGAGGTGTAAAGACAAGAACATACGCAGGAACTGACAAAGAAAGGAGACTAAAGCAAAGAAAAAACAAAAAGCACCCTCTCTGCCCAAGACCAGACGTGCCAGAACGACTCCAAAAATGAGCTTCTGATGGTACGTACCAGAAGCGGACAGACAAGGGCACAAATCTTGAGTGAACAGTAAATGATTTTTAAAATATGTAGACACCCTTGGAACCACTCCCTGGATCAAGACAGAAAACATTTTCAGCACCCCAGAAGGCTCCTTCACTCACCTGCCCCGTCAGTACCCAGTCATACTCTGAAAGGTAACCATTACCCTGACTTCTATCACCACGATTCCTTTTACTTGCTCTTGAACTTCATAGAAATGAAATCATATAGTGTGTATCCGTCCTTCGGCACCACGTCTGTGACGTTCATCTCATCCATGTTGGGGATGTAACAAGTTCACTCTCTCCCACTGCCATGTACCTAGTCCCCAGTATGAACAGCACAGTGTATGTATCCATCCTCCAGCTGATGGACATATGGGCTGTTTCCAGTTTGGGGTCGTTAAGAATAAAGTCACATGAACAGTCTTGTGTCTGTCTTTGGTGGACATTAGCACTCACTGATGTTGGGTATACATCCTGGGACCAGAGGAGGCAGACGTTCAGTTTTAGTAGACACTGCCGAACTTCCAAAGGGGACGCACCACCTTACACTATTAGCAAGATGTGGAGAGCTCTAGTTGCTCCCTGTCCTCCGACCAGCTCTTAGCGTCTCGGGCATTTTCCTTTTAGCGGTTCTGGAGTGGGCACAGCAGCGCCTAACTGTGGCTTTAATTTTGCAGTACATCTTAAGTCTTTTAAGTATGACCTATTTTACAGAGGATTTCAGAGATACAGAAACTTTGTCTACAACATTTAAGGTGACTGAGACACCAGGAACACTTCATTTCTTTGACATCAACAAGCAAGTTTGGAGGAAATATTCTGATGGGCATATTTGCCAAACAACTAAAGATTAACACTGCAAATGCTCACAGTTATTTTATGTCCTTTTAGATAAACGTTTGCCAAAAGGCGTTATGAAGAGAACATTTTTCTATGCAGACATGTCTGAACATGCCCATAGTGTTAAATGAGTCCTGAGACTAAGAAATCCTGAATCATTCCTGCAACAAATTCCAAAGCCCACAAAAGCTTCTTGTTGCCTTCATTGTCTTTATTTATTTATTTTTTTAAGATTTTATTTATTTGAGGGACCCTGGGTGGCTCAGTTGGTTAAGCGTCTGCCTTCGGCTCAGGTCATGATCCTGGGATCGAGCCCCGCCATCAGGCTCCTTGCTCAGTGGGGAGCCTACTTCTCCCCCTGCCTGCTGCCTCCCCTGCTTGTGCGCTCTCTCTCTCTCTGACAAATAAATGAATAAAGTCTTTAAAAAAAAAAAAGATTTATTTGAGAGAGAGAGTGTGAGAGTGGGGAGGAGCAGAGGGGGAGAAGCAGACTCCCTGCTGAACGTGGAGCCTGAGATCACAACCTGAGCCAAAACCAAGAGTGGGATGCTTAACCGACTGAGGCACCCAGGCGCCCCTTCACCATCTTTTTAATTTAATTTAATTTAATTTAATTTAGTTACCCCATTTATACTTGTGGGATGTGAAGGAGGAGGACTGAGCAAATCTGGCCAGGATATTTTGAGGAGAATATAATCAAAATCCACATATAACACCCTCATTTTATCTGAATGTTTGTTAGTGTTCAACTTAAGCAGGGGATCTGCACCATACACTTGGACTACAGATGAGACCCCTAGTTTTATAGAACACCTGGGAGTTTTCATAGTCTTTTCCAGAGCGAGCTCAATTAATGAGAGAATGCATTTAAACGGACTTGACTTTAGTTTCTAGGTTTAAATTGCTGAGAGAATGCTGGCAGTAAGGAAGATGGATTAAAAAAAAAAATACACTAAAAACTTTTGAATTGCAAATGCAAATAAATATAAGCTGGTTGAAAAAAGTGAAACCACACACAAAGTAAAATTCCTGTCTCTTCCCGTCCTCCATGCCCCTGTGCACACCCTTTTCCTCCGAAAACCATTCTACCAGGTTGGTGTGGATAGTCTCAGACCTTTGTATGCATTTACAAAGGTGTGTTTGCTGTATACATATGTGCTATATACATATATACGTTCACATCCCTGTCCACATATCATACACATTCATCACACACACGTATATGTGTATACACACAGGATTTGTTATCCATATACACACAGAATTTGTTTTCATAAATGGGATGCTAGTGGAGCTATTACACTGAAACTTGATTTTTTCCACTAAAGAAAATATCTTAGGGGGCGCCTGGCTGGCTCAGTTGGAAGAGCATGTGACTCTTGATCTTGGGGTCGTGAGTTCGAGCCCCATGTGGATGTAGAGATTACTTAAATACATAAAACTTAAAAAAAAAAAGAAAATATCTTGGAAGTATTTTATGTCAGTACATTTAGATCTACCTTGTTCTTTTTAGCGACTATGCATATTTTTAGAAAAATTAAACACCATAGTTGAGTAGAGATATATAAACTACATAAATGGCATAAAAGGACCTGCCGTGCAAAGTCAAAGTTCTCCGACTGCTTTCCTGACCTGCCATTTCCATTCTCTCGAAACAATTACTGCTTAATTCTTTTTTTTTTTTTTTTTTAATTTTTTTATTGTTATGTTAATCCCCCTACACTACATCACTAGTTCCAGATACAGTGCTCCATGATTCATTGCCTGCGCACAACACCCAGTGCTCCATGCAGAACGTGCCCTCCTCAATACCCATCACCAGGCCAACCCATCCTCCCAACCCCCTCCCCTCTAGAACCCCCAGCCTGCTCCTCAGAGTCCATCGTCTCTCATGGTTCTTCTCCCCCTCCGATTTCCCCCCCTTCATTCTTCCCCTCCTGCTACATTCTTCTTCTTCTTTTTTTCTTTCTTAACATATATTGCATTATTTGTTTCAGAGGTACAGATCTGAGATTCAACAGTCTTGCACAGTTCACAGCGCTTACCAGAACACATACCCTCCCCAGTGTCCATCACCCAGTCACCCCATCCCTCCCACCCCACCCCCCACTCCAGCAACCCTCAGTTTGTTTCCTGAGATTAAGAATTCCTCATATCAGTGAGGTCATATGATACATGTCTTTCTCTGTTTGACTTATTTCGCTCAGCATAATACCCTCCAGTTCCATCCACGTCGTTGCAAATGGCAAGATCTTATTCCTTTTGATGGCTGCATAATATTCCATTGTATATATATACCACATCTTCTTTATCCATTCATCTGTTGATGGACATCTTGGCTCTTTCCACAGTTTGGCTATTGTGGACATTGCTGCTATAAACATCGGGGTGCACGTAGCCTTTCGGGTCCCTACTTTTGTATCTTTGGGGTAAATACCCAGTAGTGCAATTGCTGGATCATATGGTAGCTCTATTTTCAACTTTTTGAGGAACCTCCATACTGTTTTCCAGAGTGGCTGCACCAGCTTGCATTCCCACCAACAGTGGAGGAGGGTTCCCCTTTCTCCGCATCCCCGCCAACATCTGTCATTTCCTGACTTGTTAATTTTAGCCATTCTGACTGGTGTGAGGTGGTATCTCATTGAGGTTTTGATTTGGATTTCCCTGATGCCGAGCGATATTGAACACTTTTTCATGTGTCTGTTGGCCATTTGGATGTCTTCTTTGGAAAAATGTCTGTTCATGTCTTCTGCCCATTTCTTGATTGGATTCTTTGTTCTTTGGGTGTTGAGTTTGATGAGTTCTTTATAGATTTTGGATACTAGCCCTTTATCTGATATGTCATTTGCAAATATCTTCTCCCATTCTGTCAGTTGTCTTTTGGTTTTGTTGACTGTTTCCTTGGCTTTGCAAAAGCTTTTGATCTTGATGAAGTCCCAATAGTTCATTTTTGCCCTTGCTTCCCTTGCCTTTGGCAATGTTTCTAGGAAGAAGTTGCTGCGGTTGAGGTCGAAGAGGTTGCTGCCTGTGTTCTCCTTTAGGATTTTGA